>NC_046249.1:2322500-2680143 GCF_009819885.2 Catharus ustulatus | reverse complement strand
TTGACCCCGACCCCCGGCGCCGGTACACGCTGTGGGGTCACTCCCATCCCCTCTCACCCCCTGTTGGGTTTTGGGGTGACTCCCTGACCCCCTGTTGGGTTTTGGGGTGACTCCCTGACCCCCTGTTGGGTTTTGGGGTGTCTCTCTGACCCCCTGTTTGGGTTTTGGGGTGACCCTTCCCCGTTTTTGTGTGTCCCCAGCTTTGACCCCGACCCCCGGCGCCGGTACACGCTCTGGACCTTCGTGCTGGGGGGGTCTCTGCTCTGGCTCTCCATGTACGGCGTCAACCAGGCGCAGGTGCAGCGCTACGTGGCCTGCAGGAGCGAGAGGGAGGCCAAGCTGTGAGCGGGGCTGGGATCTGCTGGGGATGGGATCTGCTGGGATCTGCTGGGACCTACTGGGATCAACTGGGATCTGCTGGGACCTACTGGGACCTGCTGGGAATGGGATCTGCTGGGGATGGGATCTGCTGGGGATGGGATCAGATGGGATCTACTGGGATCTGCTGGGACCTACTGGGGTTGGGATCTGCTGGGATCAGATGGGGCTGGGATCTGCTGGGAATGGGATCAGCTGGGACTGGGATAGGTTGGGACTGGGATCCACTGGGGCCGGGATCAGATGGGTCTGGGGATCTGCTGGGACCGGGATCTGGTGGGGCTGGGATCTGCTGGGAACGGGATCTGCTGGGAATGGGATCTGCTGGAACTGGGATCTGCTGGGAACGGGATCTGCTGGGACTGGGATCTGCTGGGACTGGGATCTGCTGGGGTTGAGATCAACTGGCACTGGGATCTGCTGGGCTCGGGATCTGCTGGGGCCAGGATCCACTGGGACCGGGATCTGCTGGGAATGGGATATGCTGGGACTGGGATCCACTGGGCCCGGGATCTGCTGGGACCCTGGAGCTGGGATCAACTGGGGCTGGGATCTGCTGGGGCTGGGGATCAGATGAGGCTGGGATCTGCTGGGCCTGGGATCTGCTGGGACCCTGGGGCCGGGATCAGATGGGTCTGGGGGTCAGAGGGGTCTGGGGATTGACTGTGTCTGGGGATTGACAGGATCTGGGGATCCACTGGGACTGGGTCAGATGGGCCCGGGGATCCACTGGGTCGGGGATCAGAGGGGTCGGGGATCAGAGGGGTCTGGATCTGGGGATTGGGTGGATCCAGGGGTTGGATGGATTCTGGGGATTTATTTGGTCTGGGAATCAGCTGGGTGTGGGGATCCACAGTGTCTGGGGATCGGGTGGATCCCAGGGATCGGCTGGATCCCGCTCTGGAGGCTCCCAGGGATCAGGGAATGCACTGGGAGTGGCTGCAGTGCCCTGCCAGGACCTGGCACCCCGTTATGGACCCTGAATTCCTCTGAATTCCCCTGAAAGGACCTTTCACCCTTTTAGTCACCCTGAATTCCCCTGAAAGGACCTGGCACCCCTTTAAGTGACCCTGAATTCCCCTGACACCTCTGCCAGGACCTTTCACCCTTTTAGGGACCCTGAATTCCCCTGACACCTCTGCCAGGACCTTTCACCCTTTTAGGGACTCTGAATTCCCCTGCAAGGACCTGGCACTCCTTTAGCGACCCTGAATTCCCCTGAATTTCCCTGCAAGGACCAAACACTCATCCCCTACACGGACTGAGCCCCTCTTAGGGACCCTGCCAGGACCCCTCACGCCCTGCCAGGACCTGACACCCTTTTAGTGACCCCGAATTCCCCTGCCAGGACCTGGCACCCCTTTATGGACCCCGAATTCCCCCGAATTCCCCTGCAAGGACCCAACACAGCCCCTACACAGACTGAACCCCCCCTTAGGAACCCTGCCAGGACCTGGCCGGTCTCCAGTGCCCTGGCAGGACCTGTGCCCCCCCGCAGGGCCCTGCTGGTCAATCAAGCGGGGCTCGTGTGCATCGTGGCCAGCGCTGTGGCCTGCGGGCTCGTCATGTTCGCGCTCTATCGCCACTGTGACCCGCTGCTGGCCGGGGCCATCGCCGCGCCCGACCAGGTCCGGCCCGCGCTCCTGTGACCTTCCAGGACCTGCCGGGGTCACAGGGGGTTTGGGGTTCTGTTCCCTTCCAGGACCTGCCGGGGTCACAGGGGGTTTGGGGTTCTGTGACCTTCCAGGATATCCCAAATTAGCGGGGTCACAGGGGTTTTGGGGTTCTGTTCCCTTCCAGGACCTGCCGGGGGTCACAGGGGGTTTGGGGTTTTGTGTCCTTCCAGGACCTGCCGGGGTCACAGGGAGTTTGGGGTTCTGTGCCCTTCCAGGACCTGCCGGGGTGTCACAGGGAGTTTGGGGTTCTGTGCCCTTCCAGGACCTGCCGGGGTCAGAGGGGGTTTGGGGTTCTGTTCCCTTCCAGGACCTCCCTGGCAGAGGGGTCACTGCTGGGTTTGGGGTCCCTCTGGGGTCTTGTTCCCTTCCAGGACCTGTCGGGGTCACAGCTGGGTTTTGGGGTCCTGTTCCCTTCCAGGACCTGCCGGGGTCACAGGGGTTTGGGGTTCTGTGCCCTTCCAGGACCTCCCTGGCAAAGGGGTCACAGGGGTTTTGGGGTCTCTCGGGGTCCTGTTCCCTTCCAGGACCTGCCGGGGGTCACAGGGGGTTTGGGGTTCTGTTCCCTTCCAGGACCTGTTGGAGTCACAGGGGGTTTTGGGGTTCTGTTCCCTTCCAGGACCTGCCGGGGTCACAGGGGTTTGGGGTTCTGTGCCCTTCCAGGACCTGCCGGGTGTCACAGGGGATTTGGGGTTCTGTTCCTTTCCAAGACCTGCCGGGTGTCACAGGGGATTTGGGGGTTCTGTGCCCTTCCAGGACCTGCCGGGGGTCACAGGGGTTTTGGGGTCCTGTTCCCTTCCAGGACCTCCCTGGCAGAGGGGTCACTGCTGGGTTTGGGGTCCCTCTGGGGTCTTGTTCCCTTCCAGGACCTGCCGGGGTCTCAGGGGTTTTTGGGGTTCTGTTCCCTTCCAGGACCTGCCGGGGTGTCACAGGGGGTTTGGGGTCCCTCGGGGTCCTGTTTCCTTCCAGGATCTTTCGGGGTCACAGGGGTTTTGGGGTTCTGTGCCCTTCCAGGACCTGTTGGAGTCACAGGGGGTTTTGTGGTCCTGTTCTCTTCCAGGACCTACCGGGGTGTCACAGGGAGTTTGGGGTTCTGTGACCTTCCAGGACCTGCCGGGGGGTCACTGCTGGGGTTGGGGTCTCTCGGGGTCCTGTTCCCTTCCAGGACCTGCCGGGGTCTCAGGGGGTTTGGGGTCCTGTTCCCTTCCAGGATCTTTAGGGGTCACAGGGGTTTTGGGGTCTTGTTCCCTTCCAGGACCTGTCGGGGGTCACAGGGGGTTTTGGGGTCTTGTTCCCTTCCAAGACCTGCGGGGGTCACAGGGGGTTTTGGGTTCCTGTTCCCTTCCAGGGTCTTTGGGGGTCACAGGGGTTTTGGGGCTCTGTTCCCTTCCAGGACCTGCCGAGGTCACAGCTGGGTTGGGGTCCCTCGGGGTCCTGTCCCCTTCCAGGACCTGCCGGGGGTCACAGGGGGTTTGGGGTCCTTTGGAGTCCTATTCCCTTCCGGGACCTGTCGGGGTGTCAAAAGGGTTTTGGGGTTCTGTGCCCTTCCAGGACATCCCAAAGTAGCGGGGTTACAGGGGGTTTTGGGGTCCTGTTCCCTTCCAGGACCTGCCGGGGTGTCACAGGGGATTTGGGGTTCTGTGCCCTTCCAGGACATCCCTCGCAGAGGGGTCACTGCTGGGGTTGGGGTCCCTCGGGTTCTGTTCCCTTCCAGGACCCCCTGAGGCAGTGGGATGAGAATTTCGGGGTTCCCAGGATGTTTTTGGGGTCCTGTGGTGTCCTGTCCCCTTCCAGGACCCTCTGAAGCAGTGGGATGGGAATTTGGGGGCTCCCGGTGATTTTTGGGGTCCCTTGGGGTCTGAATTCCTTCCAGGACCCCCTGAGGCAACAGGACGGGAATTTGGGAGTGATCCCAGGAGGTTTTTGGGGTCCCCCTGGGTTCTGTTCCCTTCCAGGACCCCCTGAGGCAGTGGGACGGGAATTTGGGGTGGTCCCAGGGAGTTTTGGGGTCCCCCTGGAGTCCTGTTCCCTTCCAGGACCCCCTGTATCAGCGGGATGAGAATTTGGGGGTGATCCCGGTGGTTTTTGGGGTCCCCCCGGGTCCTGTTCCCTTCCAGCACCCCCTGAAGCAGCGGGACGGGAATTTGGGGGTACCCTGGTGGTTTTTGGGGTCCCCCCGGGGGTCGCACCCCCTTTACCCCCCTCCCCTCCCCTCCCCCCAGTACATGCCCTACCTGGTCCTGGACATCTTCGAGAGCGCCCCGGGCGTGCCGGGGCTGTTCCTGGCCTGCGCCTACAGCGGCACCCTCAGGTGAGGGGGGGTCTGGGGGGTCTGTGGGGTCTGGGGGGTCTGAGGGGTCTGGGGGATTTGGGTTAATTTGGGGGATTTGGGGTCAGGGTTAATTTGGGGGTTTGGGTTCCTGGCCTGCACCTACAGCGGCACCCTCAGGTGAGGGGGGGCCTGGGGGGTCTGGGGGGTCTGAGGGGTTTGTGGGGTTTGGGGGATTTGGGGGATTTGGGGGATTTGGGGGGTCTGAGGGGGTCTGGGGGGTCTGAGGGCGTCTGGGGGGTCTGGGGGGTCTGGGGGGTCTGAGGGGTTTGTGGGGTTTGGGGGATTTGGGGGATTTGGGGGGTTTGGGAGGTTTGAGGGGTTTGGGTGCCAGGGCTGTTCCTGGCCTGCGCCTGCAGCGGCACCCTTGGGTGAGGAGGGGTCTGAGGGGTCTGAGGGGTCTGTGGGGGATTTGGGGGTTTGTGGGGTTTGTGGGGTTTGGGGGATTTGGGGGGTTTGGGGGGGGTTTGGGGTCAGGGTTAATTTGGGATCAGGGTTAATTTGGGGGTTTGGGTTCCTGGGGCTGTTCCTGGCCTGCGGTTACAGCAGCACCCTCAGGTGAGGGGGGGTCCCACGAGGAGGGTCTGAACCCCGGGATTTGGGGGGTCTGGGGGGTTTGAGGGGTTTGTGGGGTTTGTGGGGTTTGGGTTAATTTGGGGGATTTGGGGTCAGGGTTAATTTGGAGGTTTGGGTTCCTGGCCTGCGGTTACAGCGGCACCCTCAGGTGAGGGGGGGTCTGAGAGGGGTCTGAGGGGGATTTGGGGGTCTGGGGGGTCTGGGGGGGATTTGGGGCTTTGGGGGTTTTGGGGGATTTGGGGGATTTGGGGTCAGGGTTAATTTGGGGAGTTTGGGTTAATTTGGGGGTTTGGGTTCCTGGGGCTGTTCCTGGCCTGCAGTTACAGCGGCACCCTCAGGTGAGGGGGGGTCCCAGAGGGGTCTGGGGGCTTTGGGGGGTCTGGGGGCTTTGGGGGATTTGTGGGGTTTGGGTTAATTTGGGGGATTTGGGTTAATTTGGGTTAATTTGGGGTTTGGGTGCCGGGGCTGTTCCTGGCCTGCGCCTACAGCGGCACCCTCAGGTGAGGGGGGGTCTGGGGGGTCTGAGGGGTCTGTGGGGTCTGGGGGGGATTTGGGGGTTTGTGGGGTTTGGGGGGTTTGTGGGATTTGGGTTAATTTGGGGGTTTGTGGGGTTTGTGGGGTTTGTGGGGTTTGGGGGATTTGGGGGGGATTTGGGGTCAGGGTTAATTTGGGGGTTTGGGTTCCTGGCCTGCGCCTAGAGCGGCACCCTCAGGTGAGGGGGGGTCCCACGAGGGGGGTCTGAACCCCGGGATTTGGGGTTCTGGGGGGTTTGGGGGGGTCTGAGGGGTCTGGGGGTTTTAGGGGATTTGGGGTCAGGGTTAATTTGGGGGGTTAGGGTTAATTTGGGTTAATTTGGGGTTTGGGTGCCGGGGCTGTTCCTGGCCTGCACCTACAGTGGCACCCTCAGGGGAGGGGGGTCCCACAAGGGGTCTGAGGGGTCTGGGGGGTCTGGGGGTTCTGCACCCCGGGATTTTGGGGGTCTGGGAGGTTTGAGGGGTCTGGGGGCTTTGGGGGATTTGGGTTAATTTGTGGGGTTTGGGGGGTTTGGGTGCCGGGGCTGTTCCTGGCCTGCGCCTACAGCGGCACCCTTGGGTGAGGGGGGGTCTGAGGGGTCTGAACCCCGGGATTTGGGGGATTTGGGGGTTCTAAGGGGTCTGAGGGGTTTGTGGGATTTGGGGGATTTGGGGGGTCAGGGTTAATTTGGAGGTTTGGGTTCCTGGCCTGCGGTTACAGCGGCACCCTCAGGTGAGGAGGGGTCTGCACCCTGGGATTTTGGGGGTCTGGGGGGTCTGAGGGGTCTGGGGGGTTTGGGGGATTAAAAAAAATTAAAAATCGGGGATTATGGGGGCTTGGGAGGTTTGAGAGTTTGGGGGGTTTGGGGGGTTTAGAAAATTTTAAAATCTGGGGGGTTTGGGAAGTTTGAGGGATTTGGGGGAGGGATTTGGGGAGAGGATTTGGGGAGGGGATTTGGGGGATTTGGGGGATTTGGGGAGGGGATTTGGGGAGGGGATTTAGGGGATTCGGGGAGGGGGCTTGGGGAAGGGATTGAGGGATTTGGGGAGGGGGATTTGTGAGATTTGGGAGGGGGTTTGGGGAGGGGATTTGGGAAAGGGATTTGGGGGATTTGAGGAGGGGATTTGGGGCCGGGGGATTTGGGGGATCTGGGGAAGGGATTTTGGGGGATTTGGGGAGGGGGTTTGGGGATGGGATTTAGGGGATTCGGGGAGGGGATTTGGGGGATTTTGGGGATTTGGGGTGGTGCTGTTGTGCAGCACAGCTGGGAGCGGCACCCTGGGGGCGGATTTAGGGCCGGGGGATTTTGGCAGGAAGGTTTTGGGGTGGGGGTGGATTTTGGCAGGAAGGTTTTGGGGTGGGGGGTGGATTTTGGGGTCTGGGGGTGACGGGACCCCCCTCCCCGTGCCCAGCACGGCCTCGACCTCCATCAACGCCATGGCCGCGGTGACCGTGGAGGATCTGGTGAGGCCGCGGCTGCCCGCGCTCAGCCCGCGGAGGCTGGCGCTGATCGGCAAGGGGCTCTGTGAGTGTCACCCCTGGGGACAGCTGGGGGACAACACAGGGGCTCTGTGAGTGTCACCGTGGGGACACACGGGGGACACACGGGGGACACCCGGGGGACGCCAGGGACACCCAGGGATGTGTGACCCTACAGGGGCTCTGTGAGTGTCACAGCGGGGACACCCGGGGGACACCCAGGGGACACCACAGAGACACCCCAGGGGCTGAGTGTCACACCTGGGACAACACAGGGGACACCCAGGGGACACCAGGGGCTCTGTGAGTGTCACAGCGGGGATGTGTGAGTGTCACCCCTGGGGACAACACAGGGGCTCTGTGAGTGTCACCGCGGGGACACCCAGGGGACACCCGGGGGACACCCAGGGGACACCACAGGGACCCCCCAGGGACCCCCAGGGATGTGTGAGTGTCACCCCCGGGGCTCTGTGAGTGTCACAGCGGGGATGTGTGAGTGTCACCCTGGGGACAACACAGGGGCTCTGTGAGTGTCACCCGGGGATGTGTGAGTGTCACCCCTGGGGACAACACAGGGGCTCTGTGAGTGTCACAGCGGGGATGTGTGAGTGTCACCCTGGGGACAACACAGGGGCTCTGTGAGTGTCACAGCGGGGACACACAGGGGACACCCCAGAGACCCCCGGGGCTGTGTGAGTGTCACCCCTGGCGACACCCAGGGACTGTGAGAGTGTCACCCCTGGGGACAACACAGGGGACATCCAGGGGACACGCAGGGGACACCCAGGGGACACCAGGGGCTGAGTGTCACCCGGGGCTCTGTGAGTGTCACCCCCGGGAACACCTGGGGGACACCACAGGGACCCCCCAGGGACCCCCAGGGATGTGTGACCCTACAGGGGCTGTGTAAGTGTCACCCCCGGGGACAACACAGGGGACACCCCCGGGGATGTGTGAGTGTCACACCCAGGGGACACCCAGGTGACACCCGGGGCTGTGTGACCCCACAGGGGCTGTGTGAGTGTCACCCCGGGGACACCCCCGGGACCCCCAGGGAACCCCCCCCGGGGATGTGTGAGTGTCACTGGGGGATGTGTGAGTGTCACCCGCAGGGACCCCGAGGGACCCCCCAGGGGTGTGTGACCTCACAGGGAGCTGGGACCCCCAGGGATGTCACCTCGTCCTGGAATGTGCCAGGCTGTGCCATCCAATCCCATCCCATCCCATCCCATCCATCAACCCCATCAATGCAATCCCATAAATCCCATAAATCTGATCTCACCAATCCCACCAAACCCATATCAATCCCATCCCATCAATCCCATCAATCCCAATCCCACCAATCCCATATCAATCCCACCAATCCCATCAATCCCATATCAATCCCACCAATCCCATATCAATCCCATCCCATAAATCCCATCAATCTCAATCCCACCAATCCCATATCAATCCCATCCCAATCCTATAAATCCCACCAATCCCATATCAATCCCAGCAATCCCATCCCATAAATCCCATAAATCCCATCCCATCAACCGCATCAATCCCATCAATCCCATACCAGTCCCATCAATTCCAATCCCGTATCAATCCCATCAATCCCATCCCAATCCCATACCAATCCCATCAATCCCATATCAATCCCTTATCAATCCCATACCAATCCCCCATCCCCAGCTCTCACCTACGGCACCTCGTGCATCACCGTGGCCGCTCTGTCCTCGCTGCTGGGAGGGGGCGTCCTGCAGGTGAGAGCCCCCCAAAAAAACCCCAAATCCACTCCTCAAACTTCTACACCCCCCAAAAAAACCCCAAATCCCCTCCTCAACCTTCTATCATCCCCCAAAAAACCCCAAATCCCCTCCTCAACCTTCTATCATCCCCCAAAAAACCCCAAATCCCCTCCTCAACCTTCTATCATCCCCCAAAAAACCCCAAATCCCCTCCCCAACCTTCTGCCCCCTCAAAAAAAACCCCAAATCCCCTCCCCAACCTTCTACCATCCCCCAAACCCCCAAACCTCCAAATCCCCAAATCCCCTCCCCACTGTCGTTGCACACCTGAGCGGGGACACACTGGGGACACGATGGGGACACAGAGGGGACACGGCCACGCTCTGGTGGCACCCGGAGAACCCTTGAGGTTGGGGCAGTGCCAGGCACCCCCTGGAGCTCTCACAGACCCCAAAAACCTCCCAAAAAAACCCCAAAACCCCTAAACCCCTCCCCAATATCAGTGCCCATCGGAGTGGGGACACAAAGGGGACACAGAGGGGACACAGAGGGGACACAGAGGGGACACAGCCACGCTCTGGTGACACCTGGAGAGCTCTCGGGGAGGGGGGATTGGGGCAGTGCCAGGTGTTCCCTGGAGCTCTCCCGGACCCTAAAATCCTCTCAAAAAACCGCAAAACCCCAAATCCCCTAAAACCCTCCCCACTGTCACTGCCCATTGATTCAGGGACACATTGGGGACACACTGGGGACACGGCCACGCTCTGGTGACACCCGGAGAGCCCTTGAGGAGCGGGGATTGGGGCAGTGCCAGGCACCCTCTGGAGCTCTCCCAGACCCCAAAACCGCCCCATAAAAAACCCCAAAAACCCCAAACCCCCTAAACCCCTCCCCAATATCAGTGCCCATTGAAGCGGGGACACATTGGGGACACAGAGGGGACACGATGGGGACACGGCCCCGCTCTGGTAGCACCTGGACAGCCCTTGAGGAGCGGGGATTGGGGCAGAGCCAGGCGCGCCCTGGAGCTCCCCCAGACCCCAAAAACCTCCCGAAAAAACCCCAAAAAACCCGAAACCCCCTAAACCCCCCTGCTGTCAGTGCCCATCGAAGCAGGGACACATTGGGGACACATTGGGGACACACTGGGGACAGGGCCACGCTCTGGTGGCACTTGGAGAGCCCTTGAGGAAAGGGGGGTTGGGGCAGAGCCAGGCACCCCCTGGAGCTCTCCCTGACCCCAAAACCACCCCATAAAAACCCCAAACAACCAAAAATCCCCAAACCCCTCCCCACTGTCACTGCTCATTGATCCAGGGACACATTGGGGACACAGAGGGGACACAGAGGGGACACAGAGGGGACATGGCCACGCTCTGGTGGCACCCGGAGAACCCTTGAGGTTGGGGCAGTGCCAGGCACCCCCTGGAGCTCTCCCAGACCCCAAAACCGCCCCATAAAAAACCCCAAAAACCCCAAACCCCCTAAACCCCTCCCCAATATCAGTGCCCATCGGAGTGGGGACACAAAGGGGACACAGAGGGGACACAGAGGGGACACGGCCACGCTCTGGTGACACCCAGAGAGCTCTCGGGGAGGGGGGGTTGGGGCAGTGCCAGGCACCCCCTGGAGCTCTCCCAGACCCTAAACCCACTCCATAAAAAACCCCAAAAACCCCAAATCCCCAAAACCCCTCCCTGCTGTCACTGCTCACCCGAGCGGGGACACACTGGGGACACACTGGGGACACAAAGGGGACACGGCCATGCTCTGGTGACACCTGGAGAGCCATTGAGGAAAGGGGGTTGGGGCAGTGCCAGGCACCCCCTGGAGCTCTCCCAGACCCCAAAACCGCCCCATAAAAAACCCCAAAAACCCCAAATCCCCTAAACCTCCCTGCTGTCAGTGCCCATCGGAGCAGGGACACACTGGGGACACACTGGGGACACAGAGGGGACACGGCCACGCTCTGGTGACACCCAGAGAGCTCTCGGGGAGGGGGGGGTTGGGGCAGTGCCAGGCACACCCTGGAGCTCTCCCAAACCCCATAAACCTTCCAAAAAAACCCCAAAACCCCAAACCCCTTCCCACTGTCACTGCCCATTGATTCAGGGACACATTGGGGACACAGAGGGGACATAGAGGGGACACAGCCACGCTCTGGTGACACCCGGAGAGCCCTTAAGGAAGGGTTGTTGGGACAGTGCCAGGCATACCCTGGAGCTCCCCCAGACCCCAAAAACCTCCCCAAAAAAATCCCCCAAAACCCCAAACCCCTCCCCACGTCAAACTGTCACTGCCCACCTGAGTGGGGACACACTGGGGACACAGAGGGGACAGGGCCACGCTCTGGTGGCACACGGAGAGCCCTTGAGGAGGAGGGGTTGGGGCAGTGCCAGGCACCCCTGGAGCTCTCCCAGACCCCAAAACCGCCCCATAAAAACCCCAAAAACCCCAAACCCCGCCTCGCTGTCACTGCCCATTGATTCAGGGACACAGAGGTGACACGGCCACGCTCTGGTGGCACCCGGACAGCCCTTGAGGAAGGAGGGGATTGGGGCAGTGCCAGGCGGCCCCTGGAGCTCTCCCAGACCCCAAAAACCTCCCCAAAAAACCCCAAAAAACCCGAAACCCCCTAAACCCCCCTGCTGTCAGTGCCCATTGAAGCAGGGACACATTGGGGACACAGAGGGGACATGGCCACGCTCTGGTGGCACCCAGAGACCTCTCAGGGAGGGGCGGTTGGGGCAGTGCCAGGCGCCCCCTGGGGCTCTCACAGACCCCAAAGCCGCCCCATAAAAACCCCAAACCGCAGGGCTCGTTCACGGTGATGGGGGTGATCAGCGGGCCCCTGCTCGGAGCCTTCGTGCTGGGAATGTTCGTGCCCCGCTGCGGCAGCGCCGTGAGAATCGGGGGGGTTGGGGTTTGGGGTTTGGGGTTTGGGGGATTTGGGATTTGGGGTGTGGGGGATTTGGGGATTTGGGGGTTGGGGTGTTGGGGATTTGGAGTTTGGGGTGTGGGGTGTGCGGATTGGGGGAGTGGGGAATTGGGTTTGTGGGATTTGGGGTTTGGGGTTTGGGGTGTGGGGGATTTGGGGTGTGGGTTTGGGTTTGGGGTTTGGGGTTTTTGAGAATTGGGGTGTGGGGATTGGGTTTAGGGTGTGGGGGATTGGGATGTGGGGGATTTGGGGGATTTGGGGTTTGGGGTTGAGGATGTGGGATTGGAGATGTGGGGGATTGGGTTTGGGGGGTTTGGGGTGTGGGTTTTGGGATTTGGGGTGGGGGAGGTTGAGGATTTGGGGTTTGGGGTTTTCGAGGATTGGGGTTTGGGTGTGGGGTGAGGGGATTGGGGGATTTGGGGTTGAGGGTGTGGGGTTTGGGGTGTGGGGATTGGAGGTTTGAGGGGTTTGGGTTTGGGGGATTGGGGTGTGGGGTTTTCAGGGTTTGGGGTGTGGAGATTTGGGGTTTGGGGATTTGAGGTTTGGGATTTGGGGCGTGGGGTATTTGGAGTTTGGGGTGTGGGGTTTGGGGGATTTGGGGTTTTCAGGGATTGGGGTTTGGGGGAGTTGGGGTTTGGGGATTTGGGGTGTGGGGGATTTGGGGTTTGGGTGATTTGGGGTTTTTGAGGATTGCGGTGTGGGGTTTGGGATTTGGGGTTTGGGGTTTGGGTTTGGGGGATTTCAGGGTTTGGGGTTTGGGGTTTTTGGGGATTGGAGTGTGGGGTTTGGGGATTTGGGGTGTGAGGGCCTGAGGTGTGGGGAATTGGGGTTTGGGGGGATTTGGGGTTTGGAGTTTGGGATTTGGGGTTTGGGGCGTGGGGGATTTGGGTTGGTGTTTGGGGTGTGGGGTATTTGGAGTTTGGGGTGTGGGGTTTGGGGGATTAGGGATCGGGGTGTGGAGGATTGGGTTTGGGGGATTGGGGTTTGGGGTTTGGGATTTGGGGTTTCAGGTGTGGGGAATTGGGATGTGGGGGATTTGGGTTTTGGGGTTTGGGGATTTGGGGTGTGGGGTTTGGGGATTTGGGGGATTGGGATGTGGGGAGTTTGGGGTTTGGGTTTGGGGTGTGAGGTTTTTGAGGGTTGGGGTGTGGGGTTTGGGATTTGGAGTTTCAGGTGTGGGGGATTGGGATGGGGGATTTGGGGTTCAGGGTTTGGGTTTGGGGAATTTGGTGTTTGGGGTGTGGGGTATGAGTGATTTGGGGTTTGGGGTGTGGGGATTGGAGTGTAGGAGATTGGGTTTGAGGTTTTGGGGATTTGGGGATTTGGAGTTTGGGGTTTGGGGTGTAGGGATTGGGGTTTGGGAGATTGGGGGATTGGGGTTTAGGGATTTGGGGTGTGGGGTTTGGGGGATTTGCGAGTTTGGGGGTTCTGCCATTCAGCACAGCCATATTTGGGATATTTGGGATTTTTGGGACGGTCTCCCCAGACGCCCCAGGCTGTGCTGACCCCTCTGTCCCATCCCTGTCCCATCCCTGTCCCTGTCCCTGTCCCCGTCCCTGTCCCATCCCTGTCCCTGTCCCTGTCCCATCCCTGTCCCATCCCTGTCCCTGTCCCTGTCCCTGTCCCATCCCTGTCCCTGTCCCATCCCTGTCCCTGTCCCTGTCCCATCCCTGTCCCTGTCCCATCCCTGTCCCTGTCCCATCCCTGTCCCTGTCCCTGTCCCATCCCTGTCCCTGTCCCCATCCCTGTCACAGGCCGTGCTGGGGGGTCTGGCCGTGGGCCTGGCACTGTCCCTGTGGGTGGCCGTTGGTGCCACCCTGTACCCGCCCAGCGCGGCCACCATGGGGGTGCTGCCAACCTCGGGGACAATGTGTCCGCCCCGCAACGCCACCAATGTCACCAACGTCACCAATGTCACCAACGTCACCAATGTCACCAACGTCACCAGCGTCACCGCCCTGCCCGCGCCACCGCCGGACCCGCTGCGGTGAGCGGGGAGGGGACAGCGCGGGAGTGGCACTGTCCCTTGGGGTGGCACGGAACTGTCACTGTCCCCTGGGATGGCACAGACTTGTCACTGTCCCCTGGGGTGGCACAGCCCTGTCACTGTCCCCTGGGGTGGCACAGAGCTGTCACTGTCCCCTGTGACATCACGTCCCTGTCCTTGATGGCTGTGATGTCACACCCCTGTCCCTGTCCCTGTCTCTGTCCCTGTCCCTGTCACTGTCCCCTGTGACATCATGTCCCTGTCCCTACTGGCTGTGATTTCACACCCCTGTCCCTGTCCCTGTCCCCTGTCCCTGTCACTGTCCCCGGTCCCCTGTGACATCACATTATTGTCCCTGCTGGCTGTGATGTCACCTTGCTGTCCCTGTCCCCTGTGATGTCACACCCCTGTCCGTGCTGGCTGTGACATCACACCACTGTCCCTGTCCCCTGTGACATCACATCCCTGTCCCTGCTGGCTGTGACGTCACACCACTGTCCCTGTCCCCTGTGACATCACACCCCTGTCCCTGCTGGCTCTGACATCACCCCTCTGTCCCTGTTCCTGTGATGTCACCCCATTGTCCCCATCCCTGTGATGTCACTCCTGTCCCCATTTCTGTGATGTCACCCTGTCCCATTCCCGGTGACATCACCCCGCTGTCCCTGTTGGCTGTGACGTCACCCCGCTGTCCCCATCCCTGTGACATCACCCTGTCCCCATTCCCTGGGACATCACTCCTGTCCCCATCCCTGTGACGTCACCTCTGTCCCATTCCTGGTGACATCACCAGTGACATGTGACATGTCCCCTCCCAGCCCGGCCATCCTGGCTGAGTTCTACTCCATGTCCTACCTGTACTACGGCGCCTTGGGGACACTGGGGACCGTGGGGACAGGGGCCCTGCTCAGCCTCCTGCCAGGTGAGCAAGGGGTGGCCGTGTCACCCGTGGTGTCACTGCGCCCTGTCACCCCCTGTCACCCCTCCCTGTCACCCTGTCCTTGTCACCGTGTCCCCTCCCGGCAGGGCCAGCCCGGCAGAGCCACCGTCCCCAGGGTGTGCTGTGGTGTGACATCGTCAAGGCCACACCCTCGGGTGTCCCCAAGGGTGACAACAGCCCCCAGGACGAGCCCCCGGACAAGGCCGGAGCCACCCAGGCGCTGCTGGAGAGGCCGGACGGGGAGGGGACACCCCCGTGTGACACCCCCAGGGATGGCACTGTCACCGAGAGCGACGTGTAGGGGACAGCGGGGTGGGGACACGGGGACAGCGGGGTGGGGACATGGGGACAGCGGGGTGGGGACACGGGGACAGCGGGGTGGGGACACGGTGCTGGCACAAATAAAGGGGCTGCTGATCCTGGACAGAGCCTGGCCTTGAGGGGACAGGGGGTGACAGGGACAGGGTGACAGGGAGGGGACACGGCCGCTGTCCCTTAGGTGACGTGGCTGGAATGGTGGGGAGGTCACGGACAGGTGTGGGGGGGGGAATTTGGGAATCAAGACCACTCAGGTGACAATGGCCACAGTCAGGTAACAATAGCCACAGTCAGGCGACAATGGCCGCACCCAGGTGACAATGGCCACACCCAGGTGACAATAGTCACAGTCAGGCCACAATAGCCACAGTCAGGTGACAATGGCCACACCCAGGTGACAATGGCCACACCCAGGTGACAATAGTCACAGTCAGGCCACAATAGCCACAGTCAGGTGGCAATGGCCACATTCAGGTGATAGTGGTCACAGTCAGGCGATAATGGCCACACCCAGGTGACAAGGGCCAGACCCAGGCGACAATGGCCACATTCAGATGACAATGGGCACAGTCAGGTGATAATGACCACAGTCAGGTGACAATGGCCACATCCAGGTGACAATGGCCACAATCAGCTGACAATGGCCACACCCAGGTGACAATGACCACAGTCAGGTGACAATGGCCACAATCAGGTGACAGTGCGGACTCCCGCAGGTGACAAAGGGCCACACCCCTTTAAGCCCCGCCCACCCGTCTGACAGCGACCCCGCCCACCCCTCAGGAGCCCCTCTGGGCGCCGCCATCTTTGAACCGGGCAGGTCCTCGCCGGGGGCGGCCATTGTGCCAATTCCCCGCGGATTTTTTTCCTCCAGCTCCGCCCTGATCGGGGATCTCCTCCCATCCCTCCGTTCCCTCCGCTCCCTCCGCTCCCTCCTCCGCCGCTCCCTCAAAGCAGCGGCAAAGCCGTGCCAAACCGTGCCCTCAACAAACATGGCGGCGGCGGCGCCCCGCCCGCTCCCGCCATTGCTGCGGCCGCGCGCGGTGATGACGCAAGAGGCGCGCGACGGCCGGGGCGGCGGGGCCCGGTAGGAGCGGGGCCGGTTCGGGCCCGGTTCGGGGCTGAGGGACCGGGACGGGCCCGGACCGGGACTGAGGGGACAGGGAGGGAGCGGAGGGAGCGGGGGAGCCCGGGGGGGGACGAGGCGGGGAGGTCTGGGGGGGGTGCGCCAGGTCCCGGTGTCGCTTTTTGTCCCCATCAGGTGAGGGCCCTGCCCGGAGCCCGCGCCTTGGGCAGGCTCGGAGGTGGGGAACGGGGTTTGGGAGGGGTTAAAGTGTGGGGAAAGGGGTTTGGGAAGGGTTAAAGTGTGGGGAAAGGGGTTTGGGGAGGGTTAAAGTGTGGGGAAAGGGGTTTGGGGAGGGTTAAAGTGTGGGGAAAGGGGTTTGGGAAGGGTTAAAGTGTGGGGAAAGGGGTTTGGGAAGGGTTAAAGTGTGGGGAAAGGGGTTTGGGAAGGGTTAAAGTGGTAAAATGGATTTTAGGAAGGCTTAAAGTGTGGGGAAAGGATTTTGGGAAGGGTCAAAGTGTAAGAAAAGGGATTTAGGAAGGGTCAGAGTGGGAAAAGGGATTTTAGGAAGAGTTAAAATGTGGGGAAAATTGATTTTAGGGAGGGTCAAAGTGCAGAAAAATGGATTTTAGGAAGGCTTAAAGTGTGGGGAAAGGATTTTGAGAAGGGTCAAAGTGTAAGAAAAGGGATTTAGGAAGGGTCAAAGTGGAAAAATGGATTTTAAGAAGGGTCAAAGTGTAAGGAAAAGGATTTTGGGAATGGTCAGAGTGGGAAAAGGAATTTTAGGAAAGGTCAGAGTGTAAGAAAAGGGATTTTAGGAAGGGCCAGAGTGTTGGAAAAGGGATTTGGGAAGGGTCAGAGTGCAATAAAAGGGATTTTGGGACAGTTCTGAGGGTGTTCCAGGCAGGAGAAAGGATTTCATCCATCCCAGGCTGGGAAAACCTCGGGAATGGAGCAGCCCTGCCGTGTCATTTTTAATTTCATTCATCATTATCTGTCATTAAAATCAAAGATTCAACCCCAGAGCTCCCAAAGCTGTGATTTCCTCGGTGTTTGGTTGTTTTTAAAGCTCCTGTTTTCCCTGGATTTGACTTTTCCCACCCTGGATAACAATCCCAGCCCATTTTTGGGGCTGTTTATCCAAATTAAAGGAGTTTCTCACCTCGCTGTGGATCCCCCTGGACCAGGGTTTGGTTTTTAAATTTTTTTTTATTTCCAGGTGCCTTTTCCATGGGTTGGGAGGCTGGAATTTGGCCTGGAGGGAGCAGATTCCTTTGGGATCAGCCAGGATCTGGAAACTGAGGAAATCTGGGAAATTTATCCCAGGTTTATCCCGATCTGAGGTTGGGATGAATCAGGGGGGATGATCCCAAATTTTCCCCCCATCCAGTGCTCAGTTTTGGGGACATTTCCCCCCTCCCAAATCCTCAAAATCTGCGAAAGGGGCTGGAAAATTCCTGGAGGAGTTGGGAAAGGAAAGCTTGGAAAAGTTTGGAATCCTCATCCCTGGAGGATTCCAAGGATGCAAACTCCAAATTCTGGGGGGGAAGGGGTTGGAGAATTCCTGAGGAAAGTTGGGAAAGGGATGGAGAATTTCTGAGGAAAATTGGGGAAGGGATGGAGAATTCCTGAGGAAAGAGGGTGGAGAATTCCTGAGGAAAACTGGGAAAGGGATGGAGAATTCCTGAGGAAAACTGGGAAGAGGTTGGAGAATTTCTGGGAAGGGGCTGGAGAATTCCTGGGGAAAATTGGGAAAGGGATGGAGAATTTCTGGGGAAAAGTGGGAAAGGGATGGAGAATTTCTGGGGAAAAGTGGGAAAGGGATGGAGAATTCTTAAGGAAAATTGGGAAGGGGTTGGAGAATTCCTGAGGGAAGTGGGTGGAGAATTCCTGAGGAAAATTGGCAAAGGGATGGAGAATTCCTGAGGAAAATTGGGAAGGGGTTGGAGAATTACTGAGGGAAGAGGGTGGAGAATTCCTGAGGAAAACTGGGAAGGGGTTAGAGAATTTTTTTGGGAAAGGGACTGGAGAATTTTGCTGGGAAGGGGGCTGGAGAATTCCTGAGAAAAACTGGGAAAGGGCTGAGAATTCCTGAGAAAAGGCTGGAGAGTTTTCCTGGGAAAGAGCTGAGAATTCCTGAGGGGAACCAGGAAAATTAAAAATCAGACAAACCTGAAGCACCCACAGCTCAAACCTTCCCAACCCACCCCATAAAAACAAAACCAACAAAACCCCAAACCCTACCCACATCCATTTTTGAAAATCCCCAAATGTTCCTTGTTTTCCAGAGGATTTGAGGGATGCCCAAGAAATTCCAGGGGGAGAACAGCAAGTCGGCGGCGGCGCGCGCCCGCAGGGCCGAGGCCAAGGCGGCGGCGGAGGCGCGGCGGCAGCAGGAGCTGGAGGATGAGCTCTGGAAGGACGAGGACAAACACGTCCTGAGGAAGGAGCAGAGGAAGGTGGGGGTGCCCAAAATCCTGGGGAGGGGTTGGGAATGAGGAGGGAGAGGTTTGGGAATCCAGCTCTTCATCCATGAGTCTGTCCATCCACAAATCCATGAGTCCATACGTGGATCCGTTAATGAATCCATCTGTGAATCCATCCATGGATCCATCCATGAATCCATGAGTTCATCCATGAATCCATCCATGAATCCATCCATGAATCAATGAATCCATCCATGGATCCATCCATGAATCCATCCATGAATCCATCCGTAAATCCATGAGTCCATCCGTGAATCCATCCATGAATCCATCCATGAATCCGTGAGTCCCTCCATGGATCCATCCATGAATCCATCCATGAATCCATGAGTTCATGAATCCATCCATGAATCCCTCCATGAATCCATGAGTTCATCCATTAATCCATCCATGAATTCATGAGTCCATCCATGGATCCATCCATGAATCCATGAGTTCATCCATGAATCCATCCATGAATTCATGAGTCCATCCATGGATCCATCCATGAATCCATCCATGGATCCATTCCTCCATCCATGGACCCATTCCTCCATCCATGGATCCATCCCTCCATCCATCCATGGATCCATCCATGGGTCCCTGGATCCTCTCTGGGATTGTCCTGGCACTCCAGAGGTGCCATCCCAAGGAATTCCCAGATTCCTGGGCGTGGTTTGGGAATTCAGTATGTGACGTGATCTGTGTCCAGGAGGAGTGGGAGAAGCGGCAGCTGGAGCTGCTGCAACCACGGATCCATCCATGAATCCATGAGTTCATCCATGAATCCATCCGTGGATCCATCTGTGGATCCATCCGTGAATCCATGAGTCCGTCCTTCCATCTATCCATGGGCATATCCATGAATCCATCTGTGGATCCATCCATTAATCCATGAGTGAATCCGTGAGTCCATCCATGAGTCCATCCATTAATCCCTCCATGAATCCATCCATGGATTCCTCCATCCATCCATGAGTCCATGAATCCATCCAGGAGTCCCTCCATGGATCCATTCATGGATCCATCCATGAATCCATGGATCCATCCACACATCCGTGGATCCATCATTCCATCCATCCATTAATCCACCCATGGATCCATGAATCCATGAGTTCATGTATCCATGAGTCCATCCCTCCATGGATCCATCCATGAATCCGTGTATCTGTCCATGAATCCGTCTGTGAATCCATGAGTCCATCCATGAGGTCATCCATGAATCCATCCGTGGATCAATCCATGGATCCCTGCAGTGATCCATCCATGAATCCCTGAATCCATCCATGGATCCATCCATGAATCTATGCATAGATCCCTCCATCCATCTATAAATCCATCTGTGGATCCCTCCATCCATCCATGAATCCCTCCATGAATCCATCCATGAATGCATCCCATGGAATGTGGGAATTGTCATTCCAAGGAAACGTCTCCAAATCCAGGAGGAGTGGGAGAAGTGGCGCCTGGAGCAGCTGGAGCTGCTGCATCCATGGATCTGTCCATGAATCTATGAGTCCATCCATGATTCCATCCACAAATCCATGAGTCCATACATGAATCCATCCGTGGATCAATCTGTGGATCCCTCCAATGATCCATCCGTGAATCCATCCATGAATCCATGAGTTCATCCATGAGTCCATCCATGAATCCATGAATCCATTAATGAATCCATCTGTGAATCCGTCCATGAGTCCATCCATGAATCCATCCATGAATCCATCCGTGAATCCGTGAGTTCATCCATCCATGGATCCATCCATGAATCCATCCATGAATCCATCCATGGATCCATCCTTGAGTCCATCCCATGCCATATTGGAATTGTCCTTGCAGGAGGAGCGGGAGAAGCGGCACCTGGAGCAGCTGGAGCTGCTCCATCCATGGATCCATCCATGAATCCATGAGTTCATCCGTGGATCCATCCATTAATCTATCCATTAATCCATCCATGGATCCATCCATGAATCCATGAATTAATCCATCCATGAACCCATACATGAGTCCATCCCATGGCATGTGGGAATTGTAATTCCAAAGAAACATCTCCCATTGCAGGAGGAGTGGAAGAAGTGGCGCCTGGAGCAGCTTTAGCTGCTGCCTCCATGGATCCATCCATGAATCCATGAATTAATCCGTGGATCCATCCATGGATCCATCCATGAATCCATGGGTTAATCCACCCATGAATCCATCCATGGATCCATGAGTCCGTCCATGAATCCATCCATGAGTCCATCCATGAGTCCGTCCATGAATCCATCCATGAGTCCATCCATGAGTCCATCCATGGATCCATCCGTGGATCCATGCATGGATCCAGCCATGAATCCATCCATGAATCCATGAATCCATCTGTGGATCCATCCATGAATCCATGAGTCCATGAGTTCATCCATGAATCCATGAGTTGATCCATGAGTCCATGAGTTCATCCATGGATCCATCCATGAATCCATTCATGAGTCCATCCATGAATCCATCCATGAATCCGTGAGTCCATGAGTTCATCCATGGATCCATTCATGAGTCCATGAGTCCATCCATGGATCCATCCCTGAATCCATCCATGAATCCATGAGTCCATCCATGGATCCATCCCTGAATCCGTCCATGAATCGAGGAGTCCATCCATGGATCCATCCATGGATCCATCCATGAATCCATCCATGAGTCCATGCATGAGTCCATCCATGAATCCATGGATCCATCCGTGGATCCATCTATGGATCCATGGAAGGTTCCATGGATGAATGAAGGGATCTATGAATGGATTCATGGATGGATTCATGGAATTATGGATGGATCCATGGAGGGATGGACTCATGGATTCACAGATGAACTCATGGGTTCGTGGATGGATTAGTCCATCCATTAATCCATCCATGAATCCATCCGTGGATCCATCCATGAATCCATGAGTCCATGAGTTCATCCATGAATCCATGAGTTGATCCATGAGTCCATGAGTTCATCCATGGATCCATCCATGAATCCATTCATGAGTCCATCCATGCATCCATCCATGAATCCGTGAGTCCATGAGTTCATCCATGGATCCATTCATGAGTCCATGAGTCCATCCATGGATCCATCCCTGAATCCATCCACGAATCCAGGAGTCCATCCATGGATCCATCCATGGATCCATCCCTGAATCCATCCATGAATCCAGGAGTCCATCCATGGATCCATCCATGAATCCATCCATGAATCCATGAGTTGATCCATGAGTCCATGAGTCCATCCATGGATCCATCCATGAATCCATTCATGAGTCCATCCATGCATCCATCCATGAATCCGTGAGTCCATGAGTTCATCCATGGATCCATTCATGAGTCCATGAGTCCATCCATGGATCCATCCCTGAATCCATCCACGAATCCAGGAGTCCATCCATGGATCCATCCATGGATCCATCCCTGAATCCATCCATTAATCCAGGAGTCCATCCATGGATCCATCCATGGATCCATCCATTAATCCATCCATGAATCCAGGAGTCCATCCATGGATCCATCCATGAATCCATCCATGAATCCATGAGTCCATCCATGGATCCATCCTTGAGTCCATCCATGAATCCATGAGTTGATCCATGAATCCATGAATCCATCCATGGATCCATCCATGGATCCATCCCTGAATCCATCCCTGAATCCATGAATCCATCCATGGATCCATCCATGAATCCAGGAGTCCATCCATGGATCCATCCATGGATCCATCCCTGAATCCATCCATGAATCCAGGAGTCCATCCATGGATCCATCCATGGATCCATCCATGAATCCATCCATGAGTCCATGAGTCCATCCATGCATCCATCCCATGGAATGTGGAATTGTCGTTGCAGGAGGAGCGGGAGAAGCGGCGCCTGGAGCAGCTGGAGCGCCGCAAGGAGCTGCAGCGCCTGCTGGAGGAGGAGGATTCCAAACTGAAGGGGAAGAGCCCCAAGCAGGGAAATCCCGGGAAGGTGACGCGCGCCCAGATCGAGGAGAGCGTGCGCCGGGAACAGCAGCAGCAGCAGGACACAGGTCTGGGAATTCTGGGCTGGGCAGGAACTCTGGGAGAGTTTGGGAATTCCCAAAGGTCTTTAGGGATGGGGTTTGGGGTTGGGTTGGATCCCAAAGATCTTTTCCAGTGGGAAAAAATTCCAGGATTTCTGTTCCTGTGCTGCTGGATTTTCCATGTCTGCAATTTTTCCAATCCCACATTTCCCAAAGTCAATCTCACATTTCCATTTCCACATTTCCCAATCCCACATTTCCCATTCCCAATCCCACATTTTAATTTCCACATTTCCCAATCCCACATTTCCCATTTCCACATTTCCCAATCCCACATTTCCCATTCCCACATTTCCAATCCCACATTTCCCAATCCCTTTCCCACATTTCTCAATCCCAATCCCACATTTCCCCTTCCACAGAAAAACCTGATTTTTTTTTTTAATTTAGGAAAATTAGATTTTTTTTAGAGGAAAAATTGGGGTTTTTTGGGAAAAACAGATTTTTAGAGGGAAAATTGAGGTTTTTAGAGGAAAAATTGATTTTTTTTAGGGGGAAAAACTGTGATTTTTTTTGGAAACATCAAGTTTTTTAGCATGATTATTGACTTTTTTTGGAAACTTGAGTTTTTTCGTGTGCTCATTGAGTTTTTTAGAGGAGAAATTGACTTTTCCAGAGGAAAAATTCATTTTTTTGGAGGAAAAACTGATATTTTTTTTGAAAACCTGAGTCTTTTGGCATGCTCATTGAGATTTTTAGAGGAAAAATTGAATTTTTGGGGGAAAACCTGAGTTTTTAGAGGAAAAAATGAATTTTTTTTGAAAACCTGAGGTTTTTAGAGGAAAAATTGACATTTTTATGGGAAAAATTGATTTTTTAGCGGGGAAAAGCTGTGGGTTTTTTTGGGAAATTCCAAGTTTTTCAGCGTGATCGAATTTTTTAGAGGAAAAATTGACTTTTCCAGAGCAAAAATTGATTTTTTGGGGGGAAAAAGCTGTGATTTTTTTTTGGGGAACCCCGAGTTTTTCAGTGTGCTCATTGCATTTTTTAGAGGAAAAATTGATTTTTTTGGGAAAACATGAGTTTTTAGAGGAAAAATTGATTTTTTTTTTGGGAAAACCTGAGTTTTTAGAGGAAAAATTGATTTTTTTGGGAAAACCTGATTTTTTAGGGGAAAAATTGACTTTTCCAGAGAAAAAATTGATATTTTAGGGGGGAAAAGCTGTGATTTTTTTTGGAAACCCTGAGTTTTTCAGCGTGCTCACTGAGTATTTTAGAGGAAAAATTGATTTTTTTTGTGGGAAAACTCAAGTTTTTTAGAGGAAAAATTGAATTTTTTAGGGGAAAAATTGACTTCTCTAGAGGAAAAATTGATTTTTTTGGGAAAACCCGAGTTTTTTAGGGGAAAAATTGACTTTTGCAGAGAAAAAATTGATATTTTAGGGGGGAAAAGCTGTGATTTTTTTTGGGAAACCCTGAGTTTTTCAGCGTGCTCACTGAGTATTTTACAGGAAAAATTGAATTTTTTGGGTGAACCCCGAGTTTTTTAGCATGCTCATTGAGCTTTTTAGAGGAAAAATTGATTTTTTTTTTGAAAACCTGAGTTTTTTAGAGGAAAAATTGAGTTTTTTAAAGGAAAAATTGACTTTTCCAGAGGAAAAATTGATTTTTTAGGGGGGAAAAGCTGTGATTTTTTTGGAGAACCCTGAGTTTTTCAGCGTGCTCACTGAGTTTCCCCCTGGCCTGGTCCCCAGCAGCAGAGAAGGACAAATCCCACCTGGAGCTGCCCCTGGAGGAGAACCTGAACCGGCGGCTGCCCGAGGAGGGCGCGGTGGAGGCGCGGAGCATCGAGGAGGCCATCGCTGCCCTCAGGTGGGGGAGCCCCTAAAACATCCTGAAATAGCCCTGGGACCCCTGAAATGTCCTAAAAACAGCTCTGGGATCCCTGAAATGTCCTAAAAACAGCCCTGGGTGGTCCCTAAAATATCCTAAAAACAGCTCTGGGATCCCTGAAATATCCAAAAAACAGCCCTGGGACTCCTGAAACAGCCTAAAAACAGTCCTGGGTGATCCCTAAAACATCCTAAAATAGCCCTGGGACCCCTGAAATATCCTAAAACAGCCCTGGGACCCCTGAAATGTCCTAAAAACAGCCCTGGGATCCCTGAAATATCCTAAAACAGCCCTGGGACCCCTGAAATATCCTAAAAACAGCTCTGGGATCCCTGAAATGTCCTAAAACAGCCCTGGGACTCCTGAAATAGCACTGGGTGATCCCTGAAATATCCCGGAAACAGCTCTGGGTGATCCCTAAAATATCCTAAAACAACCCTGGGACCTCTGAAATGTCCCTAAAACAGCCCTGGGACCCATGAAACAGCCTAAAAACAGCCCTAGGACCCCTAAAATAGCCCTGGCACCCCCTAAAATGTCCTGAAACAGCCCTGGGTGATCTCTAAAACAGCCCTGGCACCTCTGAAATATCCTAAAAATCAGCTCTGGGATTCCCGAAATGTCCTAAAAACAGCCCTGGGTGATCCCTAAAACAGCTGTGGGATCCCTGAAATATCCTAAAACCAGCCCTGGAACACCTAAAACAGCCCTGTGTGATCCCTAAAACAGCCTAAAAACACCACTGGGACCCCTGAAACAGCCCTGGGACCCCTAAAACAGCCTAAAACCAACTCTGGGATTCCTGAAATATCCTAAAAACAGCCTTGGGACCCCTGAAACAGCCTAAAAACAGCACTGGGTGGTCCCTAAAACAGCCCTGGAACCCCTAAAATGTCCTAAAACCAGCTCTGTAATCCCCTAAAATATCCTAAAAACAACCTGGGATCCCTGAAATAGCACTGGGACCTCTGAAATGTCCTAAAACAGCCCTGGGACCCCCTAAATATTCTAAAAACAGCCTTGGGCCCCCTAAAACAGCCCTGGGCGATCCCTAAAATATCCTGAAACAGCCCTGGGACCCATGAAACAGCCTAAAAACAGCCCTGGGTGATCCCTAAAACAGCCCCTGGAACCCCTTAAAATATCCTAAAACACCCTCTGGAACCCCTAAAACACCCCTGGAATCCCCTAAAACAGCCCAAGTGCACTGTCCATCCCTGTCCCGTGTCCCCGTGTCCCCAGCGTGTCACAGCCCCTGGAGCGCCACCCCGAGCGCACTGTCCATCCCTGTCCTGTGTCCATCCCTGTCCCGTGTCCATCCCTGTCCTGTGTCCATCCCTGTCCCGTGTCCATCTCTGTCCCCACACCCTGAGGGCCATGTCCATCCCTGTCCCCACACCCTCAGCTCAATGTCCCTCCCTGTCCCGTGTCCCCACTCCCTGATCAGTGTCCCTGCCCGTATCCAGCGTGTCCCCACCCCCTCTCACATTGTCCCCCTGTCCCCAGCGTGTCCCCATCCCCTGAGCTCAGTGTCCCTCTGTCCCGTGTCCATCCCTGTCCCGTGTCCCGTGTCCCCAACCCCTCTGACATTGTCCCCCTGTCCCCAGCGTGTCCCTAACCCCGATCAATGTCCCTCCCCATGTCCCCAGCGTGTCGCAGCCCCTGGAGCGCCACCCCGAGTGCACTGTCCATCCCTGTCCTGTGTCCCGTGTCCCCACCCCCTGTGCTCAGTGTCCCCCTGTCCCCAGCGTGTCCCCACCCCCTCTGACACTGTCCCCGTGTCCCCAGCGTGTCGCAGCCCCTGGAGTGTCACCCCGAGCGCAGTGTCCATCCCTGTCCTGTGTCCATCCCTGTCCTGTGTCCATCCCTGTCCCGTGTCCCTGTGTCCCGTGTCCATCCCTGTCCCCACACCCTGAGGGCCATGTCCATCCCTGTCCCGTGTCCCCACCCCCCCGACACTGTCCCCATGTCCCCAGTGTGTCGCAGCCCCTGGAGCGCCACCCCGAGCGCACTGTCCATCCCATGTCCCGTGTCCATCCCTGTCCCGTGTCCATCCCTGTCCCCACACCCTGAGGGCCATGTCCATCCCTGTCCCATGTCCACACCCCCTGATCAATGTCCCTCCGTGTCCCCAGCGTGTCGCAGCCCCTGGAGCGCCACCCCGAGCGCACCATGTCCCCACACCCCGAGCGCACTGTCCATCCCTGTCCTGTGTCCATCCCTGTCCCCACACCCTGCTGACATTGTCCCCTCCGTGTCCCCAGCGTGTCGCAGCCCCTGGAGCGCCACCCCGAGCGCCGCCTCCGCGCCGCCTTCGCCGCCTTCGAGGAGCTGGCGCTGCCGCGGCTCAAGCGGGACAATCCCAACATGCGGCTGAGCCAGCTGCGGCAGCTGCTCAAGAAGGAGTGGATGAAATCCCCCGAGAACCCCATGAACCAGCGGCACAAACCCTACAACAGCCACCAATAGGACTCTGGGGGCACGGCCCGCTGTGGTTTTGGGGTTTTTTTGGGGGTTTTTTTGGGGGGTTTTGGGGTCGGACTGATGGTGCCTGGGAGTGCAGCAGGGCCTGGATGGGTCTTGGTGCTCCCTCCTTCCCTCCTTCCCTGCGGGTCTGGAGCTGGGAAATGCTCCTGGAGTGTGGCCCCAAAAGAGATTCCAGGCCTGGATGTCCCTTGGGTGGTGCTGGTCTTGTGTTCTGTGGGGTGGGAGAGCCCTGAGATCCCTTTGGGAGAGCCCTGAAATCCCTTTGGGACATCCCTGAACTCCCTTTGGGATAGCCCTGAAATCCCTTTGGGATAGCCCTGACATCCCTGTTCCTGTTTTCTTTGGGATATCCCTGAAATCCCTTTGGGACATCCCTGAGATCCCTTTGGGACATCCCTGAAATCCCTTTGGGACATCCCTGAAATCCCTTTGGGATAGCCCTGAACTCCCTGGCCCTGTTTCCTTTGGGATTGGGATAGCCCTGCTCCCATTTTCTTTGGGATATCCCTGAAATCCCTTTGGGATAGCCCTGAAATCCCTTTGGGATAGCCCTGAAATCCCTGTTCCTGTTTTCTTTGGGATATCCCTGAAATCCCTTTGGGATATCCCTGATATCCCTGGCCCTGTTTCCTTTGGGATATCTTAAAATCCCTGCTCCCATTTCCTTTGGGATATCCTGAAATCCCTGTTCCTATTTCCTGTGGGATAGCCCTGAAATCCCTTTGGGATATCCCTGAAATCCCTGTTTCCATTTCCTTTGGGTTTGGGATATCCCTGCTCCCATTTCCTTTGGGATAGCCCTGAAATCCCTTTGGGATGTCCCTGAAATTCCTGGTCCTGTTTCCTTTGGGATGTCCTGAAATCCCTTTGGGATGTTCCTGAAATTCCTGGTCCTGTTTCCTTTGGGATGTCCTGAAATCCCTTTGGGATATCCCTGGTCCTGTTTCCTTTGGGATATCCTGAACTCCCTGCTCCCAGTTCCTTTGGGATATCCTGAAATCCTTGTTCCTATTTCCTGTGGGATTGGGATTTCCCTGCTCCCATTTCCTTTGGGATATCCCTGAAATCCCTGGTCTTGTTTTCTTTGGGATTTGGATATCCCTGAAATCCCTACTCCTGTTTCCTTTGGGATATCCTGAAATTTTCCTCTGGGGTTGGGGCCATTCCCTTTGGGATTGGGATTTCCCTGCTCCCATTTCCTTTGGGATTGGGATATCCCTGAAATCCCTGGTCCTGTTTCCTTTGGGATATCCCTGAAATCTTTGACCCTATTTCCTTTGGGACTGGGATATCCCTGGTCGCATTTCCTTTGGGATTGGGATATCCCTGAAATCCCTTTGGGATATCCTGAAATCCCTGGTCTTGTGTTCTTTGGGATTGGGATATCCCTGAAATCTCTGCTCCCGTTTCCTTTGGGGTTGGGATATCCCTGCCCCCTTTTCCTCTGGGATTGGGGCCATTCCCTTTGGGATTGAGGCTGTCCCTGAAATCCCTGGTGCCATTTCCTTTGGGATTTGGATATCCCTGAAATCCCTGGTCCTGTGTCCTTTGGGATTAGGATTTCCCTGCTCCCATTTCCTTTAGGATTGGGATTTCCCTGCTCCTATTCCCTTTTGGATTTGGATATCCCTGAAATTTCTGGTCCCATTTCCTTTGGGATATCCCTGAAATCTTTGGCCCTATTTCCTTTGAGACTGGGATATCCCTGGTCCCATTTCCTTTGGGATTGGTCCCATTTCCTTTGGGATTGGGGCTGTCTCTGAAATCCCTGGTGCCATTTCCTTTGGGATATCCCTGAAATCTCTGCTCCCATTTCCTTTGGGATTGGGATTTCCCTGCTCCCGTTTCCATTGGGATTGGGATTTCCCTGCTCCCATTTCCTTTGGGATTTGGATATCCCTGAAATTCCTGCTCCCATTTCCTTTGGGATTTGGATATCCCTGCTCCCGTTTCCATTGGGATTGGGATTTCCCTGCTCCCATTTCCTTTGGGATTTGGATATCCCTGAAATTCCTGCTCCCATTTCCTTTGGGATTTGGATATCCCTGCTCCCATTTCCATTGGGATTGGGATTTCCCTGCTCCCATTTCCTTTGGGATTAGGATTTCCCTGCTCCCATTCCCTTTGGGATTGGGATTTCCCTGCCCCCATTCCCTTTGGGATTAGGATTTCCCTGCTCCCATTTCCTTTGGGATTGGATCAAAAGAGTTGGGAATGAGGGAAATTCCCTCTGGGAGGAGTGGGATGGGGGCACAGCAGTGCCAGGCAGCTCCAGGTGACATTCCCTGGAAAAAAAAAAAAAAAAAAAAAAAGCAGCTCCCAGGCTGTCCCTGTCACCCCTCCCTGGAATTCTGGAGAGTGTCCCCAAAATTCCAAAAAAAATTCCAAACCTCTGGATTTTGGGAGCAGGAGGGTTGGGAAGAGGGAAAATCCCTGAGGAAGGGATGGGAAAAGCTCCCCCCTCCCTGATTCCTGATTTTCCTGCTGTCCCCTGGCCCAAACCCACCTGGGGAAGGGGAAATTCCTGTTTTCCCCTCCCCTGATCCCATGGGAATGCTGGAATCCTTGGGAATTCCAATCCTGGCTTTTCCCTTCCCACCCCCTCTCATCCTTTGGGATTGAAATTCCTTCCCAGGAATGGGAAATCCCAAAAATCCCCCTGGGATTCACCCAGGCTCTTCCTTCTCCCTCTTTTTGGGGCTGCCCTCCCTGTTCCCAAATCCCAGAATTCCCAAACCCAACCAGGGAGGAATGACCCCCCCTCCCCTCCCCCTTTCTGTGAGTTTGGTGTGTTTGAATCCAATTAAAAATTAAAAAAAACCCAAAAAAACCCAAAAAAACCCAACCCAAATCTGATCAAATTGGGAAGGGATAATTTGGGGATTCTTTCCATGAAAATGTGGAATTCCTGCTGGGATTGGGGTGGATTCCTGCTGGAATTGGGGTGGGATTCCTGCTGGGATTGGGGTGGGATTCCTGCTGGAATTGGGGTGGATTCCTGCTGGAATTGGGGTGGATTCCTGCTGGGATTGGGGTGGGATTCCTGCTGGGATTGGGGTGGGATTCCTGCTGGGATTGGGGTGGATTCCTGCTGGGATTGGGGTGGGATTCCTGCTGGAATTGGGCTGGGATTCCTGCTGGGATTGGGGTGGATTCCTGCTGGAATTGGGGTTTTTTTCCCCCCTTTGGGTTGTTCCTGAGGGGGGATCCCCCATTCCTGGAGTGAGGAACCCACGGGATTTGTGCCCCAAATCCTGGGAGCTCCCCTTCCTCAATTCCCCATTCCCAATCCCATTTCCCATTTCAGTTTCCATTCCCATCATTCCCATTATTCCCATTATTCCCATTTCCCATTATTCCCATTTCCATTTCCCAATTTCCCATCCCCATCCCCATTTCCCATTATTCTCATTCCCATTCTTTCCATCCCCATTCCCAGTCCCATTATTCCCATTATTCCCATTATTCCCATTTCCATTCCCATTCCCATTATTCCCACTCCCATTATTCCCATTCCCATTTTTCCCAATCTCATTCCCATTTTCCATTTCCTATTTTTTTCCATTCCCAATTTTCCCAATCCCATTCCCATTTTCCATTTCTCATTTTTCCTTTTCCCAATCCCATTCCCATTATTCCCATTCAAAATCCCATTCCCATTATTCCCATTATTCCCATTCCCCATTCCCATTATTCTGAATCCCATTCCCAGTTTTCCCAATCCCATTATTCCCATTCCCCATTCCCTACTTTCCCAATCCCATTGCCATTATTCCCATTCCCAATCCCATTATTCCCATTATTCCCATTATTCCCTTTCCCCATTCCCATTATTCCCAATCCCATTCCCATTTCCCATTTTTGCCATACTGGTTTTTCCCACTCCCATTTTCCCCATTATTCCCATTATTCCAATTCCCATTATTCCCATTGTTCCCATTATTGCCATCTCCATTATTCCCATTTCCAATCCCATTCCAAATCGATTCCCATTATTCCCATTATTCCAAATATTCCCATTCCCATTATTACCATTACTCCAATCCGCATTATTCCCATTTTTCCCATTATCCCCGTTATTCCCATTCCCATTTTCAATTTCCCATTTTTCCCATTCCCAGTTTTCCCAATCCCATTCTCAATCCCATTCCCCATTCCCATGATTCCCATTATTCCCATGATTCCTATTCCCATGATTCCCATTTTCCCCATTCCCATTCTTCCCATCATTCCCAATCCCATTCCCATCATTCCCATTATCTCCATTCCCATTATACCCATTTCCCATCCCCATTTTTCCCATCATTCCCACTATTCCCGTCATTCCCATTATTCCCTTTCCCCATTCCCACTATTCCCATTTCCCATTCTCATTCCCATTATTCCCAATCCCATTCCCATTATTCCCCATTCCCGTTTTCCCATTTTCCCCATTATGCCCATTATTCCCAATCCCATTCCCCATTCTCATTATTCCCATGATTCCTATTCCCATCATTCCCATTATTCCCATCCCAGTATTCCCATTATTCCCATTATTCCCATTCCCCATTATTCCCATTTTTCCCATTTTCCCCGTTCCCATTATTCCCAATCCCATTCCCATTATTCCCAATCCCACTATTCCCATTTTTCCCATTATTCCCATTTCCCATTATTCCCATTATTCCCATACCCCATTCCCATTCTTTCCATCCCCATTCCCAATCCCATTCCCATTATTCCCTTTCCTACCCCCATTCCCAATTCCCCAATCCCACTCCCCATTCCCATTACTCCCATTATTCCCATTATTCCCATTCCCCATTCCCCATTCCCATTTTTCCCATTCCCATTATTCCCATTCCCAGTCCCATTCCCATTTCCCATTTTTTCCATTCCCATTTTTCCCATTATTGCAACTCCCCATTCCCCATTCCATTATTCCCATTCCCAATCCCATTCCAAATCAATTCCCATTATTCCCATTATTCCCATTATTCCCACTCCCCATTCCCATTATTCCCATTCTCAAACCCATTATCTCAATTCCCATTATTCCCATTCCCATTATTCCCATCATTCCCATTATCCCCATCCCCATTATTCCCATTTTTCCCATTTTCCCCATTCCCATTATTCCCAATCCCATACCCATTATTCCCAATCCCACTATTCCCATTTTTCCCATTACTCCCAATCCCATTCCCATTATTCCCATTATTTCCATTATCCCCATTCCCATTGTTCCCATTATTCCCATCCCCATTATTCCCAATCCCATTCCCCATTCTCATTATTCCCATGATTTCCATGATTCCATTATTCCCATTCCCCAATCCCATTCCCATTATTCCCATGATTCCTATTCCCATTATTCCCATTATTCCCATCATTCCCATAATTCCCATTATTCCCAATCCCATTCCCATTATTCCCATCATTCCCATTATTCCCACTATTCCCATTATTCCCATTATTCCCACTCCCCATTCCCATTATTCCCATTCTCAAACCCATTATCTCAATTCCCATTATTCCCATTCCCATCATTCCCATCATTCCTATTATCCCCATCCCCATTATTCCCATTTTTCCCATTGTCCCCATTCCCATTATTCCAAATCCCATTCCCATTATTCCCATGATCCCTATTCCCATAATTCCCATTATTCCCAATCCCATTCCCATCATTCCCATTATTCCTGTTATTCCCATTATTCCCATTATTCCCATTATTCCCATTGTCCCCATCCCCATTATTCCCATTTTTTCCATTATCCCCACTCCCCATTCCCATTATTCCCATTCTCAATCCCATTCCCATTATTCCCATTATTCCCATTCCCATCATTCCCATAATTCCCATTATCCCCCTCCCCATTATCCCCATTTTTCCCATTTTCCCCATTCCCATTATTCCCACTCCCATTATTCCCATCATTCCCAATCCCATTCCCATCGTTCCCATTATTCCCATTATCCCCATTCTCATTGTTCCCATTATCCTTATCTCCATTATTCCCAATCCCACTCCCATTATCCCCATTCCGATTTTTCCCATTATTCCTATTATTCCCAATCCCATTCCCCATTCCCATCATTCCCATTACTCCCATTCCCTATCCCCGTTATTCCCATTATTCCCATTATTCCCATTTTTCCCATTTTCCCCATTATTCCCATTATTCCCATTATTCCCATTCCCATTACATTATTCCCATTCCCAATCCCATTCCAAATCTATTCCCATTATTCCCATTATTCTCACTCCCCATTCCCCATTCCCGTTATTCCCATCCCCATTTTTCCCATTATCCCCATTCCCGTTATTCCCATTCCCATTATTCCCAGTCCCATTTTCCCCATTATTCCCAATCCCACTATTCCCATTTTCCCATTATTCCCAATCCTATTTCCATTATTCCCATTATTTCCATTATCCCCATTCCCATTATTCCCATTATTCCCACTCCCATCATTCCCAATCCCATTCCCCATTCTCATTATTCCCATGATTTCCATGATTCCATTATTCCCATTCCCCAATCCCATTCCCATTATTCCCATGATTCCTATTCCCATCATTCCCATTATTCCCAATCCCATTCCCATCATTCCCATCATTCCCATTATTCCCATTCCCATTATTCCCATTATTCCCATTCCCCATTCCCATTATTCCCATTCCCAATCCCGTTCCTGTTACTCCCATTATCTCAATTCCCATTATTCCCATTTCCCATTATTCCCACTCCCCATTCCCCATTCCCATTATTCCCATTATTCCCATTATTCCCATTCCATTATTCCCATTCCCAATCCCATTCCAAATCAATTCCCATTATTCCCATTATTCCCATTCCCCATTGCCATTATTCCCATTCCCCATTCCCATTCCCATTATCCCCATCCCCGTTAATCCCATCCCCATTTTTCCCATTATTCCCATTCCCAATATTCCCCATTCCCATTATTCCCATTATTCCCACTCCCCATTCCCATTATTCCCATTATCTCCATTCCCATTATTCCCATTCCCGTTTTCCCCATTTTTCCCAATTCCCATTATCCCCACCATTCCCATCATTCCCATCCCCCATTCCCGCCGTTCCCTCCCCACTTCATCCCCGCGGGGTCTGGGGGTGTTGAGTGACCCCTCCCCTTTTAGGGAATTTGGGGAAGGGGGATCCCCCTTTTCCCACGGGAATTTGGGGGAATCCCGCAGTGCGGGGGTGGGGGAGGGGCCCCCTTGTCCCCTCCTGTCCCCTCCCCCCAACAAAGCGGCTCGAGAGGGGGGAGGGGCAGAGAAGGGAGGGGATTCCCCGCCCCTCCCCCCTCGGGAATTCCCCTCCCCCCTTTCTGCATCTGCGGGGGGTGGGGGAGGGGCATTGCCATGGCAACGAGAGGGGGAGGGGGGGTGCGGGGGCGGCGGTCACGTGGGGCTGGCACTGGGACACCCCCTCCCCCAAAATCGGGAATCCCCCCCAAAATCGGGAATCCCCCCAAAATCGGGAATCCCCCCCAAAATCGGGAATTACCCCCAAAAATCGGGAATTACCCCCAAAAATCGGGTCCCACGGACACAGGGACAGACGGACACACGGACAGGGGACACGGGGACACGCGCACGTGTGTCACACCCGCCCCCACCCTGCGCAGCCCCCCCTGCGCCCCCCAAATTCACCCCCAATCCCCCCCTTGCCCCCCCCACCCCTCACCCCCCGCTCTTTGTCCCCGCAAATCTCGGATCCTGCACCCCCAGTGCCACCCCCTGTGTCCCCGTGTCCCACCTCAGTGCCACCCTCCCAGTGCCACCCAAACCTCCCCCGTGTGCCCCGTGTTGTCCCCCCAAATCCCCCAGTGCCACCCCCCCCTGTGTCCCCCGTGTCCCCTCAACACCCCCAGTGCCATCCCCCGTGTCACTCAAACCTCCCCCGTGTGCCTCGTGTCCCCCCAAACCCCCAGTGCCACCCCTGTGTGCCCCCTGCCCCCCCAGTGCCACCCCCGTGTCCCCTACGTCCCCCCAAACCCCCCTCCAGTTCCATCCCCCCGTGTCCCCCCAAATCCCCCCCCAATGCCGCCACTCCGGTGTCCCCCTGTGTCCCCCCAAACTCCCCAATGCCACCCCCGTGTCCCCCCAAATCCCCAAGTGCCATCCCCCCCGTGTCTCCCCCAACCCCCCCCCGTGCCACCACCCCGTGTCCCCCGTGTCCCTACAACCCCCCCAGTGCCACCCCCGTGTCCCCCCAAACCCCCCCAGTGCCACCGCCTGTGTCCCCAAACCCCACCAGTGCCACCCCCCCCTTGTCCCCTGTGTCCCCCCAAACCCCCCACAACCCACCCCGTGTGCCCCGTGCCCCCCCAGTGCCACCCCCGTGTCACCCGCAAATCCCCAGTGCCACCCCCCTGCCTGTCCCCCGTGTCCCCAACCCCTCGTACCGTGACCCTCCCCACCGGGGCACCCCCGGGGTGACACCAGGAGCTTTGGGGGGTGTCCGAGCCCACCCCGGTGACACCAGGTGTGTCCCCATGGGGTGGGGGGACCCTCGGGTGGGCGATCAAGGGACCCCATGGGAATCCGTCCCGGGAGCATCGGGAAACACCGGGAAACACCGGGAAATACCGGGAAATACCGGGAAATACCGGGAAATACCGGGAAACACCGGGAAATATCGGGAAACACCGGGAAACACCGGGAAATACCAGGAAATATCGGGAAATACCGGGAAACACCGGGAAATACCGGGAAATATCGGGAAATACCGGGAAACACCGGGAAATACCGGGAAATATCGGGAAATACCGGGAAACATCGGGAAATACCGGGGAGCACCGTGAAAAACCGGGAAAAACAGAGAAATACCGGGAAATACCGGGGAGCACCGTGAAAAACCGGGAAACACCGGGAAATACCGGGAAACACCGGGAGGCCCTTGGAAACACGGGGAAACACCGGGGAGCACCGGGAAACACCGGGAAAAACAGAGAAATACCGGGAAACACCGGGGAGCACCGGGAAACACCGGGAAAAACAGAGAAATACCGGGGAGCGCCGGGAAAAGCCCCGGGAGACACCGGGAGAGGCCCCGGGAACCACCGGGAAGCACCGGGAAAAGCTCCGGTAAAAGCCTCGGGAAGCACTGGGAATCACCGGGAGCATCCCCGGGAATCACCGTGACAAACCCCGGGAATCCCCGTGACAAACCCCGGGAATCCCCGTGACAAACCCCGGGCAGCCCCGGCGCGGCTGCGCGCCCGGAGCGGCTCCGCCAACGGCGCCGCAATCACCGCCCGCAGCCCCCGCGGCCGCCCCCGCGCTCCGGGGAAACCGAGGCACGGCCGGAGCGGCGGGGAGCGCTCGGTACCGGCCCCGGTTGTGGCACCGGAACCCACCGGGATCCCACCGGGCCATGGTTAACGGCGGCAGAGCCCGAGGGAGGCGGAGGCCGGGGGTTGGAGGCAGGTGAGTGAATTTGGGGAGGGGTCCGCCAGGGTGGGGACACCCCCCGTGAGATCTGGGGAACCCCGGGAATCCCCCGCGATCCCGGGAATCCCGCGGTTCGGGAAGGGGAGGGGGCTCCACACGGGGGGGTTCCGGGGGTCTCCGGGGCCTGCTCAGCCTCCCCCCGGTGCGGCGGGGGGGTGGCGCGGTGACAAACGGAGCCCCCGGCGGTGACAATGAGGACGCGCTGGCGGTGACATCGCCCGGCTAAAAATAATCCCGGCGGCCTCAAGGTCACTGCCCTGCCGGAGGGGGGGGACACGCGGGGGCGTGGGGCGGGGAAGCCCCCGGACCCCCCCTCCTTCCCCCCCGCGCGCCGCCGTTGTCGCCGTTGTCGCCAGTGTCGCCTCCGCCGAGCCCCGAGCCGGCAGCGCCCGCAGCCCCCGCGCCCCACGGTGCGGCCCCCGTGGCAAGTGAGAGGGCGGGGGGGGTGACAGCGGCGGGGGGGGGGTGGCAGCAGCAAAGGGGGACACCAGGGGGTGGCAGTGGCGGGGGGACACCCTCGGGTGTGGCAGCAGCAAGGGGGGATACCCGGGGGTGGCAGTTGAGGGGGGGACACCAGGGGGTGGCAGCAGCAAGGGGGGACACCCCCTGGGGCACAGCGGCGGGGGGGACACCAGGGGGTGGCAGTGGAGGGAGGGACACCCCGAGGGTGGCAGCAGCAAGCGGGGACACCCCGGGAGTGGCAGCAGCAAGGGGGGACACCAGGGAGTGGCAGTGGCGGGGGGGACACCCCAGGAGTGGCCGTGGAGGGGGGGACACCTCGGTGGTGACAGCAGCAAGGGGGACACCCCGGGAGTGGCAGTGGAGGGGGGGACACCAGGGGGTGGCAGTGGAAGGGGGGGACACCCCGGGGGTGGCAGTGGAGGGGACACCCCGCGCGTGGGGGTGTGGGGACAGCGGGGACTCCCTCCCTGAGGGTGTGGGGACTGCGGGGATGCCCTGGGTGTGGGGACAGGGAGGGGACAGTGAGGGTGTCCTGCGTGGGGGTGTGGGGACAATGGGGATGTCCTGTCTGGGGGTGGGGACAATGGGGGTGTCCTGTCTGGGGGGTGTTGTGGCGTGTAGCGACATTGGGGACTCCATCCCTGCGGGTGTGGGGACAATGGGGATGGCCTGTGGGAGGGAACGGGTGTGGGGACAGCGGGGATTCCCTTCTTGAGGGGTGTGGGGACAATGGCGGTGTCCTGTCTGGGGGTGTGGTGACAGTGGGGACACCGTCCCTGCGGGGTTTGTGGTGTGGGGACACTGGGGACTCCATCCCTGCGGGTGTGGGGACAATGGGGATGTCCTGTCTGGGGGTGGGGACAATGGGGGTGTCTTGTCTGGGGGGTGTTGTGGCGTGTGGTGACATTGGGGACTCCGTCCCTGCGGGTGTGGGGACAATGGGGATGTCCTGTCTAAGGCGCGGGGACGGCTGTGGGGACACTGGGGACGCCATCCCTGCGGTGTTTGTGGCGTGGGGACATCACTGCGGAGTGGGGACAATGGGGATTCCCTCCTTGTGAGTGTGGGGACATTGTGGATGTCCTCCCCGCGGTGTTCATGGTGTGGGGACATCCCTGCGGTGTAGGGACATCCCTGCGGTGTGGGGACATCTCCGCGGTGTGGGGACATCCCTGCGGTGTGGGGACATCACCCTGCGGGGTTCGGCTGCTCGGGCCACCCCCGGCTGACAGGGACAGGGACTTTGGGGGTGCCCATCCTTGGGGACAACGTGGCCGCTGTCACCCAGGGCTTGGTGGCACTCGGGGCTCCCCTCAATTTTGGCCGCCAGCTGCTGGGGTGGCCCCGGTGCCACAGCGAGGGTGGCACTGATGACACAGGGGAGTGACACCGATGGCCCAGTGGGGTGACACCCCAAAAAACCGGGGGGGGGGCCCGCTTTTGTCACACCCAGTGTCACCCCGCGTGGCCCTCGTGGCCTCCGTGTCCCTGCGGGGAACCCACGGGTGCCACCCCCTTCTTGGCGACCTTCCCGGTGACCTTGGGGACCCCTCCCCAAACCACGGGGACCCCCGCCCTGCCCTGCAGCGGGGCCCTGTGCCCGATTTGGGGGCTCCCCCCTCTCCGAGCGCTTTGTGACCGTGCCGGGGGTGGCGGCCACCTCCGTGTCGCCCCTTGGTGGCCCCGGGCAGGGGGTCGGGGGTGGCCCGGCGTGGCCAGCCAGGCGGAGCGGCTTTGTCCTCTGGCTGAGCCGAGCGCGTGGGGGAGGCGCAGGGAGAACCCGGCACAGCGGCTTTGTCTGGGGACGCCGGCGCGGTGGCGACCAAAGGGGGGGGTGTGGCGAGCACAGACCCCCCCCCACTGCACCCCCCCGGACCCCCCAGACCCGCCCCACACCCCCCAAGCAGGTAGGGCGGGGGTCTGCGCGTCCCCTCCCCAGGCGGGCGGGATGGAGATTGGGGTCCCCCGGCGGGTTTGTGGGGGGTGATGGCGGCTGTCGCTGCCACCCTTGGGGACATCGGGGGTGTGGCCGTGTCCCCGCATCCAGCGGGTGTCCCCGTGGGGCTCTGCGGAGGGATTTTCTCGGGGAGACCCCGGCATCAGGCGGGGATTCCCCGGCGCAGCGGCGGGGTCGGGGAGTTTCGGGTGTCCCCGCGTGTCCCCGCGTGTCCCCTCGGCTGTGTCACCTCCCGTGACGGTGGGGGACACGCGGACACCCCACGGGTGGCGCCGGGCCCGATCCTGCTTGGGGAAATCCCCCCACGAGCTCCGGGCGCTGCCCCCACCCCGCTGTGACTCGGGGGGACACGGGGGGGACACGAGGGTGACACGGGGGTGACACAGGGGGGACACGGGTGTGACACGGCGGGGATCACGGGTGTTGTCACCACTGGGGGGGATCCCCCCATGACACGGCTGAGCTGATCCATCCCACTGCATTTTTGGGGTTCTGCGCCCCCCCAAACCCACCCCGACCCCCTTGTCCTGCTCTGGGGGGGTGACAGTGGCGGTGCCACCCCCGGCCCGCCCCTCGCCCGCGGCGATTGCGGGGGCCGGGGGCTCCTGCTGGCACCGCCAGCTGCTCCCAGCCTGGGACATATGGCCAGGGCTCGGCGGGGCGGGAGGAACCGGGGCCACCGCGGCCGAATTTTGGGCACGGAGAGGGGGGGGACAAGGGGGGTCTGACGCATTTGGTGACCCCCGGGCCACCCCCGAGCGGGGTCACCTCGCTGTCCCCAAGCCCTGAGCGCTCTCAGGGTGTCCGAACCCCGCTGTCCCCTCTGTCCCCAAATTCCTGCCCCACCCTGAGGGTGATGCCCGGGCAGGAATTAGCGAGCGGGAATAAATAAATCACCCCAGGGCCGCTATTTTTAGCCGCGCCCTCCCCTCCTCCGCAGTTGCTCCGAGGTGGCGCCGGGGGGAGCGCGGGGTCCCCTTGTCACCCCCCTGCCACCCCATTGTCACCCCCCCCACCACCTCATTGTCACCCCCCGGCCGTGTCACTGCTGTCGCGGCCGGTGTCACCGCCTTTGCTGTGGCCACCCCGAGCGTGGTGACATCCCCGGGTGCTGTCGCCATGGGGGGGTGGCAGAGCCAGCCGTGGGTGTCCTGCTGCCGTGTCACAGCCCGCAGCAGGGACACGGGTGGCCGTGGCTCAAGGACACGCGGTGACAGTGGAGCTGGTGTGTCCCCATCGCGTGGGGACAATGGGGATGGGCAGGAGCTTCCTGGGCCCTTGGGGACAGGGACAGGGGACAGAGGATGGGGACAAGGGACAGGATGGGAACAGGGATGGGGACAGGGACAGGGGATGGACAAAGGGACAAGGGACAAGGGACAAGGAACAGGGACAGGGCATGGGGACAGGGACAGGAAACAGGGACAGCGATGGGGACAGGGAATAGGGGACAGGGACAGGAACAGGGGACGGGGACAGGGTATGGGGACAGGAACTGGGGATGGGCATGGGGACAGGGACAGGGGACGGGGACAGTGGACAGGGGGTGGGGACAGGGACAGGGGATGGGGACAGGGAATGGGGGACAGGACAGGGACAGGGACAAGGATGGGGACAGGGTCAGGGGATGGGGATGGGGACAGGAACAGGGGATGGGCATGGGGACAGGGACAGGGACAAGGAACAAGGGATGGGGACGGCAGACGGGGACAGGGGACAGGGACAGGGACAGGAACAGGATATGGGGACAGGGAACAGGGAACAGGGACAGGGGATGGGGACAGGAACGGGATGGGCATGGGGACAAGGATAGGGACAGGAAAAGGGAACAGAGGATGGGACAGGGACAGGGACAGGGGACAGGGGACAGAGGATGGGGACAGGGGATGGGCATGGGGACAGGGACAAGGGACAGGGGACAGGGGACAGGGACAGGGACAGGGAATGGGGACAGGATAGCACAGGGATGGATGGGGACAGGGACAAGGGACAGGGACAGAGATGGGGACGGGGACAGTGGCAGGAACAGGAACAGGGGATGGGCATGGGGACAGGGACAAGGGACAAAAGACAAGGGACAGGAACAGGGGATGGGGACAAGGATGGTGACAGACAAGGAACAGGGAACAGGGACAGGGGATGGGGGCAAGAAAAGGGAACAGGGGATGGGAATGGGGACAAGGACAGGGACAGGGAACAGGAACAGGGACAGGGACAGGGGACAGGGGACACGAGGCCTCCCCGTCCGGGCGGGTCCCTCCCCGAGGATGCTCCCAGGGAGGGGGAGGTGGCAGCGCCGCCATCCCGAGCAGTGAAGCCACCACGGAGCGATGCTCCATGAAATATTCACTGTCCCCAACCCGGGCTGGCCTCACCGCCCCCAGCTGAGGTGACAAAAACTTTTCGGGGCCGGCACAGCCTCAAGGGTTTTGGGCAGGAATTGTTTCCCCTCCATCCCTGCCCGCTGCGGTTTTTTGTCCCCTCCAGCCGAGCGTTAAAAGCGAGCGGGGCCCATTTTCCTGCGATAAATTTGGCAGAATGGAGAGAAAATGATCCGGGCCTGGAGGGGAGCCAGGAACCGGCTGAGCGCCGGGAGAGCCGGGGCGGGAACCGGCAACGAGCCGGGAACGGAGCTGCGGGCACCGGGAAACGGGAACCGGGGGGCACTGGTGGCACTGGTGGCTGTTCTCATGGTGGCACCAGTGACTATCCCCGTGCTAGTGGCACTGGTGGTTGTCCCTGTAGTGGTGGCACTGGTGGCACTGGTGGCTCTCCCCATGGTGGCACTGGTGGCACTGGTGGCTGTCCCAGTGCTGGTGGCACTGATGGCACCAGTGGCTGTGGTGGCTGTCCCCATGGTGGCACTGGTGGCAGTGGTGGCTGTTCTCATGGTGGCACCAGTGACTATCCCCGTGCTAGTGGCACTGGTGGTTGTCCCTATAGGGGCACTGGTGGCTGTCCCTGTAGTGATGGCACTGGTGGCACTGGTGGTTGTCCCCGTGCTGGTGGCAGTGGTGGCACTGGTGGCTATCTCTGTTCAGGTAGCACTGGTGGCTTCTCCTCGTGGTGGTGGCACTGGTGGCTGTCCCTGTGCTGGGGGCAGTGGTGGGACTGGTGGCTGTGGTGGCACTGATGGCTGTCCCCATAGTGGCACTGGTGGCTGTCCCTGTAGTGGTGGCACTGGTTGCACTGGTGGCTATCTCTGTTCTGGTAGCACTGGTGGCTTCTCCTTGTGCTGGTGGCACTGGTGGCTGTCCCTGTGATGACACTGGTGGCTGTCCGTGTGGTGGCACTGATGGCTGTCCCCATAGTGGCACTGGTGGCTGTCCCTGTGGTGGTGGCACTGGTTGCACTGGTGGCTATCTCTGTTCTGGTAGCACTGGTGGCTTCTCTTCATGCTGGTGGCACTGGTGGCTGTCCCCATGGTGGCACTGGTGGCAGTGGTGGCTGTCCCCATGGTGGCAGTGGTGGCTGTCCCTGTGTGAGGGGTTTGGGATGAGGTTGGGGATGAGGTTTTGGGGTCTGGGGCGTTGTGGGGTCTGGGGATGGGGTCTGGGGATGAGGTTTTGGGGTTTGGGGGTTTGGGGGTCTGGGGGGTTTTGGGGTGCTGGACAAGGAGAGATTTGTGGGGCAGCTCCTCCTGCAGTGGGGGTGATGCAGCGGGGTTTTAGTGCAGGGAGTTTTATAGGGTATAACCCCTCCTGCTCTGGGGTTTATAGGGTGTAACCCCTCCTGCTGTGAGGTTTTATAGGGTATAACCCCTCCTGCTGTGAGGTTTTATAGGGTATAACCCCTCCTCCAGTGGGGTTTTATAGGATGTAATCCATCCTGCTGTGGGGTTGGTGCAATGGGGCCCCTCCTGCAGTGGGGTTTTGGCACGGTGCAGTCCCTAATGCAGTGGGGTTTTATTTGATGTAACCCCTCGTGCAGTGGGGTTTTTGTATGATATAACCCGTAATGCAATGAGGTTTTTGTACTGTGCAACCCCTCGTGCCATGGGGTTTTTAGTGTGATGGAGCCCCTCATGGAATTGGGTTTTTGGTGCAGCTCCTCGTGGAATGGGGTTTCCCTGTGATGTAACCCCTCGTGCAGTGGGGTTTTATTTGATGTAACCCCTCCTGCAGTGGGGTTTTGCTGCAGTGCAGTCCCTCATGCTATGGGAATTTTAGTGAGGTGCAGCCCCGCGTGGAACGGGGTTGTTGGTGCAATAGGGCCGCTCGTGCAGAGGGGTTTTTGTAGAGTGGAACCCCTCACGGAATGGGGTTTTGTATGATATAACCCCTCATGGAATTGGGGTTTTTATGTGAGGTGCAACCCCTCGTACTATGGGAATTTTGTATGATATAATCCCTCGTGGAATGGGGTTTTTTTATGGCACAGTCCCTCATGCAGTGGGGTTGGTGCCATAGGGCCCCTCATGCAATGGAGTTTTTATGTGATGCTTCCCCTCATGGAACTGGGTTTTTAGTGGGGTGCAGCTCCTCGTGCAGTGAGGTTTTTGTATGATATAACCCCTCGTGTTACGGGGTTTTTGTAGGGTGCAGGTCCCCATGGAACGGGGTTGTTGGTGAAATGGGGTCCCCCTCGTGCAGTGGGGCTTTTGTGTGGTGCCACTCCTCGTGCAGTGGGGTTTTTATTTGATATAACCCCTCATGTTATGGGGTTTTTATAGGGTGCAGCTCCTTATGAAACAGGATTTTTTGGTAAGGCAGTCGCTCATGGAATGGGGTTGGTGCAATAGGGTCGCTCGTTCCATGGGGTTTTTAGTGTGATGCTTCCCCTCATGGAATGGGGTTTTTAATGTGATGCTTCCCTTCATGGAACTGGGTTTTTAGTGTGGTGCAACCCCTCGTGCAGTGGGGTTTTTATTTGATGTAACCCCTCATGTTATGGGGTTTCTGTAGGGTGCAGCTCCTTGTGAAACAGGATTTTTTGATAAGGCAGCTGCTGATGGAATGGGGTTGGTGCAGTAAGGCTGCTTGTGTTATGGGGTTTTTAATGTGATGCTTCCCCTCATGAAATTGGGTTTTTAGTGAGGTGCAGCTCCTCGTGCAGTGGGGTTTTTGTATGAAATAACCCCTCATGCCATGGGGTTTTTGTATGAAATAACCCATAATGCAATGAGGATATTGTATGATATAACCCCTCGTGCTGTGGGGTTTCTGTAGGGTGCAGCCCCTTGGGGAATGGGGTTCCCTGTGATGTAACCCCTCGTGGAATTGGGTTTTATTTGCTGTAACCCCTCGTGCCATGGGGTTTTGCTGCAGTGCAGTCCCTCATGCTATGGGATTTTTAGTGAGGTGCAGCCCCTCGTGGAACGGGGTTGGTGCAATAGGGCCGCTCGTGCAGTTGGGTTTTTGTAGGGTGGAACCCCTCATGCAATGGGGTTTTTGTATGATATAACCCCTCATGGAATTGGGTTTTTAGTGTGGTGCAGCTCCTCGTGCAGTGGGGTTTGTGTATGATATAACCCCTCGTACCATGGGGTTTTTGTAAGATGTAACCCATAATGCAATGAGGATTTTGTATGATATAACCCCTCGTGCTATGGGGTTTCTGTAGGGTGCAACCCACCGTGGAACGGGGTTGTTGGTGAAATGGGGTCCCCCTCGTGCAGTGGGGCTTTTGTGTGGTGCAGCTCCTTGTGCAATGGGGTTTTTGTATGATATAACCCCTCGTGGAATGAGATTTTTGTAGGGTGCAGCTCCTTGTGAAACAGGATTTTTTGGTAACGCAGTTGCTCATGCAGTGGGGTTGGTGCAGTAGGGTTGCTCGTGCCATGGGGTTTTTGTGTGATGCTTCCCCTCATGGAATTGGGTTTTTAGTGAGGTGCAGCTCCTCGTGCAGTGGGGTTTTTATTTGATATAACCCCTCATGTTATGGGGTTTTTGTAGGGTGCAGCTCCTTGTGAAACAGGATTTTTTGGTAAGGCAGCCGCTCATGGATTTGGTGCAGTAGGGCTGCTCGTGTTATGGGGTTTTCATGTGGTGCAGCCCCTCGTGCTGTGGGGTTTTTAGTGGGACACAGCCCCTCATGCAGTGAGGTTTTGGTACGGTGCAACCCCTCATGCAAAGGGGTTTTGTGTGATGTAACCCCTCCTGCAAAGGGGTTGGTGCAGTAGGGCCCCTCCTGCAATGGGGTTTTTGTATGATATAACTCCTAATGGAATTGGGTTTTTAGTGTGGTGCAGCCCCTTGTGCTGTGGGGTTTTTGTAGGGTGCAGCCCCTCGTGGAACGGGGCTGTTGGTGCAATGGGGTCCCCCTGTGCAATGGGATATTCATGTGACACAACCTCTGGTGCAGTGGGGTTTTTTTATGGAAAGGAGTTTTCATGTGACAGAACCCCTTGTGCCATCGGGTTTTTATGTGATCTAGACCCTCATGCAGTGGGGTTTTTAGTGTGCTGCAGCTCCTTGTGCTATGGGATTTTTTGTACAGTGTAACCCCTGGTGCAGCGGGGTTTCTGTATAGTGCAGCCTCTCATGCAATGGGGTTGGTGCAACAGGACCCCTCATGCAGTGGGGTTTTGTATGATACAACCCCTCGTGCTATGGGGTTTTTGTAGGGTGCAGCTCCTTGTGAAACAGGATTTTTTGGTAAGGCAGTCGCTCATGGAATGGGGTTGGTGCAGTAGGGCTGCTTGTGCACTCAGGTTTTCATGGGGTGCAACCCCTTGTGCAGTGGGGTTTTTGTATGAAATAACCCCTCATACCATGGGGTTTTTGTATGATATAACCCCTTGTGCTATGGGGTTTTTATAGGGTGCAGCCCCTCGTGGAATGGGGTTTCCCTGTGATGCAACCCCTTGTACCATGGGGTTTAATTTGATGTAACCCCTCGTGCCATGAGATTGGTGCAATAGGACCTCTCATGCTATGTTTTTTTTTTATGGTGCAGCTCCTCATGTAATGGGGTTTTAATGTGACAAAACCCCTCGTGCAGTGGGGTTTTATTTGATGTAACCCCTCCTGCAGTGGGGTTTTGCTGCAGTGCAGTCCCTCATGCAATGGGATTTTTAGTGAGGTGCAGCCCCTCGTGGAACGGGGTTGTTGGTACAATAGGGTTGCTCGTGCAGTGGGGTTTTGTGTAGTGGAACCCCTCAGGAAATGGGGTTTTTGTATGATATAACCCCTCATGGAATTGGGGTTTTTGTATGATATAACCCCTCATGGAATTGGGGTTTTTATGCGAGGTGCAGCCCCTGGTGCTATGGGAATTTTGTATGATATAATCCCTAATGTGATGGGTTTTTTTATGGCACAGTCCCTCATGCAGTGGGGTTGGTGCAGTAGGGCTGCTCGTGCAATGGGGTTTTTATGTGATGCAGCCCCTCATGGAATTGGGTTTTTAGTGAGGTGCAGCTCCTCGTGCAGTGGGGCTTTTGTATGAAATAACCCCTCATGCCATGGGGTTTTGTATGATGTAACCCGTAATGCAATGAGGTTTTTGTATGATATAACCCCTCGTGCCATGGGGTTTTTGTAGGGTGCAGTCCCTCGTGGAACGGGGTTGTTGGTGCAATGGGGTCCTCCTGTGCAATGGGATTTTGTGTGGTGCAGCTCCTCGTGCAGTGGGGTTTTTGTATGATATAACCCCTCGTGGAATGGGATTTTTGTAGGGTGCAGCTCCTTATGAAACAGGATTTTTTGGTAATGCAGTCGCTCATGGATTTGGTGCAGTAGGGCTGCTCGTGTTATGGGGTTTTCATGTGGTGCAGCCCCTCCTGCAATGGGGTTTTTAGTGGGACACAGCCCCTCATGCAGTGGGGTTTTGGTACGGTGCAGTCCCTCATGCAAAGGGGTTTTTGTGGGATGTAACCCCACATGCAATGGGGTTGGTGCAATGGGGCCCTGTGTGCAGTGAGATTTTTGTGTGACACAGCCCCTCGTGCAATGGGGACACTGGTGTCACATAGCCCTGTGTGCAATGGGGACACTGGTGTCACACAGCCCCTCATGCAGTGGGAACACTGGTGTGACACAACCCCACATTCTAAGGGGACATTGGTGCCACAGCCCCTCATGCAGTGGGGACATTGATGTGACACAGCCCTGTGTGCTGTGGGGACATTGGTGTCACACAACCCCACATTCAATGGGGACACTGGTGTCACAGCCCCTCATGCAGTGGGGACATTGATGTGTCACAGTCCCTTGTGCAATTGGGTTTTTTTAATGGGATACAGCTCTGTGTGCCATGGGGACACTGGTGTGACACAACCCCACATTCAGTGGGGACACTGGTGTCACACAACCCCTCATGCCACGGGGACATTGGTGTCACAGCCCCTTGTGCAGTGGGGTTTCCTGTGTCACAGCCCTGTGTGCCATGGGGACTTTGGTGTCACACAGCCCCTCATTCAAAGGGGACACTGGTGTCACACAGCCCCTCGTGCAATGGGGACACTGGTGTGGCACAGCCCCTGCAGAGGGGACATTGGTGTGACACAACACAGTCCTGGGTGCTATGGGGACATTGATGTGACACAGCCCCTCGTGCGGTGGGGACACTGGTGTCACACAACCCCTCATGCCATGGGGACATTGGTGTGACATGGCCTCACATTCAAAGGGGACACTGGTGTGACACAGCCCTGTGTGCCATGGGGACACTGGTGTCACCACCCCTCATCCCCAGGCACAGGGGACACGGTGTCACCCCCGTGCTGGCACTGCCAGGACAGGACCCCCCCCACCAGCTGGGGCGGCTCTGGGGGTCCCAGCCCCGTCACGGGGGGATTTTGGGGACCCCCTGACCCCCCATGTCCCCCTGGGCAGGTGTGGAGGGAACCCCACGGCCCCCGGACCCCCGGGCTGGCCCCGGACCCCGCCCCGGCCCCGCAGCCCCTGACGGCCCCAGGACCCCCCCGGGCGGCCCCGGGGACGCCCAGCAGGTACGGGGGGATGTGGGGGGAACTGAGGGGGCTGTGGGGTGAGCTGGGGGGGATGTGGGGTGAGCTGGGGGGGATGTGGGTGCGCTGGGGGGGATGTGGGGTGCGCTGGGGGGATGTGGGGTGCGCTGGGGGGGATGTGGGGTGAGCTGGGGGGATGTGGGGAATCCTGGAGTGTTTTGGGGTGAGCTGGGGGGGATATGGGGTGAGCTGGGGGGGGTGTGGGGTGAGCTGGGGGGGATGTGGGGATGCCCTGGAGTGTTTTGGGGTGCGCTGGGGGGGATATGGGGTGCACTGGGGGGAGGTTGGGGTATCCTGGAGGTGTTTTGGGGTGCCCTGGTGTTGTTTTGGGGTATCCTGGAGGTGTTCTGGGGTGCCATGGGGGTGTTTTAGGGCACCCTGGGGTTATTCTGGGGTGCCCTGGGAGTGTTTTTGGTACCCTGGGAGTGCTTTGATGTATCCTGGGAGTGTTTTGGGGTGGCCTGGGGGTGTTTTGGGGCACCCTGGGGTTATTTTGGGGTGCCCTGGGGTTATTTTGGGGTGCCTTGGGGGTGTTTCAGGGTGCCCTGGGAGTGCTTTGGGGTATCCTGGGGGTGTTTTGGGTGCCCTGGGGGTGTTTCAGAGTACCATGGGGGTGCTTTGAGATGCCCTGGGGTTGTTTTGGTGTGCCCTAAGGGTGTTTCAGGGCACCCTGGGGATGTTTTAGGGCACTCTGTGGTTATTTTGGGGTGCCCTGGGGTTATTTTGGGGTACCCTGAGGTTATTTTGGGGTGCCCTGGGGTTATTTTGGGGTGCCCTGGGGGTATTTTGGGGCGCCTTGGGATTGTTTTGGGTGCCCGAGGGGTGTTTGGGGTACCCTGGGGGTGTTTTGGATGCCCTAAGGTCGTTTTTGGGTGCCCTGGGGGTGTTTTAGGGCACCCTGGGGTTGTTTTGGGCCCCCTGGGGGCGATGATGACAGCCTGTCCCGGGGGGGGCCATGGGGGGGGGGCGATGATTTTCGGGGTGCAGCGAGCCCGGAGGGTGGGGAGGGGGTCCCGGGAGTGTCGAGCGCTGCGATGGGGAGGGGGCGCTTTTGGGGAGGGGGTCCCGGGGGTGCCGAGCGCTGCGATGGGGAGGGGGCGCTTTGGGGAGGGGGGGGCGGTGAATGCCCGGAGGGGGCGTGGCCAACACGGGTGGGCGTGGCCAAAGGCGTGGCGCGGGGGCTCGTCACGCGGGAGGACCAATCAGATCGCTGATCTACCCAAGCCACGCCCCCAGCCCCGCCCCCTCGCGCCGGTGCCGCCGCCGCGCGCTCCCGGGACCGGCTCGGGCTGCGGCGGCACCGGCGGCGGGACAGGCCCGGGACAGGCCCGGGACAGGCCCGGGGCACCGCAGGTACCGGGCACGGCGGCACCGGGGCCGGGGGGAGCCGCGGCGGAGCCACCCGAGCACGGCGGGAACGCGCGGCTGCGGTTCCGGTTCGGGAGAGGGAGCGGAGATGTCCCGCGGCTGCGGGAGGGGACAGGGGTGGGACAGGGATGGGACAGGGATGAGACGGGGACAGGGATGGGGACAGGGATGGGGACAGGGACAGGGGGTGGTGGCACGCGGGGGTGGCCGCGTCCTGGTGGCCGTGTCCGCAGAGGGGGGCGGGACCGGTTCCGTGGGCAGGACACGGACACGGGCAGGGACAGGGACACGGACAGGGACACGGACACGGACAGGGACAGGGACAGGGACAGGGACACGGACAGGGGCAGGGACAGGGACAGGGACATGGACAGGGACAGGGACAGGGACACGGACACGGACACGGACACGGACAGGGGCAGGGACAGGGACAGGGACACGGACAGGGGCAGGGACAGGGACAGGGACATGGACAGGGACAGGGACACGGACACGGACAGGGGCAGGGACACGGACACGGACATGGGCAGGACGTGTCACTGTGGTCACGCTGTGTCCCCGTCACGGGCAGGACACGGCCACGTCCCCCGCGAGCGCCACGTGTCCCCCGCCGTGGGTGGGACACGGACCTGTTGTCACAGCGTGTCCCCACGAACAGGACATGTCCCCTGTGGGTAGGACACGTCCCTGTGGTCACAGCGTGTCCCCACCGACAGGACACGTCGCCTGTGGGCAGGACATGTCCCTGTGGGTAGGAGAGGTCCCCACGGATAGGACATGTCTCCTCTGGTCACAGAGTGTCCTCCACGGGCAGGACATGCCCCTGTGGTCACAGTGTATCCCCACGGACAGGACATGTCCCCTGTGAGCGGGACAGGTTCACCACAGGCAGGACATGTCCCTGTGGTCACGTCATGTCCCCCACGAGCAGGACACATCCCCTGTGGACAGGACATTCCCCTGTGGTCACATCATGTCCCCTGCGGGCACGATGTGTCCCCCACGGACAGGACACATCCCCTGTGGGCAGGACATGTCCCCTGTGGGCAGGACAGGTCCCCACGGACAGGACGTGTCCCCTGTGGTCAAGACATGTCCCTGTGGTCACATCATGTCCCCCCCGAGCAGGACACGTCCCCTGTGGTCACAGCGTGACCCCACGGGCACAACATGTCCCCCACGGGCAGGACACGTCCCTTGTGAACAGGACATGGCCCTGTGGTCACAGCGTGTCCCCTACGGGCACGACGTGTCCGCCACGAGCAGGACATGTCCCTGTGGTCACATCATGTCCTCTGCGGGCACGATGTGTCCCCTATGGACAGGACATGTCCCCTGTGGTCACAGCATGTCCCCTACGGGCACGATGTGTCCCCACGGGCAGGACAGTTCCCTGTGGTCACATCATGTCCCCCCCGAGCAGGACATGTCCCCTGTGGTCACAACGTGACCCCACGGGCACGACATGTCCCTTGCGTATAGGACATGGCCCTGTGGTCACATCATGTCCCCTGTGGTCAAGACATATCCCCTGTGGTCACAGCGTGTCCCCCACGGGCAGGTCACATCCCCTGTGGGCAGAACAGATCCTTATGGACAGGACATGTCCCCTGTGGTCACATCATGTCCCCCACGGGCAGGACATGTCCCTTGTGGGCCGGACACATCCCCACCGCCGTCGAGGCCACCCCATCTCCCCATGTCCCCTCCGTGCCACCCACCGTGTCCCCTGTCGCTCACCCCATCTCCCCATGTCCCCTCCGTGCCACCCACCGCGTCCCCCTCGTGTCCCCTGTCGCGCAGGTCGCCCCCGCGCCGCCGAGCCATGCGGGATCGCCCGGTGCCGTCGCCAGCCGAGCCATGAGCAGCTGTCGCCACAATGGGGGGGTGACACGGCCCCGGGGCCACCCGGGCTCCTCCAACCACGGCCAAACCCAGCCCTGCGCCAGCCCGCGCCTCCAGGTGCTCGTGTCGCGACAGGAGCATCCCGCAGCGACAGAAACCGCTCGCGTGGCCACCAGAACGGCTCGGGAGGCGAGCGAGGAGCGGGCAGGCGAGCGGAGGAAAAATCAGAATATTGGCTACAAGCTGGGCCACCGGCGAGCACTGTTCGAGAAGCGCAAACGCCTGAGCGACTACGCGCTGATTTTTGGCATGTTCGGCATCGTGGTGATGGTGACGGAGACGGAGCTGTCCTGGGGGGTCTACACCAAGGTTTGGGGGGTCGCGGGGAGGGATTTTGGGGGGTTCGAGGGGAGGTTTTGGGGTTTTAAGGCGGGTTTGTGTTGTAGGAATCGTCGTATTCGTTCGCGTTGAAGTGTCTGATCAGCCTGTCCACGTTGGTGCTGCTGGGGCTCATCGTGATGTATCACGCCAGGGAGATTCAGGTGAGGTGGGAAAAAATTAAAATATTAAAAAAACAACCCCTCTGTTCCTAAAAATAAATTTTAAAAATTGATTTTATGCTAAAAAAGTGATTTTTAAAGTGGTAGGGTGGTGGTTGGCGTGGTTGGTGAAAACGGCGGGAGGAAAGTTCTGAAAGTAAAATAAATAAATCAAAATTTTAAAAATTCAAAACAATAAGAATTTTAAGAATTTAAAGACATAAAAATTTTAAAAATTGAAAGACATAAAAATTTTAAAAATTAAAAGACATAAAAATTTTAAAAATTGGAAAGCAATAAAAACTTTCACACAATCTCGCCAAATTTAATCAATTAAGAAAAAACCCCTCAAATTAAGAAACCAAATTAAAACCCTACTGCAGAACTCCAATTAAGAAACCGAATTCCAGTCTGGCTGCCAACTCACCACATTTAATCAATTAACCAAAAAATCTGAAATTAAGAAAGCAAAACCCTACTGCAAACCCAACTCATTTAATCAATTAACCAAAAAAACTCCTATTAAGAAACCAAATTCCCGTCCCACTGCAAACCAACCACAAACTCAACGCATTTAATCAATAAAAAAACCCAATTACAGTTAAGAATTATAAAATAAAAACCGTACTGCAAGCCCTCCTCAATTAATCAATTAACCAAAAAAACTCCAATTTAGAAACCAAATTAAAACCCTACTGCAAACCCATCTCATTTAATCAATTAACCAAAGCCTCCAATTAAGAACCCAAATTAAAACCACCATTTTTTATCAATGAAAACCAACCCAACTCCAATTATGAAAATGAATTCCCACCTTACCGCCATTTATCAATTAACCAAAATTAATTAACCCAAAAACCTCCAGTTAAGAAACCAAATTCGAACTCTACTGCAAACCAATCAATTAAATTAATCAATTAAATTGATTGACCCTCCAGTTAAGATCCAGAATTCCCAGTGCATCAAAACTCCGCCACAATTAATCAATTAAATCAATTAATCATCCAAATAAGACCCCGAATTCCTGCTGCACCACAAACCCTGCTGCAATTAATCAATTAAAAACCAATCAAACTCCAGTTAAGAACCCAAATAAAAACCCTACCGCGAACACACTGCAATTAATACCGCAATTAATTAATTAACAAAAAAAATCTCAAATTAAGAAGCCAAAGTCCAACCCTGCTGCCATTAATCAATTAACCAAAAAAACAACTCCAATTAAGAAACCAAAGTCAAACCCTACCGCAAACCCAACACTTTTAATCAAAGAGAAATCAACTCCAGTTAAGAACCCAAATAAAAACCCTTCTGCGAAAACACCTCAATTAATCAATTAACCAACAAATCTCCAATTAAGAAACCAAATTCAAACCCTACCACAGAACTCCAGTTAAGAAACTGAGTTCCCGCCTTGCCGCAAACCAACCACAAACTCAATGCATTTATTCAATTAACCAAAAACCAACTCCTATTAAGAACCCGAAGTCAAAACCCTACCAAAACCCCAGCACTTTTAATCAAAAAACCAAAAAACTCTCAAATTAAGGAGCCAAAGTCCAACCCTACTGCCATCAATCAATTAACCAAATAACCAACTCCAATTAAGAAACCAGAGTCAAACCCTACTGCAAACCCAACGCTTTTAATCAACGAAAAATTCAACCAACTCCAGTTAAGAACCCAAATTCGAACTCTATCGAGAACAAACCTCAATAAATCAATTAGCCAAAAGACCTCAAATTAAGAAACCAAATTCCCACCCCACTGCCATTAATCAATTAACCAAAAAAACTCCAATTAAGAAACCAAATTAAAACGCGACTTCAGAACTCCAGTTAAGAAACTGAACTCCTGCCCCACTGCTAACCAACCACAAACTCAACACATTTAATCAATTAACCAAAAAAACAACACCAATTAAGGACCCAAAGTCAAACCCTACTGCAAACCCAACACTTTTAATCAATCGAAGAAAAACCAACTGCAGTTAAGAACCCAAATTCAAACCCTACCACAGAACTCTAAGAAACCGAGTTCCCGCCTTGCTACAAACCAACCACAAACTCAGAGCTTTTAATCAACCAATTAAGAACCCAAAGTCAAACCCTACCTACCAAAACCCCAACACTTTTATTCAATTAACCAAAAAAATCTCAAATTAAGAAACCAAAGTCCAACCCTACTGCCATCAATCAATTAACCAAATAACCAACTCCAATTAAGAAACCAGAGTCAAACCCTACCGCAAACCCAACGCTTTTAATCAACGAAAAACTCAACAACTCCAGTTAAGAACCCAACTTCAAACCCTACTGTGAACACACCTCAACTAATCAACCAAAAGACCTCAAATTAAGAAACTGAATTTCCCCCAGCTGTTCATGGTGGACAACGGCGCCGACGACTGGCGCATCGCCATGACCTCGGAGCGCGTGTTCCTGATCGCGCTGGAGCTGCTGGTGTGCGCCATCCACCCCATCCCGGGCAGCCACCGCTATTTATCAATTAACCAAAACTCCAATGAAGAAACCAAATTCAAACCCTCCCACAAACCCAACGCATTTAATCAATTAATCAAAAAACTAATGCCAATTAAGGACCCAAAGTCAAACTCTACCGCAAACCCAACACTTTTAATCAATCAAAGAAAAACCAACTGCAGTTAAGAACCCAAATTCAAATCCTACCACTGAACTTCAATTAAGAAACCGAGTTCCCGCCTTGCCGCAAACCAACCACAAATTCAATGCATTTAATCAACCAATTAAGAACCCAAAGTCCAACCCTACTGCAAACCCAACACTTTTAATCAATCAAAGAAAACCCAACCAAGCCCAGTTAAGAACCCAAATTCGAACCCTACCACAAACATAATGCATTTAATCAATGAAACAAAAACATCTCAAATTAAGAAGCCAAAGTCCAACCCTACTGCCATCAATCAATTAACCATATAACCAACTCCAATTAAGAAACCAGAGTCAAACCCTACCGCAAACCCAACGCTTTTAATCAATAAAAACCCAACCAACTCCAGTTAAGAACCCAACTTCAAACCCTACCGTGAACACACCGCAATTAGCAAAATAAATTAATTAATATCCCAAATTCCCTCAGCTTTTCATGGTGGACAACGGTGCCGACGACTGGCGCATCGCCATGACCTCGGAGCGCGTGTTCCTGATCGCGCTGGAGCTGCTGGTGTGTGCCATCCACCCCATCCCGGGCAGCCACCACCATTTATCAATTAACCAAAAAACTCCAATTAAGAAACCAAAATCAAACCCTACCGCAAACCCAACATTTTTAATCAATAAAAAACCCAACCAACTCCAGTTAGCGCAAATTTGAACCCTACCGCGAACACACCTCAATAAATCAATTAGCCAAAAGACCTCAAATTAAGAAGCCAAATTCCCACCCCACTGCCATTAATCAATTAACCAAAAAAAATCTCCAATTAAGAAACCAAATTCAAACCCTACCACAGAACTCTAATTAAGAAATCGAGTTCCTGCCTTACCGCAAATCAACCACAAACTCAACGCATTTAATCAATTAACCAAAAACTGACTCCAGTTAAGAAACCAAATAAAACCCTGCCTCAAACACGACACATTTAATCAATTAGCCAAATAATCAACTCTAATTAAGAACCCAAATTCAAACCCTACCAAAACCCCAGCACTTTTAATCAAAAAACCAAAAAACTCTCAAATTAAGAAGCCAAAGTCCAACCCTACTGCCATCAATCAATTAACCAAATAATCAACTCCAATTAAGAACCCAAGTCAAACCCTACTGCAAACCCAACGCTTTTAATCAACGAAAAACTCAACCAACTCCAGTTAAGAACCCAAATTCGAACCCTACAGTGAACACACCTCAATAAATCAATTGACCAAAAGACCTCAAATTAAGAAAACAAATTTCCCCCAGCTGTTCATGGTGGACAACGGCGCCGACGACTGGCGCATCGCCATGACCTCGGAGCGCGTGTTCCTGATCGCGCTGGAGCTGCTGGTGTGCGCCATCCACCCCATCCCCGGGCAGTACCTGTTCACCTGGACCGCCCGCTTGGCCTTCACCTACGCGGCGTCGGTGGCGCACGCCGACGTGGACATCGTGCTGTCCATCCCCATGTTCCTGCGGCTCTACCTGCTGGGCAGGGTGATGCTGCTGCACAGCAAGCTCTTCACGGACGCGTCGTCGCGCAGCATCGGCGCCCTGAACAAGATCAACTTCAACACGCGCTTCGTCATGAAGACGCTCATGACCATCTGTCCCGGCACCGTGCTGCTGGTGTTCAGCATCTCATCGTGGATCGTGGCGGCGTGGACGGTGCGGGTGTGCGAGAGGTGAGGGGGTGGGGGTGAGGGGTTGGGGGTTGGGGGGGTGTGGAATGGGGTTTGGAGATTGTGGAATGGAGTTTGGGGTGTCATGGAATGGGGTTTGGGGATCATGGAATGGGGTTTGGGGTTGTTCGGGGTCATGGGATGGGGTTTGGGGATCGTGGAATGGGATTTGGGTTGGTTGGTGGTCATGGAATGGGGTTTGGGGGTCATGGAATGGGGTTTAGGATGGTTGGGGGTCATGGAATGGGATTTGGGAATTGTGGAATGGAGTTTGGGGTGTCATGGAATGGGGTTTGGGGGAATTGGGGGGTCATGAAATGGGGTTTGGAGGTCATGGAATGGGGTTTGGGGTGGTTGGAGATCGTGAAATGGGGTTTGGGGGTTGTGGAATGGGGTTTGGGGGCATTGGAGATTGTGGAATGGGGTTTGGGGTTGTGGAATGGGGTTTGAGGTGGTTGGGGGTCGTGGAACGGGGATTGGGGTGGTTGAGGGTCATGGAATGGGATTTGAAGGATCATGAAATGGGATTTGGGGTGGTTGGAGATCATGAAATGGGGTTTGGGGATTGTGGAATAGGGTTTAGGGGTCGTGAAATGGGGTTTGGAGTGGTTGGGGGTCATGAAATGGGGGTTGGCGTGGTTGGGGGTTGTGGAATGGGGTTTGGGGGTCATGGAATGGGGGTTGGGATTGTTTGGGGTCGTGGAATGGGGTTTGGAGTGTTTGGGGATCGTGAAATGGGTTTTAGGGAGTCGTGAAATGGGATTTGAGGGTCATGGAATGGGGTTTGGGGTGGTTGGAGGTCATGAAATTGGGTTTGGGGATGTTTGGGTGATCATGGAATGGGATTTGGACGTCGTGGAATGGGGTTTGGGGGTCGTGGAATGGGGTTTGGGGGAATGGGGGTCATGGAATGGGGTTTGGGGGAGTTGGAGATTGTGGAATGGGGTTTGAGGGATCATGAAATGGGGTTTGGGGGATCGTGGAATGGGGTTTGAGGGCGCTGGGGGTCATGGAATGGGATTTGGGGATTGTGGGATGGGGTTGGGGTGGTTGGGGGTCATGAAATTTGGGGCATTTGTGAAATGGGGTTTGGGGATGTCTGAGGGTTTGTCAGACAGGATTTGGGGACACCTGAGGGTCCTACAGACGGGACCAAAACTGGGGGCCCTGCAGGGGGGTCTGAGGAGCTGGAGCTGCCACCAAGGGGACCAAAGATTGGGGGGTCCCGAGAGGGGACAAAGACTGGGGGATCCTGAGAGGGGACAAAGATTGGGGGTCCCCAGAGGGGTCCGAGGCTGTGACATCCCCCCCATCCCCGCCCCCCGCACTCGGGGCCGCTCCCCGGGAGTGTCCTGGAATGTCCCCGGGGGGTGTCAGGATGTCCCCAGGAGTGTCCAGAATGTCCCTGGGGGTGTTTGCTATGTCCCCAGCTATGCCGAGATGTCCCCGGGGGTACCAGAATGTCCCCGAGGGTGCCCGGGATGTCCCCGGCTGTGCCAGGATGTCCCCAGGGGTGCCAAGACGTCCCCGGCCGTGTTGCCGTTGTCCCCGCGATGTCCCCACGGGGTGTCCGCGATGTCCCCGCGATGTCCCCGCCCCGTCCCCGTCCCTGCTGGCCCCGAGCCCCCCCAGCCCCGCCGGGGGTCGCGCATTAACCGCTCTCCTTTTCCCTCCCTGCCCGCTCTGCTGCTCGCAGGGACAAACTGTGAGTGACCGCGGGGACCCCCCGAGTGACCGCGGGGACCCCTCCCCCCCCACCCCCGCTGCTGCTCCCCCAAACCCCCAGAATTTAGGATTAGCTGCGGGGGGGGGACAGGGAAAGGGGCTGGGACCCCTTTTCCTCTTGGAACCTCAGCTGCTCCCTGTGCCCTCCCCCGTGTCCCCGAGCTTGGGGACATCCCTGGTGGCTTTGGGGGGGACTTTCAGAGAGACCCCGTAAGGAGTTGAGAGTCTCCAAAGGGATTTTTTTTGGTTTTTTTTGGTTTTTTTTGTTTTTTTTCCTGGTTTTTGTCCGTTCTGAGAATCCTTGGGAAATGTCCCCGTGGCTGTCACCTCCCCGCCGTCCCCGCGGTGTCCCCGCCCTGTCCCCGCCGCGTCCCTCGGGGCCGGGTGAGGTTCCAAGCCCGAACGGGGTTGGGAAGCAGCAATCCTAAATTCCTTGAGACCCCCCTGCCCCGCCCCGGCTTGTTCCTCTGACCCCTTTTCCCTTTCTGACCCCATTTTCCTTTCCCAACCCCATTTCCCTTTTCTGACCCCATTCCCCTTTCCCAACCCCATTTCCCCTTCTCTGACCCCATTGCCCTTTCCCAATCCCATTTCCCCTTTCCCATCCTCATTTTCCCCTTCCCAACCCCATTCCCCCTTTCCCAAATCCATTTCCCTTTCCCACCCCTTTTCCCTTTCCCAATCCCATTTCCCCTTTTCTGACCCCATTTTGCATGTTCTCAATCCCATTTCCTCTTTGTTTCCCAGCCCCATTCCTCTTTCCCAATCCCATTTTCCCTTTTCTTACTCCATTTCTCGTGTCCTATTGCCCTTTCCCAACCCATTTCCCTTTCCCAACCCATTTCCCTTTCCTAACCCCATTTCCCGTGTCCCATTTCCTTTTCCCCAATCCCATTTCCCATCTCCCATCCCCTTTTCCCTTTCCCAATCCCATTTCCCCTTTTCTGACCCCATTTCGCATGTTCTCAATCCCATTTCTCTTTCCCAACCCCATTTCTTTTCCCAACCCCATTTCCCTTTCCCCAACCCCATTTCCCCTTTTCTCATCCCATTTCTTGTGCCCTATTTCCCTTTCCCAATCCCATTTCCCTTTCCCAGTCCCATTTCCTCTTTCTTTCCCAACCCCGTTTCCCTTTCCCCACCCCATTTTCCCTTTTCTTACCCCATTTCTCATGTTCCATTTCCCTTTCCCAGTCACATTTCCCTTTCTCCAGCCCCATTTCCCTTTCTCAGTCCCATTTCCCTTTCCCAATCCCATTTCCCCTTTCTGACCTCGTTTCCCTTTCCCAACCCCATTTCCCGTGTCCCATTTCCTTTTCCCAATCCCATTTCCCTTTCCCAACTCCATTTTTCTTTCTGACCTCATTTCCCCTTTTATAACCCCATTTCCCTTTCCCAATCCCATTTCCCCTTTTCTAACCCCATTTCCCTTTCCCAATCCCATTTCCTCTTTCACTCCCAATCCCATTTCCCTTTCCCAACCCCATTTCCCTTTCCCCATTCCCCCTTTCCCAATCCCATTTCCCTTTCTCCAGCCCCATTTCCCTTTCCCAACCCCATTTTCCCTTGTCTTACCCCATTTCTCGTGTCCCATTTCCCATTCCCCTTTCCCAACCCCATTTCCCTGCACGTCCCCATCCCCCTGCCCGACTTCGTCGCTGCTCTGTGTCCCCTGGCTGGCCTTGTCCCCTCCCCATCGGGGACAGGGGGTGGTGGCACCGCCATGTTTGGGACATCAGGATCTCTCAGTGTCCCCCTCGCCCTCCCAGTGTCACCCACGGTGTCCTTTGGGGGTGACATCGGTGTCCTGTAGTTTGGGGACAGCGGTGCCACCTCCGTGCTTGTCCCCAACCCCAATCCCATTCCTGAGGTGACACATCCTGGCCATGGGACATCCCCATGGTGTCCCCAAAGCCATCTTGGAGACAATGCTCTGAATCCACGGTGTCACCACAAGGGTGGGTTCAATGACAGTGATGACATCGGTGTTCTGCACGTTTGGGGACAGCGGTGCCACCTCTGTCCCTGTCCCCAACCCCATTCCTGAGGTGACACAGCCTGGCAATGCTTGGTGTCCCCATGGTGTCCCCAAAACCATCTTGGGGACAATGCTCTGAATCCAGTATGAGGGAGGATTCATTGAGTGCTGTGACATCGATGTCCTGTGCTTTTGGGGACAGCGGTGCCACCTCCATGCTTGTCCCCAACCCCATTCCTGAGGTGACACAGCCTGGCCATGGGACATCCCATGGTGTCCCCAAAGCCATCTTGGGGACAATGCTCTGAATCCATGGTGGCACTGTAGGAGTGGATTCAATAAGCATGGCGACCTCGGTGTCCTGCACATTTGGGGACAGCGGTGCCACCTCCGTGCCTGTCCCCAATGCCATTCCTGAGGGGACACAGCCCTGCCATGGGACATCCCATGGTGTCCCCAAAGCCATCTTGGGGACAATGCTCTGAATCCAGTGTGAGGGTGGATTCAACGAGCGAGGTGACACTGATGTCCTGCACACTTGGGCACAGCGATGTCACCTCCGTGCTTGTCCCCAACTCCATTCCCAAGGGGACACAACCTGGCCATGGGACATCCCATGGTGTCCCCAAAGCCATCTTGGGGACAACGCCCCGAATCCCCCGTGACCGGTACAGAATGGGGGGGTTGGGCTCAGCGCCCGCGGTGCCATCGGTGCCGTGGTGTCACTGTGTCACCGTGTCACCGTGTCACCAGTGCCACCCCCGCAGGTACCACGACAAGCAGGAGGTCACCAGTAACTTCCTGGGGGCCATGTGGCTGATCTCCATCACCTTCCTGTCCATCGGCTACGGGGACATGGTGCCACACACCTACTGCGGCAAGGGCGTGTGCCTGCTGACCGGCATCATGGTGAGGGGACAATGGGGACAGTGGGGACACTGAGGGGACATGGTGCCACACACCTACTGCGGCAAGGGCGTGTGCCTGCTGACCGGCATCATGGTGAGGGGACAGTGGGGACACTGAGGGGACAATGGGGACACTGAGGGGACACTGAGGGGACAATGGGGACACTGAGGGGACACTGAGGGGAGAGCAGGACATGGTGCCACACACGTACTGCGGCAAGGGCGTGTGCCTGCTGACAGGGATCATGGTGAGGGGACAATGGGGACACTGAGGGGACAATGGGGACATGGTGCCACACACGTACTGCGGCAAGGGCGTGTGCCTGCTGACCGGCATCATGGTGAGGGGACACTGAGGGGACAATGGGGACATGGTGCCACACACGTACTGCGGCAAGGGCGTGTGCCTGCTGACCGGCATCATGGTGAGGGGACACTGGGGACACTGAGGGGACACTGAGGGGGAACACATCAGTGTGGGGACACCAGGGAAGGGACACTGCCTGGGGACACCACGAGGGGGCGTCAGTGTGGGGACACCAAAATGTTTGCGTTATTTTTAATTCAGATTTATCAAAAATGTTAAAGAGAGAATGGAACGAAAACTGTCCCCTCTGTCCCCCTGTCCCTCTGTCCCTGTGTCCCTGTCCCATTCCTGTCCCTGTCCCATCTCTGTCCCTGTCTCATCCCTGTCCCTGTCCCATCCCTGTCCCCATCCTGTCCCTGTCCCATTCCTGTCCCTGTCCCTGTCCCCTCTCTCCCTGTCCCTGTCCCGTCCCTGTCCCTGTCCCTGTCCCTGTCCCTGTCCCTGTCCCTGTCCCCCTGTCCCTGTCCCCAGGGCGCGGGCTGCACGGCTCTGGTGGTGGCCGTGGTGGCCCGGAAGTTGGAGCTGACCAAAGCCGAGAAGCACGTGCACAACTTCATGATGGACACGCAGCTCACCAAGAGGGTGAGCCCCAAATGGGGGAAATTCTGTGAAAATGGGGAAATTTCCATGAAAACCAGAAAAAATCCCGTTAAAACTGGAAAAATTTCCATGAAAACCAGAAAAAATCCCGTTAAAATTCATTAAAATGAGCGAAAACCCCATTAAAACTGGGGGAAATCCCATTGAGACTGGGGAAAATCCCATTAAAACCCGTTAAAACTGAGAAAAAACCATTTAAAATTAGGGAAAATCCCATTAAAACTGTGGAAAAATCCCATAAAAACTGGTGAAACATCCCATAAAATCTGGGAAAAACCCCATAAAAATGAAATAACCCCATTGCAGGTGAAGAATGACGCAGCCAATGTTCTCCACGAGACGTGACTCATCTACAAACACACCAAACCTGGGGGAAAACCCCACAAAAACTGGGAAATAAATGGGAAAAAAACCCATAAAAACCCAGGAAAACCCCCATAAAAACTGGGAAAAAAACCCATAAAACCCCATAAAAAATGGAATAACCCAATTCCAGGTGAAGAACGCCGCAGCCAACGTTCTCCGCGAGCTGTGGCTCATCTACAAACACACCAAACCTGGGAAACACCGGGAAAAAACCCCATTAAAACTGGGAAAAATCCCATTAAAATCCCATAAAAACCCATACAAACCAGAAATGACTCCAATTGCAGGTGAAGAACACTGCAGCCAATGTTCTCCGTGAGACGTGGCTCATCTACAAACACACCAAACACGGGGAAAACACTGGGAAAAACCCCATTAAAACTGGGAAATAACTGGAAAAACCCTATAAAAACCCCATAAAAACTGGAGAAAACCCCATAAACCCCAGAAATTACTCCAATTGCAGGTGAAGAACTCCACTGCCAATGTTCTCCATGAGACATGGCTCATCTGCAAGCACACCAAACGTGGGGAAAACACTGGGAAAAACTCCATTAAAATCCCATAAAACCCAGGAAAAACCCTATAAAAACCCCATAAAAACTGGAGAAAACCCCATAAACCCCATTAAAATCCTATAAAAACCCCACTGCAGGTGAAGAACGCCGCTGCCAACGTTCTCCGTGAGACGTGGCTGATCTACAAACACACCAAACCTGGGGGAAAACCCCATTAAAATTGGGGAAAATTCCCATTAAAACCCCATAAAATCCCATAAAAACTGGGGAAAAATCCCATAAAATCTCCATAAACTCCATAAAAAATGGAATAACCCAATTCCAGGTGAAGAACGCCACGGTCAACGTTCTCCACGAGACATGGCTCATCTACAAAGCCACCAAACGTGGGAAAAACCCCACAAAAACTGGGAAAAATCCCATAAAAACTGTGGGGAAAACCCCATAAAAACCCCATAAACGCCTAAAAAACCCCATTAAAATCCTATAAAACCCCACTGCAGGTGAAGAACGCCGCTGCCAATGTTCTCCGTGAGACGTGACTCATCTACAAGCACACCAAACGTGGGGAAAACACTGGGAAAAACCCATTAAAACCCCATAAAACCCAGGAAAAACCCTATAAAAACCCCGTAAAAATCCCACAAAACCCCATAAACCCCAAAATCACTCCAATTCCAGGTGAAGAACGTGGCAGCCAACATTCTACGTGAGACATGGCTGATCTACAAACACACCAAACCCGGGAAAAACCCCACAAAACCTGAGAAAAATCCAATTTAAATCCCATAAAAACTAGGAAAAATCCCATGGAATCCCATAAAAACCCCATAAGACCCCATAAAACCCCATTAAAATCCTATAAAAACCCCATTCCAGGTGAGGAACACCGTGGCCAATGTTCTGAGGGAGACGTGACTCATGTACAAACACACCAAATGTGGGGAAAACACTGGGAAAAACCCCATTAAAACTGGGAAATGAATGGAAAAAACCCTATAAAAACCCCATAAAAACTGGAGAAAACCCCATAAACCCCAGAAATTACTCCAATTGCAGGTGAAGAACACCACTGCCAATGTTCTCCATGAGACGTGGCTCATCTACAAGCACACCAAATGTGGGGAAAACACTGGGAAAAACCTCCATTAAAATCCCATAAAACCCAGGAAAAACCCTATAAAAACCCCATAAAAACTGGAGAAAACCCCATAAACCCCATTAAAATCCTATAAAAACCCCACTGCAGGTGAAGAACGCCGCGACCAACGTTCTCCGTGAGACGTGGCTCATCTACAAACACACCAAACCTGGGGGAAAACCCCATTAAAATTGGGGAAAATTCCCATTAAAACCCCATAAAATCCCATAAAAACTGGGGAAAAATCCCATAAAATCTCCATAAACCCCATAAAAAATGGAATAACCCAATTCCAGGTGAAGAACGCCGCGGCCAACGTTCTCCACGAGACATGGCTCATCTACAAACACACCAAACGTGGGAAAAACCCCACAAAAACTGGGAAAAATCCCATAAAAACTGTGGGGAAAACCCCATAAAAACCCCATAAACACCTAAAAAACCCCATTAAAATCCTATAAAACCCCACTGCAGGTGAAGAACGCCGCTGCCAATGTTCTCCGTGAGACATGACTCATCTACAAGCACACCAAACGTGGGGAAAACACTGGGAAAAACCCATTAAAACCCCATAAAACCCAGGAAAAACCCTATAAAAACCCCATAAAAATCCCATAAAACCCCATAAACCCCAAAATCACTCCAATTGCAGGTGAAGAACGTGGCAGCCAACATTCTACATGAGACATGGCTCATCTATAAACACACCAAACCCGGGAATAACCCCACAAAACCTGAGAAAAATCCAATTTAAATCCCATAAAAACTAGGAAAAATCCCATGGAATCCCATAAAAACCCCATAAAACCCCATAAAACCCCATTAAAATCCTATAAAAACCCCATTCCAGGTGAAGAACACCGCGGCCAACTCCGCAAGACGTGGCTCATCTACAAGCACACCAAACACGGGAAAATACACAGGAAAAATCCCACAAAACTGGGAAAAATCCCATTAAAACCTGGAAAAATCCCATTAAAATCCCATAAAACCCAGGAAAAACCCTATAAAAAACTCCATAAACCCCATAAAACCCAATTCCAGGTGAAGAACGCCATCGCCAATGTTCTCCATGAGTCGTGGCTCATCTACAAGCACACCAAACCCGGGAAAAATCCCACAAAAACTGGGAAAAATCCCATTAAAACTGGGAAATAAATGGGGATAACCCCATAAAACCCGCATAAATCCCCATAAAAACCCCATAAAACCCAGAAATGATCCCATTGCAGGTGAAGAACACCACAGCCAACGTTCTCCGCGAGACGTGACTCATCTACAAACACACCAAACCTGGGAAACACTCCACAAAAACTGGGAAAAACCCCATAAAAACTGGGGGAAAATCCCATAAAAACCCCATAAAACTCCATTAAAACCCCATAAAACCCTATAAAAACCCCATAAAACCCAGAAATGATCCCATTGCAGGTGAAGAACACCGCAGCCAACATTCCTCACAAGACGTGGCTCATCTACAAACACACCAAATGTGGGAAAAACCCCACAAAAACTGGGAAAAATCCCATAAAAACTGGGAGAAAATCCCATAAAAACCCCTTAAACACCTAAAAAACCCCATTAAAATCCTATAAAACCCCACTGCAGGTGAAGAACGCCGCTGCCAATGTTCTCCGTGAGACATGACTCATCTACAAGCACACCAAACGTGGGGAAAACACTGGGAAAAACCCATTAAAACCCCATAAAACCCAGGAAAAACCCTATAAAAATCCCGTAAAAATCCCACAAAACCCCATAAACCCCAAAATCACTCCAATTCCAGGTGAAGAACGCTGCTGCCAATGTTCTCCGTGAGACATGACTCATTTACAAGCACACCAAACGTGGGGAAAACACTGGGAAAAACCCCATAAAAATCCCATAAAACCCCATAAACCCCAAAATCACTCCAATTCCAGGTGAAGAACGCCGCTGCCAACGTTCTCCATGAGACGTGGCTGATCTACAAGCACACCAAACCCGGGAAAAACCCCACAAAACCTGAGAAAAATCCAATTTAAATCCCATAAAACTCTATAAGAACCCCATAAGACCCTATAAAAACCCCATAACCCCCATACAAACCCAATTGCAGGCGAAGAACTCTGTGGCCAACGTGCTCCGCGAGACGTGGCTCATCTACAAACACACCAAACATGGGAAACACCGGGAAAAACTCCATTAAAATCTGGAAAAACCCCATTAAAACTGGGAAATAAATGGGAAAACCTCCATAAAAACTGGGGAAAACCCCATAAAAAGTGGAATAACCCCATTAACACCCCATACAAACCCCACTGCAGGTGAAGAACGCCATGACAAACATTCTCCACAAGATGTGGTTCATCTACAAGCACACCAAACCTGGGAAACACTGGGAAAAACCCCATTAAAATCTGGAAAAATCACATTAAAATCCCATAAAAACTGGGGAAAAATCCCATAAAAACCCCATAAGACCCCACACAAACCCCATGAAAACCAGAAATGATCCCATACCAGGTGAAGAACGCCTTGGCCAACGTTCTGAGGGAGACGTGACTCATCTACAAACACACCAAACACGGGGAAACACTGGGAAAAACCCCATTAAAATCCCATTAAAACCCCATAAAACCCCATAAAACCCCATAAAAATCCCATAAGACCCCATAAAACCCCATTAAAAGTGGAATAACCCAATTCCAGGTGAAGAACGCCGTTGTCAACGTTCTCCATGAGTCGTGGCTCATCTACAAACACACCAAACTGGGAAAACACTGGGAAAACACTGGGAAAAAACCTATTAAAATCTGGAAAAATCCCATTAAAATCCCATAAAACTCAGGAAAAACCCTATAAAACTCCGTAAAACCCAGAAATGATCCCATTCCAGGTGAAGAACGTCGTTGCCAACGTTCTCCGCGAGACGTGGCTCTTCTACAAACACACCAAACCCGGGAAAAACCCCACAAAAACTGGGAAAAAACTGGGAAAAATTCAATTTAAATCCCATAAAAACTAGGAAAAATCCCATAGAATCCCATACAAACCCCATAAACACCCATAAAACCCCATTAAAATCCTATAAAAACCCCATTGCAGGTGAAGAACGCCGCTGCCAACGTTCTCCGCGAGACGTGGCTGATCTACAAACACACCAAACCTGGGGGAAAACCCCATTAAAATTGGGGAAAATTCCCATTAAAACCCCATAAAATCCCACAAAAACTGGGGAAAAATCCCATAAAAACCCCATAAAAATCCCACAAAACCCCATAAACCCCAAAATCACTCCAATTCCAGGTGAAGAACGCCACTGCCAACGTTCTCCGTGAGACGTGGCTGATCTACAAGCACACCAAACGTGGGAAAACGCCCCAAAAAAACTGGGAAAAATCCAATTTAAATCCCATAAAACTCTATAAAAACCCCATAAAACCCCATAAGACCCCATACAAACCCTATAAAAACCAGAAAAACCTCATTCCAAGTGAAGAACGCCATGGCCAGTGTTCTCCACGAGTGGTGGCTCATCTACAAACACACCAAACTGGGAAAACACTGGGAAAAACCCCATTAAAATCTGGAAAAACCCCATTAAAACTGGGAAATATATGGGAAAAACCCCATAAAAACCCCATAAAAACTGGAGAAAACCCCATAAGACCCCATAAACCCCATTAAAATCCTATAAAACCCCACTGCAGGTGAAGAACACCGTGGCCAACGTTTTCCGCGAGACGTGGCTGATCTACAAACACACCAAACGTGGGGAAAACACTGGGAAAAACCCCATTAAAACCCCATAAAACACAGGAAAAACCCTATAAAAACCCCATAAAAACCCCATAAGACCCCATAAACCCCATTAAAATCCTATAAAAACCCCACTGCAGGTGAAGAACGCCGCTGCCAACGTTCTCCGCGAGACGTGGCTCATCTACAAGCACACGCGGCTGGTGAAGAAGCCGGAGCGCGCCAAGGTGCGCACCCACCAGCGTAAGTTCCTCCAAGCCATCCATCAGTAAGTGCCAGCGCTTCTGCTGTCCCTTGTCACCCCCTCCCTGTCCCCAAAGCGCCGCTGTCCCCTCCCCGCCGTGGTGGCCGCTGTGTTTGTCACCGTGCTGGGTGTGGCGCGGGTGGGTGTGGCTCGGTGGGTGTGGCTTGGGTGGGTGTGGCTCGGGTGGGTGTGGCGGGTGTTTGATGCCTGGTGTGGGTCCTTGTCCCCATCCTTTGTCACCTGCTCTTGTCCTCTGTCCTTGTCACCTGCTCTTGTACCCATTCCCTGTCCTTGTCCCCATTCCTTGGCCTTGTCCCCTGTTCTTGTTCCTTGTCCCCATTCTTGTCCCCATTCCTTGTCCCTTGTCCTTGTCCTTGTCCCCATTCTTTGTCCCCATCCCTGTCCCCTGTCCCTGTCCCCTGTCCTTGTCCCTTGTCCTTGTCCCCTGTTCTTGTTCCTTACCCTTGTCCTTTGTCACCTGATCTTGTCCCCATCCCTTGTCCCCATTCCTTGTCCCCATCTCTTGTCACTTGTTCCTTGTTCCCTGTTCTTGTTCCTTGTCCCTGTCCTTTGTCACCTCTTCTTGTCCTGTCCCCTGTCCTTGTCCCCTGTCCTTGTCCCCTGTTCTTATTCCTTGTCCCCATCCTTTGTCCCCTGCTCTTGTCCCCATCCCTTGTCCCCTGTTCTTGTCCTTTGTCCCCGTCCTTTGTCACTGGCCCTTATCCCCATCCCCTGTCCTTGTCACTTGCTCTTGTCCCCATTGCTTGTCCCCATTCTTGTCCCCTGTTCTTGTTCCTTGTCCCCATTGCCTGCTCTTGTCCCCATCCCCTGTCCTTGTCCCCATTCCCTGTCCTTGTCCTCTGTTCTTGTCCCCATTCCTTGTCCCCTGTACTTGTCCCCATTCCTTGTCCCTGTCCCCTGTTCTTGTTCCTTGTCCCCATTCCTTGTCCCCATTGCTTGTCCCCATTCTTGTCCCCTGTCCTTGTCCCCTGTTCTTATTCCTTGTCCCCATCGTTTGTCACCTGCTCTTGTCCCCATTCCCTGTCCTTGTCCCCTGTTCTTGTCCTTTGTCCCCGTCCTTTGGCACTGACCCTTGTCCCCATCCCCTGTCCTTGTCACTTGCTCTTGTCCACTGTCCTTGTCCCCTGTCCTTGTCCCCTGTTCTTGTTCCCATCCATGTCACTTATTCTTTGTCCCCTGTTCTTGTTCTTTGTCCCCATCCCTTGTCCCCTGTTCTTGTCCTTTGTCCACTGTCCTTGTCCCCATTCCTTGTCCCCTTTTCTGGTTCCTTGTCCCTGTCCTTTGTCACCTGCTCTTGTCATTTGCTCTTGTCCCCATCCCCTGTCCTTGTCCCCTGTTCTTGTCCCCATCCCCTGTCCTTGTCCCCATTCCTTGTCCCCTTTTCTGGTTCCTTGTCCCCGTCCTTTGTCACCTGCTCTTGTCATTTGCTCTTGTCCCCATCCCCTGTCCTTGTCCCCTGTTCTTGTTCCTTGTCCCTGTCCTTTGTCACCTGCCTTTGCCCACATTCCTTGTCCCCTGTTCTTGTCCCCACCCCTTGTCCCCTGCCCCTGTCCCCCTGTTCTTGTCCCTTGTCTTGGTCCCCTGTTCTTGTCCTTTGTCCCCATTCTTTGTCCCCTGTCCCCCATTCCTTGTCCCCATTCGTTGTCCCTTGTCCCTTGTCCCTTGTCCCTTGTCCCTTGTCCCTTGTCCCCATTCCCTGTCCCTCTCCCTGTCCCTGTCCCCGTTGTCCCCCAGTCCCCCTGGGGTGTCCCTGCTGTCCCCATCCCCCCTGTCACTGTCACCGTGTCCCTCATCCTTGGGGGACACCAGAGCCGGGGGGTGTCCCCTGTCCCCTCCCGCTTGGGGGTGGGACCGGCTGGGACAGGGGCGATTGGGGGGTCGCGATTTTGGGTGATTTTGGGGTGATTTTGGGGTGATTTGGGGGTGATTTTTGGGGGTGATTTTGGGGCGATTAGGGGTTGATTTTAGGGATGATTTGGGGGTGATTTGGGGGTGATTTTGGTGTCCCTTTTGTGGTGATTTTGGACTCATTTTGGGCTCATTCTGGGGCGATTTTGGGCTCATTTTGAGGAGATTTTGGGGCGATTTGGGTGTGATTTGGGGGTGATTTTGAGGGTGATTTTGGGCGATTTTGAGCTCATTTTGAGGTGATTATCGGGTCATTTGGGTTGATTTTGGGTGATTTTGGGCTCATCTGGGATTGATTTTGGTGTCCCTTTTGGGGTTATTTAGGGGTTGATTTTGAGGTGATTCTGGGGTGATTTCGGGTGATTTGGGGCTCATTTTGAGGTGATTTTCGGGTGATTTTGGGGCGATTTTGTGCTCATTTGGGGTTGATTTTGGTGTCCCTTTTGGGGTTATTTAGGGGTTGATTTTGGGGTCATTTGGGGGTGATTATGGGGTGATTTGGGGGTTGATATTGGGGTGATTCTGGTGTCCCTTTTTGGGCGATTTTGGGCTCATTTTGAGGGGATTTTGGTGTCCCTTTTGGGGTAATTTTGGGCTCATTTTGAGACGATTTGGGCTCATTTTGAGGCGATTTTCGAATGATTTGGGTTGATTTTCGGGTGATTTTGGACTCGTTTTGGGCTCATTTTGGGGTGATTTTGGGGTGATTTTGGGCTCATTTGGGATTGATTTTGGTGTCCCTTTTGGGGTTATTTAGAGGTTGATTTTGAGGTGATTTCGGGGTGAATTTTGGGGTGATTTTGGACTCATTTTGGGGTGATTTTGGGGCCATTTGGGGTGATTTTGGGCTCAATTTGGGGGCGATTTTGGGATGATTTGGGGGCGATTTTGGGGTGATTTGGGGTTGATTCTGGGCTCATTTTGGGCTCATTGTGGGCTCATTTTGGGGAGATTTTGGGACGATTTTGGGGCGATTTTGAGCTCATTTTGAGGTGATTCGGGGGTGATTTGGGGCTCATTTTGGGCTCATTTGGGCTGATTTTGGGTCGATTTTGGGCTCATTTTGAGGTGATTTTCGGGTGATTTGGGGGTGATTTTGAGGTTGATTTTGGGGCTATTTTATCCCGATTTTGTGTTGATTTGGGGCTGGGGGCGCTGCCCTCCCCTCACCATTAACCCTTTGTTTTATCTCTGCTCCGCCCCGCCCCCGCAGAGCTCAGAAGTAAGTGCGCCCCTCCCCCCCCATCTTTATCAAATTTTGGGGTGGGGAGGGGGGAGGGGACAGCCCAAAAATCTCTGTGACCCCCCCAGGGGGGTGACAGGGTTACCAAGGGGGTGACAGGGCTGTCCCCAAGGCGCTGCTGTCCCCTCAGGCTCAGGAGCGTGAAGATGGAGCAGCGCAAGCTCAGCGACCAGGCCAACACCTGGGGGGACCTGGCCAAGGTGAGACTGGCTTGTCATTGTCCCTGTCATTGTCCCTGTCATTGTCCCTGTCATTGTCCCTGTCATTGTCCTTGTCATTGTCCTTGTTCCTTGTTCCTTGTCCTTGTCCTTGTCCTTGTCATTGTCCTTGTCATTGTCATTGTCCTTGTCACTGTCCTTGTCCCTGTCCTTGTCCTTGTCCTTGTCTCTGTCCCTGTCCTTGTCCCTGTCCTTGTCCTTGTCCTTGTCCTTGTCCTTGTCTCTGTCCTTGTCTCTGTCTCTGTCCTTGTCATTGTCCTTGTCTCTCTCCTTGTCCCCTGTTCTTGTCCTTGTCCTTGTCCCTGTTCTTGTCCCTGTCCCTGTCCTTGTCCTTGTCCTTGTTCCTTGTCCCGGTCCTTGTCCTTGTCCTTGTCCTTGTCCTTGTCCTTGTTCCTTGTCCTGGTCCTTGTCCTTGTCCCCATCCTTGTCCTCAATCCCATTCTTGTCCCCATTCTTGTCCCTGTCCTTGTCCCCTGTCCCCCATTCCCACTGTCCCTATTCCATGTCCTTGTCCTTTATCCTGTTCTTGTCCCCTGCCCTTGTCCCCATTCTTGTCCTCAATCCCATTCTTGTCCCCATCCTTATCCTTGTCTTTATCCCCATCCTTGTCCCCATTCCTTGTCCCCATTTTTGCCCCCCATCCTTGTTCCCTGTCCCTCATTCCCACTGTCCCTATTCTGTGTCGTTGTCCTCTCATTCTTGTCCCCTGCCCTGTCCCTATCCCCCTGTCCTTGTCCCCATCCCTGCCCCGTTCCCCATTCTTGTCTCCTGTCCTTGTCCCCTGTCCTTGTCCCCTTTTCTTTGACCCCATCCCCCTTTCCCCATCCCCCATTTTTTCTCCCCCCATTTACATTTCCCCCTCATCCCCCCATCCTCCCCCTGTTTTCGGGGTCCCCCCCGACCTCCTCCATTTCCCCCCCATTTTTAGGGTCTCCCCGACCCTCCCCCCATTTTCGGGGTCCCCCCATCCCCCCCCCTTTTTGGGGTCCCCCCTGACCCCCCCATCCCCCCCCCCTATTTCGGGGTCCCCCCCTCCCATCCCCCCTTATTTTTTGGGTCCCCCCGACCCCCCCCCATTTTGGGGTCCCCCCTGACTCCCCCATCCCGCCCCTATTTTCAGGGTTCCCCCTGACCCTCGCCCCTTTTTGGGGTCCCCCCTGACTCCCCCATCCCCCCCCTATTTTTGGGGTCTCCCAGACTCTCTCCTCATTTTTGGGGTCCCCCCGACCCTCCCCTATTTTTGGGTCCCCCCCGACCCCTCCCCGTTTTTGGGTTTCCCCCCGACCCTCCCCTATTTTTTGGGTCCCCCTCCATCCCTCCCCCATTTTCGGGGTCCCCCCTGACCCCCCATCCCGGGCTGTCCCAGACGCAGGCTGTGATGTCGGAGCTGCTGGCGGAGCTGCAGGAGCGCCACGCGGAGCTGGAGAAGCGCCTGGGGGCGCTGGAGGCGCGGCTGGAGGCGCTGGGGCTGAGCCTGCTGGCCCTGCCCGGGCGAGTCCGGCAGGCGCTGGGCCAGCAGCGGGACCCGCTGGGCTACCAACGAGACAGCCTGGGCTACCAACGAGACAGCCTGGGCTACCAGCGAGACACCCTGGGCCAGCAACGGGACACCCTGGGCTACCAGAGAGACCCCCTGGGGCAGCATTGTGACACCCTGGGCTACCAGCAAGATCGACTGGGCTGCCAACGAGATCCCCTGGGTCAGCACCTGAACTGCCTGGGCTACCAATGTGACCTCCTGGGCGAGCAACGGGACCCCCTGGGCTGCCACTGTGACCCCCTGGGCCACCAGCGGGACCCCCTGGGCTCCCTGGATCTCCTGGGCCAGCAACGGGACCCGCTGGGCCAGCACCGCCACACCCTGGGCTACCAATGTGACCTCCTGGGCCACCAGCGGGACCCCCCGGGCCAGCAGCAGGATACCCCGGGCCAGCAGCGGGACCCCCCGGGCCAGCAGCGGGATCTCCTGGGCTACCAATGTGACCTCCTGGACCAGCACTGTGACCCCCCGGGCCACCAGCACGAGCCCTCGGGCCACCAATGTGACTCTCTGGGCCACCAGCGGGATGCCCCGGGCCACCGACGTGACCCCCCGGGCCACCAGAGGGACACCCCGGGCCACCAGTGTGACCCCCCGGGCCCGTGTCCCCCCCGCCTGTGCTCGGCCACCGCCCCCTGCAGCCCCGCTCGGCGCCCGGGACCGGCCCAGAGCCCGCGGGCGGCCTCGGACAGCGGCTGAGGGGACAGGGACAGAGGGACAGTGTCACAGTGTCACAGTGTGTCACCTCGGACAGCGGCTGAGGGGACACGGGGACAATGTCACAGTGTCACAGTGTCACCTCGGACAGCGGCTGAGGGACAGGGACAGTGTCACAGTGTGTGTCACAGTGTCACTGAGTGTCACCTCGGACAGCGGCTGAGGGGACAGGGACAAAGGGACAGTGTCACAGTGTCACAGTGTCACAGTGTCACTGTGTGTCACCTCGGACAGCGGCTGAGGGGACAGGGACAGAGGGACAGTGTCACAGTGTCACAGTGTCACCTCGGACAGCGGCTGAGGGACAGGGACAGTGTCACAGTGTCACAGTGTCACAGTGTCACCTCGGACAGCGGCTGAGGGACAGGGACAGTGTCACAGTGTCACAGTGTCACAGTGTCACCTTGGACAGCGGCTGAGGGGACAGGGACACAGGGACAGTGTCACCAAATGTCATAGTGTCACCTCGGACAGCGACTGAGGGGACACAGGGACAGAGGGACAGAGGGACAGAGGGACAATGTCACAGTGTCACAGTGTCACTGAGTGTCACCTCGGACAGCGGCTGAGGGACAGGGACAGTGTCACAGTGTCACTGAGTGTCACCTCCGACAGCGACTGAGGGGACAGGGACAGAGGGACAGTGTCACAGTGTCACCTTGGACAGCGGCTGAGGGGACAGAGGGACAGTGTCACAGTGTCACTGTGTGTCACCTCAGACAGCAGCTGAGGGGACACAGGGACACAGGGACACAGGGACAGAGGGACAGTGTCACTGTGTGTCACTGTGTGTCACCTCGGACAGCGGCTGAGGGGACAGGGACACAGGGACACAGGGACAATGTCACTGTGTGTCACCTCGGACAGCGGCTGAGGGGACAGAGGGACAGAGGGACAATGTCACCATGTCACAGTGTCACCGGGTGTCACCTCGGACGGCGGCTGAGGGGACATAGGGACAGAGGGACAGTGTCACCGTGTGTGTCACTGTGTGTCACTCGGGCAGCGGTTGAGAGGACAGGGACAGAGGGACACAGGGACAGAGGGACAGTGTCACTGAATGTCACAGTGTCACCTTGGACAGTGGCTGAGGGGACAGATGGACAGTGTCACCGAATGTCACAGTGTCACCTTGGACAGCGGCTGAGGGGAGACAGCGCTGCAACACCGAGTGCCACCAGCACTGTCGCAGAATGTCACCTTAGAGAGCGGCTGGGGGGTGATGGGGACACCCCCGTGTCACCGAGTGTCATCTTCTGTCACCGGGCGTCACCTCAGACAGCGGCGGAGGGAGGGGACACTCCTGTGTCACCGTGTGTCACCGTGTGTCACTGGGTGTGTCACTGAGTGTCACCGGGTGTCACCTCGGACAGGGGGTGCAGGGTGGGGACACCCAGATGTCACCAAGTGTCACTTAGTGTGTCACAGTGTCACCGAGTGTCACCTCTGCCCCTCCCCCCGATTTTGGGGATCACACCCCCCCCTTTTTGTCCCCTCCCCAATTTTTGGGGTGCCCCCCCCGTTTTTATCTCTGGCCATCGTGTGGCCGTTCCCGTGGCTTTGTTCTGGAAAGCTCTGTAGAAAAAAATTCACTGTGCTGGACCCCCCAAAAACACCCCGGGAACCCCCCCAAAAAACCCCGGGACCCCCAAAAAAACTCGGGAACCCAAAAAACTCCGGGACCCCCCCAAAAAACCCCCCGGGAATCTCCCCAAAAACCCCTCGGGACCCCCCAGAAAAATCCGAGACCTCCAAAAAAACCCCGGGAACCCCAAAAAAAAAGGGAACCCCCAAAAAAACTCGGGAACCCAAAAAATCCCCCGGGATTCCCCCCCCCAAAAAACCCCGGGACCCCCAAAAAGACCCCCGGGACCCCCCCCAAAAACCTCCCCGGGACTCCCTAAAAAAACCTCGGGAACCCCAAAAAAACCCCCCAGGATCCCCCCCAAAAAACCCAGGACCCCCCAGAAAACCCCCCCGGGAACCCTCCAAAAACCCCCCGGGACCCACCCAAAAAAAACCCGGGGATCCCAAAAATCCTCGGGAACCTCAAAAAAACCCCCGGGATCCCCCCCCCAAAAAACGAGAACCCCAAAAAAAACCTCGGGAACTCAAAGCTCCCCCGAGACCACCCCAGAAAATCCCGGGACCCCAAAATTCACCCTGGGGACCCCAAAAAAAACCCCGAGACTCCCCCAAAAAACCCTGGGAACCCAAAACACCTCCCCGGGACTCCCCCTGAAAAAACCCGAGACCCCAAAAAATCCCCCGGGATTCCCCCCTCCAAAAAAAAAGGGAACCTCAAAAAACTCCTGGGAACCCAAAAAACCTCTCCAGGACCCCCCAAAGAAACCTCGGGAATCCAAAAAACTCCGGGACCCCCAAACCCCTCCCGAGAGCCCCCCAGAAACCCCCTGGACCCCCAAAATCCACCCTGGGGACTCCAAAAACACCCCAAGACCACCCCAAAAAAAAACCGGGAACCCAAAATCCACCCGGGACCCCCCCAAAAAAACCCGAGATCACCAAAATTTTGCCCCGGGACCCCCAAAAAAACTCCGGGACCCCCCAAAATCCTCCCAGAAGCCCCCCCCAAAAAACCCGGGAACCCAAAAACCCCCCGGACTCCCCAAAAATCTCGGGATCCCAAAATCCACCCCAAGATCCCAAAAATTCACCTCGGGACCCCCCAAAATTTTGCCCCGGGACCCCAAAAATCTCCGGGACCCCCAAAATCCTCCCGAGATTCTCCCAAATTTCCCCCCGGGACCCCCAAAATCCACACGGGGACCCCAATTTTGGGTTTTTTGGGGCGGTTTTTGGGGTTTTTTGGGGATTTTTGGGGGCATTTTGGGGGGATTTTTGGAGTTTTTTGGGGCAATTTTTGGGTTTTTTGGGGGGAATTTTGGGGCGGTTTTGGGGGGATTTTTGGGATTCTCGGGGGGATTTTTTGAGGGGTTTTGGGGTGAATTTTGGGGGTTTTGGGGCAGTTTTCGGGGATTTTTGGGGGGATTTTTGGGGGGAATTTTGGAGATTTTGGGGGGATTTTTTTTGGATTTTTTGGGGGGAGTTTGGGGTTTTTTGGGGCGGTTTTGGAGGGATTTTGGGGGGATTTTTTGAGGGGTTTTGGGGCGGTTTTGGAGATTTTGGGGGGAATTTTTGGGTTTTTTGGAGCGTTTCTTGGGGGGATTTTCTGGGCAGAATTTTGGGGTTTTGGGGCGATTTTTGGGGATTTTTTTTGGATTTTCGGGGGATTTTTTGAAGGGTTTTGAGGGATTTTCAGGTTTTTTTGGGGGGTTTTAGGACGGGTTTTGAAGGGATTTTTTTGGGGATTTTGGGGGAATTTTTGGAGAGGTTTTGGGGCGATTTTTGGGGATTTTTTGGAGGGGTTTTGGGGCGTTTTGTGGGGATTTTTTGAGGGGGTTTGGGGAGATTTTTGGGGATTTTTGGGGGGAAGTTGGGGATTTTTGGGGCTATTTATGGGGATTTTTCGGGGGGATTTTCGGGTTTTTGGGGGGATTTTTGGAGGGGTTTTGGGGTGCTTTTTGGGGATTTTTTGGGGGGAAGTTGGGGATTTTTGGGGGCGGTTTTTGGGGGATTTTTGGGGGTTTTGGGGATTTTTTGGGGGAATTTTTGGGGGTTTTGTGGGGGCTGAGGCGCAAATTAAAGAATCCTGAATTGGACGTGTCGCTGTGCTCGGACTGGGGGGGTTGGGGGAATATTTTGGTTTTTAGGGGGATTTTTTTGGGGGGTTTTGGGGAGGTTTTGAGGGAATTTCGGGCGATTTTGGTTTTGGGGGGGATTTTTTGGGGGGTTTTGGGGGAGTTTGGGGCGGTTTTGGGGGGAGTTTTGAGGGAATTTAGGGTGGGTTTGGGTAATTTTAGTGTAAATTCCGGTAATATTAGGCGGTTTTAGGTTGAATTTGGGTCATTCTAGGTGATTTTAGGGTGAATTCGGGTAACTTTAGGTGATTTTAGGGTGAATTTGGGGGATTTTGGGGTGAATTCGGGACATTTTAGGCGTTTTTAGGGTAAATTTAGGGCAGTTTCGGTGATTTTAGGATGAATTTGGGGCAGTGTGAGTGAGTTTAGGGTGAATTCGGGTCATTTTCGGTGATTTCAGGATGAATTTGGGTGATTTTTGGTGATTTTAGGGTGAATTTAGATGATTTTAGGGGGATTTTAGTGTGAATTCGGGTAATTTTAGGTGATTTTGGGGTGAATTCGGGTAATTTTATGGGATTTTAGGGTGAATTTGGGTGGTTTAGGGTGATTTTATGATGAATTTGGGGCAGTTTTGGTGATTTTAGAATGAATTTGGGGCGGTATGAGTGATTTATGGTGAATTTGGGTCATTTTCGGGTGAATTTGGGTGATTTTAGGATGAATTCGGGTAATTTCAGGCCATTTCAGGATGAATTTGGGGGATTTTAGGTGATTCTAGGATGAATTTGGGGCACTTTTGGGTGATTTTAGGATGAATTTGGGTAATTTTAGGTGACTTTAGAGTGAATTTGGGTCATTTTGGGGTGAATTCGGGTCATTTCTGGCGATTTTAAGATGAATTTGGGTAATTCTAGGTGAATTCGGGTAATTTTAGGATGGATTTGGGTCATTTTGGGTGATTTTAGGGTGAATTTGGGGGATTTTGGGGTGAATTCGGGACATTTCTGGCGATTTTAGGGTGAATTTGAGTAATTTTAGGCGATTTTAGGATGGATTTGGGGCACTTTTGGGAGATTTTAGGGTGAATTTGGGTGGTTTGGGGTAATTTTAGTGTAAATTCCGGTAATTGTAGGTGATTTTAGTGTGAATTCGGGATATTTTAGGTGATTTTAGGATGAATTGGGGTAATTTTAGGTGATTTTAGGGTGAATTTGGGAAATTTTGGGGTGAATTTGAGTAATTTTGGGTGATTTTAGGGTGAATTTGGGGGATTTTGGGGTGAATTCGGGTAATTTTAGGGTGAATTTGGGTCATTTTGGGTGATTTTAGGGTGAATTTGGGTCATTTTGAGGTGAATTTGGGTAATTTCAGGTGATTTTATGGAGCATTTGGGTCATTTATGGGATTTTTGGTGAATTTAGGGCAGTTTTGGGTCATTTTAGGGTGAATTTGGTTAATTTTAGGCATTTTTAGGGTGAATTTGGGGCAGTTTCAGTGATTTTAGGATGAATTTGGGGCGGAGTGAGTGATTTTAGGGTGAATTCGGGTAATTTTAGGGTGAATTTTGGTCATTTCAGGCGATTTTAGGGTGAATTTGAGTAATTTTGGGTGATTTTAGGATGAATTTGGGTCATTTTAGGTGATTCTAGGATGAATTTGGGGCACTTTTGGGTGATTTTAGGGTGAATTTGGGCCAGTTTTGGGCGATTTTAGAGTGAATTTGCGTCATTTCAGGCGATTTTAGGATGGATTTGGGGCACTTGTGGGAGATTTTAGGGTGAATTTGGGTGGGTTTGGGTAATTTTAGTGTAAATTCCGATAATTTTAGGTGATTTTAGTGTGAATTCGGGTAATTTTAGGCGATGTTAGGATGAATTGGGGTCATATTAGGTGATTTTAGGGTGAATTTGGGAAATTTTGGTGTGGATTTGAGTAATTTCGGGCGATTTTAGGGTGAATTTGGGGGATTTTGGGGTGAATTCGGGACATTTTAGGTAATTTTAGGGTGAATTGGGGTAATTTTAGGTGAATTTGGGATGAATTTGGGGGATTTTGGGGGATTTTGGGGGGATTTGAAGCAGTTTTGGGCGATTTTAGGGTGAATTCGGGTCATTTTAGGGTGAATTTTGGTCATTTTCGGCCATTTTAGGGTGAATTCCGGTAATTTTAGGGTGAATTTTGGTCATTTCAGGCGATTTTAGGGTGAATTCGGGTAATTTTTGGTGATTTTAGGATGAATTTGGGTCATTTTAGGTGATTCTAGGATGAATTTGGGGTACTTTAAAGTGATTTTAGGGTGAATTTGGGCCAGTTTTAGGCGATTTTAGAGTGAATTTGGGTCATTTTAGGGTGAATTCGGGTCATTTCTGGCGATTTTAGGGTGAATTTGGGTCATTTTAGAGTGAATTTAGGGCAGTTTGGGCGATTTTAGGATGAATTTGGGTCATTTTAGGGTTAATTTGGTTCATTTTATGTGATTTTAGGGTGAATTCGGGGCAGTTTTGGGTGATTTTTGGGTGAATTCCGTTATTTTTAGGCCATTTTAGGATGAATTTGGGTCATTTTAGGCGATTTGAGGATGAATTTGGGTAATTTTTGGTGATTTTAGGGTGAATTCGGGTAATTTCGGGCCATTTCAGGCTGAATTTGGGTCATTTTTAAATTAATTTTGGTGATTTTTTGGTGATTTTGGGGTGAATTTGGATCATTTTTGATTAATTTTGGTGATTTTTGGTGATTTTAGGGTGAATTTGGGTCATTTCGGGCCATTTTAATGATTTTTTATTTCCCGGGGGTGACAAAACCCGCGGGGGGGGGTGGGGACAGATCCGGGAGGGTTGGGGACACCCCGGGGTGGCCCCGTGCGACAGCTGGGGGGTGGCGCGAGGCTGGCAATGATTAACGGGACCTGGCACTGGTGGCACTGGTGGCACTGGTGGCACTGGTGGTGGCACTGGTGGTGGCGCTGGGGACATCGCGCTGTGTCCCCTCCCCATGCGGCGGGCAGGTAACGACACGGGACAGTGTCCCCAAGGGGTGGCGAGGGGACAGGGAGGGGACAGGGGGACAAGGGAGGGGGACAATGAGGGGACACGGGGACAGGAGGGGACAGGGGACGGGGAGGGGACAAGAATGGGCACAAGGGGACACCAGAAGGGAACAAGGGGACAGGAGAGGGACACGGGGACAAGGAGAGGGGCAGGGGGACAAAAAACGGACAGGGGGACAGGGAGGGGACAGGGAGGGGACAGGGAGGGGACAGGGGGACAATGAGGGGACACGAGGGCAGGAGGGGACAGGAGGATGAGGGAGGGGGACAATGAGGGGACAAGGATGAGGACACGGGGACACAAGGAGGGGACAATGAGGGGACAGAGGGACAAGGATGGGGACAGGGGGATAAGGGAGGGGGACAGGGAGGGGACAAGAATGCAGACACAAGAAGGGGACAAGGGGACAGGAGAGGGACACAGGAGGGGGGACACGGGGACACAAGAAGGGGACAGGGGGACAATGAGGGGACAAGGATGGGGACATGGGGACAATGAGGGGACAGGGGGACAAGAAAGGACACGGGGACAATGAAGGGACACGGACAAGAATGGGGACACGGGGACACAAGAAAGGGACAGAAGAGGGACACAGGAGGGGACACGGGGACAGGAGAGGGGGACAGGGAGGGGACAAGGATGGGGACCCGAGGACAGGGGGACAAAGAACGGACAGGGGGACAGGGAGGGGACAGGGGGACAAAGAGGGGACACAGGGACAGGGAGGGGACAAGGATGGGGACAACGGCAGGGGACAAAGAGGGGACGGGGGACAGGAGAGAGGGACAAGGAGGGGACACAGGGACAGGGAGGGGACAGGAGGGGACACGGGGACAAAGAAGGGACGGGGGACGAAGAGGGGACATGAGGACATGGGGACACGAGCAGGGGGACATGGGGACGACACGAGAATGGGGACACGGGGACAAAGAGGGGGGACACGGGGACAGGGACACGGGGACAGGGACGCGCTGGTGACATCCCGAAGGTGCCACCACGGAGGGAAACTGAGGCACGGCGACAGCGACACTTCTGTGTCCCCTCCAGGGGTGGTCTTGGAGCGCCAGGGGACCCCCGCGGGTGGCGATGTCCCCGCCGTGTCCCCGCCGTGTCCCCCGTGTGTCCCGCAACGGCGACAGCGCCACCTGAGCGCCGCCCCGCGTGTCGCGACATCGCCACCAGCCCGCGCCAGGCGCGTCACCTTCCGCGACAAGAGGGTGACACCGCGGGGGACAGCGGGGGATGGCAGCGGGCGGGGGGCGGGGGGGCCGAAAGTGTCACCGAAAGTGTCCCCAAAAGAGTCACCTCCGTTAGACATTGTGGCCCCAAAAGTGTCACCGAAAATGTCCCCGAAGGTGTCACCTCGGGCGGGATCTGTGTCCCCAAAAGTGACCCCGAAAGTGTCCCTGAAAATGTCACCGTGGGGAGGATCTCTGTCCCCAGAAGTGTCCCCAAATGTGTCCCCAAAAGTGTCACCTCGGCTAGACATTGTGTCCCCAAAAGTGTCCCCCAAGTTGACCCCAAAAGTGTCCTCAAAGGTGTCCCCAAAAGTGTCACATTGGGGAGGATCGGTGTCCCCAGAAGAGACCCCAAAATTGTCCCCAAAATTGTCATCGTGGGTAGGAGTTGTGTGCCCAAAACTGTCCCTAAGAGTGTCCCCAGAAGTGTCACCTTGGGCAGCATCTGTGTCCCCAGAAGTGTCCCCAAAATTGTCACCTTGGACGGGATCTGTGTCATCAAAAGTGTCCCCGAAAGTGTCCCCAGAAGTGTCCCCAAAAGTGTCATCTCGGCCAGACACTGTGTCCCCAAAAGTGTCCAAGTTGTCCCCAAAAGTGTCCTCAAACGTGCCCCCAAAAGTGTCACCTTGGGCAGGATCTGTGTCCTCAAAAGTGTCCCCAAAGGTGTCCCCAGAAGGGTCCCCAGAAGTGTCACCACACCCAGGTGTTGTGCCCTTAAAGGTGTCCCTAAAAGTGTCACCTTGGCCAGGCATTCTGTCCCCAAACGTGTCCCCAAAAGCGTCACCATGGGCAGACATTGTGTCCCCAAAGGTGTCATCTCTGCCGGGACCCGTGTCCCCAAAAGTGTCACAGTGGGCAGGAGCTGTGTCCTCAAAAGTGTCCCCAAAGGTGTCCCCAAAAATGTCACCTCAGCTAGATATTGTGTCCCCAAAGTTGTCTCCTAAAGTGTCCCCAAACGTGTCCCCAAAAGTGTCACCGTGGGCAGGAGCTGTGTGCCCAAAAATGTCCCCAGAAGTGTCCCCAAAGGTGTCACCGCGGGCGGGATCGGTGTCCCCAAAGGTGTCCCCAGAATTGTCACCGTGGCCGGGACCTGTGTCCCCAAAACTGTCCCTAAGAGTGTCTCCAAAAGTGTCCCCAAACGTGTCCCCAGAAGTGTCACCTCGGGCGGGATCTGTGTCCCCAAAAATGATGCCAAAAGCGTCCCCAAAAGCGTCCTTAAAGGTGTCCCCAAAAGTGTCACCTTGGGCAGGATCTGTGTCCTCAAAAGTGTCCCCAAAGGTGTCCCCAGAAGTGTCACCTCGGCCAGGCATTCTGTCCCCAAACGTGTCCCCAAAAGCGTCACCATGGGCAGACATTGTGTCCCCAAAGGTGTCGTCTCTGCCGGGACCTGTGTCCCCAGAAGTGTCACCCTGGGCAGGATCTCTGTCCCCAAAAATGTCCTCAAAGGTGTCCCTGAAAATGTCACCTCATCTAGATATTGTGTCCCCAAAGTTGTCTCCTAAAGTGTCCTCAAACGTGTCCCCAAAACTGTCACCTTGGACAGGATCTGTGTCCCCAAACGTGTCCCCAAATGTGTCCCCAAAAGTGTCCCCGAAACTGACCCCGAAAGTCTCCCCAAAAGTGTCACCTCAGCTAGACATTATGTCCTCAAACGTGTCCCCAGAAGTGTCACATTGGACGGGATCTGTGTCCCCAAGAGTGTCCCCAAATGTGTCCCCAAAAGTGTCACCTCGGGCGGGACCTGTGTGCCCAAAAATGTCCCCAAAGGTGTCCCCAGAAGTGTCACCTCGGGCAGGATCGGTGTCCCCAAAGGTGTCCCCAGAATTGTCACCGTGGCCGGGACCTGTGTCCCCAAAACTGTCCCTAAGAGTGTCTCCAAAAGTGTCCCCAAATGTGTCCCCAAAAGTGTCCCCGAAACTGACCCCGAAAGTCTCCCCAAAAGTGTCACCTCAGTTAGACATTATGTCCCCAAAGTTGTCCCCAAAAGTGTCCTCAAAGGTGTCCCCAAAATTGTCACCGTGGGCAGGAGCTGCGTCCTCAAAAGTGTCCCCAGAAGTGTCACCGCACCCAGGTGTTGTGCCCTTAAAGTTGTCCCCAAAAGTGTCACCGTGGCCAGAGGCTGTGTCCCCAAAATTGTCCCTAAATGTGTCCCCAAAGGTGTCCCCAGAAGTGTCACCTCGGCCAGACATTATGTCCTCAAAGATGTCCCCAAAAATGTCACATTGGGCAGGATCTGTGTCCCCAAAAGTGTCCCAAAAACTGTCGCCACGGCCAGACATTGTGTCCCCAAAGGTGTCCCTAAAAGTGTCCCCAGAAGTGTCCCCAAAAGTGTCCCCAAAGGTGTCCTCAGCGATGTCACCGAAGTCGCACGATCCATCGCGACATTCCCGATCCCGACGCGACAATCGGTGACAATCGGCGACAATCGGTGACAATTGGCGACAATCAGTGACAATTGGTGACAACAATCGGGGACAATCGGCGACAATCGGCGACAATCGAGGACAATTGGTGACCATGGGGAAGAACCAAATTCTTTTAGGGGAGATTTTCCAGAACTTTTTGTGGCATTCTCCCAAAAAAAAAAAAAAGTTTTTTTGGGGAGGGGTCTCCAAATTTTGGGGGGAGGGTCCTCAAGGATTTTTTAAATTTATTTTTTGGGATTTCCAAGGATTTTTTTGTGGGATCTCCAAAATTTTTGGGTGGGAGATTTTCCAAAATTGTTTTCGAAGGTCTCCAAGATTTTTTTGGGGATGGGTCTCCAAATATTTTGGGGGAGATTTTTCAGTATCGTTGTGGAATTCTCAAAAAAAAAAAAAGTTTTTTAGGGGAGGGGTCTCCAAATATTTTGGGGGAGGGTCCTCAAGGTTTTGGGGTTTTTTTGGTGGAATCTCCAAATTTTTTGAGTTTTCTCCTTGAATTTTTTTGGGGATCTCGAAATTTGGTTGTTTTTTGTTGTTTTTTTTTTTTTGGGATTCTCCAAATTTTTTATTTTAATTTTTAATTTTTGTCACCCGCCCAATTTCATCCCCTCCCCCCTCCCCAAATTCCCTCGGGGATTTCCCCTCCCCCTCCCCCACCCTCATTTTTAACCCCTCCCCTCCCGGTTCTGCCCCTCCCCCTCCATTTTTAACCCCTCCCTGCCCGGTTCCTCCGGTTCTGTCCCTCCCCCTCCGTGTTTAACCCGTTCCAGCCCGGTTCCGCCCGGTTCTGCCCCTCCCCCCCGTGTTTAACCCATCCCGTCCCGGTTCCGCCCGGTTCCGCCCGGTTCTGCCCGGTTCCGCCCGGTTCTGCCCGGTTCCGCCCCTCTCCCCCGTGTTTAACCCGTCCTGTCCCGGTTCCGCCCGGTTCTGCTCGGTTCCGCCCGGTCCTGCCCCTCCCCCCCGTGTTTAACCCGTTCCAGCCCGGTTCCGCCCGGTTCTGCCCGGTTCCGCCCGGTTCCGCCCGGTTCCTCCCGGTTCCGCCCGGTTCTGCCCGGTTCTGCCCCTCCCCCCCGTGTTTAACCCGTTCCAGCCCGGTTCCGCCCGGTTCTGCCCGGTTCTGCCCAGTTCCGCCCCTCCCCCCGTGTTTAACCCGTGCCGTCCCGGTTCCGCCCGGTTCTGCCCCTCCCCCTCGTGTTTAACCCCTCCCAGCCCGGTTCCGCCCGGTTCCGCCCGGTTCCGCCCGGTCCCGCCCCTCCCCCCGTGTTTAACCCGGTTCCGCCCGGTTCCGCCCGGTTCTGCCCGGTTCTGCCCGGTTCCGCCCGGTTCCGCCCGGTCCCGCCCGGTTCCGCCCCTCCCCCCGTGCTTAACCCGTGCCGTCCCGGTCCCGCCCGGTTCTGCCCGGTCCCGCCCGGTCCCGCCCCTCCCACCCGGGTTTAACCCGTGCCGTCCCGGTCCCGCCCGGTTCTGCCCCTCCCCGGGGGCGGTCCCGGTGCCGGTCCCGCCGCCCCCGCCGCTCCCGGCTGCCATTTTAAGGTGAACAAAGCGGCGGAGCGGCGACAGGTGAGCGACACCGGCACCGGGACCGGCACCGGCACCGGGATCAGAACCGGCACCGGCACCGGCGGGGGCGGCACCGGGACGGGAGGGGGAACCGGGGCTGTTCGGGCACGGGGGGTTCGGGATTCTCCAGTGGCACCGGGGCTGTGCTGGGATCTGCTCCGGTACCGGTACCGGGAATCCGGAGTAGGACCGGCACCGGCACCGGGAATTCAGAGCGGGACCGGGTCGGTACCGGGACAGGGTCAATGCCGGTATCGGTCATGGGAATCCACACCGATACCGAGTCTGCACCTGCGCCCAGATCGCATCTGGTACCGAATTTTAAACCGGTATCGACTCCCCCACCGAGCCCACACCGGTACCAGGTCCTTACCAGTACTGACCACGGGAATCCACACCGGTACCGGGTACCCACGGGCACCCAGGTCCCCTCCGGTACCGGGTTCTAAAGCGATACCGGGTCCCACCCCGGTACCGGGTCTGTACCTGCATCCAGGACCCTTCTGGTACCGGATTCCAGAGCAGTACCGGGTCCCCACTGAGCCCACACTGGTACCGGGTCTCCATCGGCACCCAGGTCCCCTCCAGTACCGGATTTTAAACTGGTACCGACTCCCCCACTGAGCCCACACCAGTACCGGGTCCTTACCGGTACCGGCCACGGGAATCCACACCGGTACCAGTTCCCTACGGGCACCCAGATTCCCGCCGGTACCGGGTTCCAAAGTGATACCGGGTCCCCACTGAATCCACACCGGTACCGGGTCTCCACCGGCACCCAGATCCCCTCCAGTACCAGATTCTAAACCGGTACCGACTCCCCCACTGAGCCCACACCGGTACTGGGTCCTTACTGGTACCGGCCACGGGAATCCACACCGGTACCGGGTCCCCACAGGCAGCCAGATCCCCTCTGGTACTGGGTTCTAAAGTGATACCAAGTCCCACCCCGGTTCCACACCGGTACCGGATCCCCATGGGCACCCAGGACCCTTCTGGTACCGGATTCCAGAGCGGTACCGGCTCCCCCACTGAGCCCACACCGGTACCGGGTCCTTACCGGTACCGGCCGTGGGAATCCAGAGCGGTACCAGGTCCACACCAGGTCCCCTCCGGTACCGGATTCTAAACCGGTACTGGGGTCCCCAGCGAGCCTGCACCGGTACTGGGTCATTACTGGTACTGGCTGTGGAATTCCAGAGCGGTACCGGGTCCCTGAGCCCACACCGGTACCAGGTCTGTACCGGCACCCAGGACCCCTCTGGTACCGGATTCTAAAGCGGTACCGGGGTCCCCAGTGAGTCCTCACCGGTACCAGATCCCTGCTGGTCCCAGATCCCACACTGGTACCGGCTCCCCCTCGGTCCCACACCAGTACCGGCTCCCTGACCACACCGGTACCGGCTCCCCTCGGTTCCACCCGCTACCGGCTCCCTGACCACACCCCAATCCCCTCTGCGCTCCCCCCGCCGCTGCCGCTGCCGGTTCTGGTCATGGTTCCGGTTCTGGTCACGGTTCTGGTCCCGGTGCCAGTTCTGGTCACGGTTCCGGTTCTGGTGCCAATGCTGGTCACGGTTCTGGTCCTGGTCCTGGTGCTGGTTCTGGTCCCGGTCATGGTCCCAATCCTGGTGCTGATTCTGGTCACAGTCCCAGTACCAGTTCTGGTTTTGGTTTCGGTTCTGGTCATGGTTCTGGTTGTGGTCCTGGTGTCAGTGCCAGTCCTGGTTCTGGTCACGGTTCCAGTCCTGGTTCTGGTCACGGTTCCGGTTCCGGTTCCAGTTCTGGTCCCAGTGCCTGTTCTGTTCTGGTCCTGGTCGTGGTCCCAATCCCGGTGCCGGTTCTGGTTTTGGTTTCAGTTCTGGTCACAGTTCTGGTTCTGGTCCCAGTGCCGGTTCCAGTTCTGGTCCTGGTGTTGGTTCCAGTCCCAGTTTTGGTCACGGTTCCAGTCCTGGTTCTGGTGCCGGTTCTGATTGTGGTCACAGTTCTGGTGCCGATCCCAGTTCTGGTCCCGGTGCCGGTTGTGGTCCTGGTTCTGGTTTTGGTCACAGTTCCGGTACCGATCCCTGTTCTAGTCCTGGTCTCGGTTCTGGTCCTGGTTCTGGTTTTGATCACGGTTCTGGTGCCGATCCCTGTTCTGGTCCCGGTGCCGGTTGTGGTCCTGGTTCTGGTTTTGGTCACAGTTCCAGTGCCAGTTCTGGTTCTGGTCACGGTTCTGGTTTCAGTTCTGGTGCCAGTGCCGGTTCTGATCACGGTTCTGGTCCTGGTTCAGGTCCTGGTCTCGGTTCTGGTTCTGGTCCCGGTTCTGGTCGTTGTTCCAGTTCTGGTCCCTGTTCCAGTTCTGGTCCCAATTCGGGTCCCAGTCTCGGTTCTGGTCTCGGTTCTGGTCTCGGTTCTGGTCCTGATTTGGGTCCCAGTCTCGGTTCTGGTCATGGTTCTGGTCTCAGTTCTGGTCCCAGTTCTGGTCTCGGTTCTGGTCCCGGTTTGGGTCCCGGTTTCTGGTTCTGGTCTCAGTTCTGGTCCCGGTTTGGGTCCCGGTTTCGGTTCTGGTCTCAGTTCTGGTCCCGGTTTGGGTCCCGGTTTCGGTTCTGGTCCCAGTTCAGGTCCCTGTTCCAGTTCTGGTCCCAATTCGGGTCCCAGTCTCGGTTTTGGTCCCAGTTCTGGTCTCGGTTCTGGTCCTGATTTGGGTCCCAGTTTCGGTTCTGGTCCCAGTTCGGGTCCCAGTCTCGGTTCTGGTCTCGGTTCTGGTCCCGGTTCTGGCCCCAGTTTGGGACTGGTTTGGTTGGGAACCCCCAGAACCCCCCGAGCCCCTCCCGGTACCACCAGAACCGGAGCCTGGGTCGGGATTCCCGCCGGGATTTTGGGGTGAAAACCCAAATTTTCAATTTTCAATTTTTAATCTTTAATTTATAATTTTTAATTTCCTATTTTGTTAATTTTTAATTTATGATTTAAAATTTTATTTTTTAATATTTTAATATTTTTAATATTTTTAATATTTTTAATATTTTAAAATATTTTAATATTTTTAATTTTTAATTTTTTTAATTTTTAATTTTAAATTGTTAATTTACAATTTTTATTTTTTTCCTTACTGCGGATCAGAGTCCCCCAAAAAATTCAGAAACTTTCGAGCCCCCACCCCAAATCACCCACAATAATTATTTTTAATTATTCTCATTTTGATGACTATTATTTTGATTATTTTTATTTTTTTCAATGTTTTGGTTTTTTTATTTTTAATCGGATTAGAGCGACGCCCTCGGGGCCGGCGCCTCCCATTGGAGAATTCCTGAAATCCCAAATTCCTGAAATCCCAAATGACAAAAATCCCAAATAATTCCCTGGGAGGGGACAGGGAGGGGACACCGTGCCTCAGTTTCCCCAGAGAGGTTTTGGGGTCTCTGAGGTTTTTTTTGGGGTCTCCAAAATTTCTTTATTTGGGGTTTTCAAGGTTATTTTTTAGGATGATTTCCAGGTTTTTTTGGGGTCTCTAAGATTTTTTTTTGGGGTTTTCAAAGTTTTTTTAGGATGATTTCCAGGTTTTTTTAGGGTCTCCAAGATTTTTTTTGTGGGGTTTCAAGGATATTTTTAGGATGATTTCCTGGATTTTTTTTTTGGTTTTCAGGGTTTTTTTTCAGGAGGATTTCCAGGTTTTTTTGGGTCTCCGAGGGGTTTCTTTTGGGGGACTCCAAGATTTTTTTTTTTTGTTGTTGTTGTCAAGGTGTTTTTTGGGGTCTCATTCCGGGATTTTTTGTGGCAGCTCCAAGGATTTTTTGCCACTCTGACTCTGAGGTGGCCACTCTGACTCTGAGGTGGCCACTGCAACTCTGAGGTGGCCACTCCAGCTCTGGGGTGGCCACTCTGACTCTGAGGTGGCCACTTTGACTCTGAGGTGGCCACTTTGACTCCAGGGTGGCCACTCCAGCTCTGAGGTGGCCACTGCAACTCTGAGGTGGCCTCTCTGACTCTGAAGTGGCCACTCCGACTCTGGGGTGGCCACTCCAACCCCAGGGTGGCCGCTCTGACTCTGAGGTGGCCTCTCTGACTCTGAAGTGGCCACTCTGACTCTGGGATGGCCACTCCAACTCTGAGGTGGCCACTAAAACTGCAGGGTGGCCACTGAAACTCTGAGGTGGCCACTCCGACTCTGAGGTGGCCACTCTGACTCTGGGGTGGCCACTGCAATTCTAGGGTGACTAGTCCAACTCTGGGGTGGCCGCTCCAACTGTGGGGTGACCGCTCCAACTCTGGGGTAGCCACTCTGACTCCGAGGTGGCCACTGAAACTGTAGGGTGGCCACTCCAGCTCTGGGGTGGCCACTCCGACTCTGAGGTGGCGACTCCAACTCTGAGGTGGCCACTTTGAGGTGACCACTCTGACTCTGGGGTGGCTGCTCTGACTCTGAGGTAGCCACTGAAACTCTGAGGTGGCCACTGAAACTCTGAGGTGGCCACTGAAACTGCAAGGTAGCCACCCCAGCTCCAGGGTAGCCACCCCACGCGCGGGCGGCGCCCGTGCCGATGACGCGGTGGCCAAAGTCCTTTTTCACTCGCCACCTCCGCCAGCCCCTCCCGCGAGCCGCCGTGTCCCTGTCCCCGCAGGGATGCTGCCCAAAAAACCCTACGACAGCGGCTACGGGCCACCAACCGCCACCTACGGGCCACCAACCACCTATGGACCACCAACCACCACCTATGGGCCACCAACGACCTACGGGCCACCGACGGGCGATTACGGCTACGACGCGCGCTCGCCGCCGCCCGGCTCGTACTACATCGAGGACGTGCCCCAGCTTTTCTACAAGTGGTCATCGCCCCCTGGGCTAGTGAAGGTGTTGGGGGTGGTGGTCATCCTGCTGTGCGTGGCCATCTTCGCTTGCGTGGCCTCCACGTTGGCGTGGGATTACGGCTACTACGGCTACGGGAGCGGCGTTTTTGGCAACGGTTACTACGGGTCTGGCTACTACGGCAGCGGGGTGAATTACGGTTATGGCTACGGTGGCTACTACGGGGGAGTGACCAACCCGCGCACGGCCAACGGGTTCATGATCGCCATGGCCGTGCTGTGCTTCCTAGCCCAGCTGGGGCTCTTGGTGGCCAGCCTGAGCAAGGCCGGCGGGACGCGCTCGCGGCGGTTCTACCTGGTGGTGCTGGTGGTCAGCGCGGTGCTGGCGCTGGTCATGCTGGTGGCCAGCATCGTCTACGTGGTGGGAGTCAACCCCCAGGCGCAGATGAGCGGGGGTGGCTACTACTACAGCCCGCTGCTGGCCATGTGCAGCCAGGTGTACGGCGGGGGGGCCGTGCTCAACCAGTACCTGTACCACTACTGCACCGTGGACCCGCAGGAGGTGAGGGGGCTAGCGGGGGGGGGGGAGGGGGCTAGTGGGACTGGGGGCTAGTGGGGGTGGGGGCCACCAAGAGGGGATTGATGGCCACTGGGTGATGGGGGCTACGAGGGGGTGGGGACTACCTGGAGGGGAGAGTGGGCTAGCAGGACTGGGGGCTAGCGGGGATGGGGAGGGGGCGAGCAGGGGGTGGGGGCCAGCAAGAGGGGAATGATGGCCACTGGGTGATGGGGGCTACCAGGGAGTGGGGACTACCTGGTGGGGAGAGGGGGCTACTGGGGTGTGGGGACCACCAGGAGGGGATAGGGGGCTACCAGGAGGGGAGAGGGGGCTAGCGGGGGTGGGGGCTAGCAGGGGGGAGAGTGGGCTACTGGGGATGGGGACTACCAGGTGTGCAGGGGCTACCAGGGGCTGGAGACTACCTGGAGGGGATAGGGGGCTACTGGGAGAGGAGTGGGGGCTACCAGGAGAGGAGTGGGGACTACCTGGAGGGGAGAGGGGACTACCAGAGGTTGGGGACCACTGGGAGAGGGGGCGAGCAGGGGCTGGAGACTACCAGGAGGGAGAGACTACCAGGAGAGGCTACCGGGAGGGGAGAGGGGGCCACTGGGGGTGGGGACTACCAGGAGATGTGCAGGGGCTACCAGGAGGGGAGTGGGGGCTACCAGGGGCTGGAGACTACCTGGAGGGAGTAGGGGGCTACCAGGAGGGGAGAGGGGGCTACTGGGGTGTGGGGACCACCAGGAGGGGAGAGGGGGCTACTAGAGGGATGGGGACCACTGGGAGAGGGGGCTACCGGTGGGGAGAGGGGGCTACTGGGGGAAGGAATGATGGCCCTGGTTGATGGGGGCCACCAGGGGGTGGGGACTACCTGGAGGGGATGGGGGGCTACCGGGAGGGGAGAGGGGGCTACCGAGGGGTGGGGACCACCAGAAGAGGGGGCTAGGGGGGGTGGGGACCACTGGAAGAGGAGAGGGGGCTACTGGGAGGGGAGAGGGAGCTACTGGAGGCTGGGGACCACCGGGAGGGGAGAGGGGGCCACCAGGAGGGGAATGGGGGCCACTGGGTGATGGGGGCTACCGGGAGGGGAGAGGGGGCTACTGGGGTTTGTGGGGTCAGGGGGGTTTGTGGGATGAGCCGGGGCTGGGGGAAAACTGAGATGAGCCAGGGAGGAGTTGGGGAAAAACCGGGAAAATGCGGGAATGGGGAAAAACCGGGACAAAACCGGGATAATCCTGAGAGAGAAAAACCGGGATAATCCTGGGAATATGGGAAAAACCGGGATAATCCTGAGAAAGAAAAACCGGGATAATCCTGGGAATATGGGAAAAACCGGGAAAATGCAGGAATGTGGAAAAACCGGGACAGTGTGGGAATGTGAGAAAAACTGGGAAAATGCGGGAATGTGGAAAAACTGGGAGAAAACCGGGATAATCCCGAGAGAGAAAAACCGGGACAATCCCAGGAATGTGGGAAAACCAGGAAAATGCGGGAATGTGGGAAAAACCGGGACAATCTGGGAATGTGGGAAGAAAAAGGAAAATCCTGAGAGAGAAAAACCGGGACAATCCCAGGAATGTGGGAAAAACCGGGAAAATGCGGGAATGTGGGAAAAACCGGGACAGTCTGGGAATGTGGGAAAAGCCGGGATAATCCTGAGAAAGAAAAGCCGGGCCAATCCTGGATGTGGGAAAGCCGGGCCAGTCCCGGGCCGCAGGAAATCCCGGGATAAACAAACACCGCGGGAGTTTCGGGGAGGGGACGATCCCGGGAACTTTGCTCTCCCGGCTGGGAAAACCTGGGAAAAACCGGGACAGAGCCGGGGAAACCGGGATTGGGGAAAGTTTGGGATTGGGGTTTGGGAAATTTTGGGATTTGGGATTCGGAAAAGTTTGGAATTTGGGGTTTGGAAAAGTTTGGGATTGGGGAAAATTTGGAATTTGGGATTTGGATTTGGGAAAGTTTGGGATTGAGGAAAGTTTGAGATTTGGGATTTGGGATTGGGGAAAGTTTGGGATTGAGGGAAGTTTGGGATTCAGGATTTAGGAAGGACAGGGAAAGATTTGGGATTGGGGATTTAGGACAGGGAAAGATTTGGGATTTGGGAAAGTTTGGAGTTTGGGGTTTGGGAAAGTTTGGGATTGAGGAAAGTTTGAGATTCGGGATTTGGGAAGGACAGGGAAAGGTTTGGAATTCGGGAAAGGTTTGGGATTTGGGAAGGGTTTGGGATTTGGGAAAGTTTGGGATTTGGGATTTAGGGAGGACAGGGGAAGATTTGGGATTGGAGATTTAGGACAGGGAAAGATTTGGGATTTGGGAAAGTTTGGGATTCAGGATTTGGGATTTGGATTTGGGGTTTGGGAAAGTTTGGGATTGGGGATTTGGATTTGGGAAAGTTTGGGATTCAGGATTTGGGGAAGTTTGGGATTGAGGAAAGTTTGAGATTTGGGAAGGATGGGGAAAGGTTTGGGATTCGGGAAAGGTTTGGGAATTGTGATTTAGGGAGGACAGGGAAAGATTTGGGATTGGGGATTTAGAAAAGGGAAAATTTGGGATTCAGGAAGGCAAGATTTGGGATTTGAGATTTGGGATTTGGGAAGGACAGGGAAAGGTTTGGGATTCAGGAATCAGCCCTGTGCCCTCACTCACCTCCCCCAGCTCTGCCCCGAACTGCAGAGACCCCAAATCATTCCGGGATCCTGATCCCAAACCATTCTGGGATCCTGATCCTGATCATTCCTGGGATCCTGAATCCCCAACCATTCCCAGATCCTGATCCCAAATCATTCCCAGATCCTGATCCCAAACCATTCTGGGATCCTGATCCTGATCATTCCTGGGATCCTGAATCCCCAACCATTCCCAGATCCTGATCCCAAATCATTCCCAGATCCTGAATCCCAAACCATTCCCAGGATCCTGAATCCCAAACCATTCCCGGGATTTTGAATCCCAAACCATTCCCAGATCCTGATCCTGATCATTCCCGGGATCCTGAATCCCAAACAATTCCCTGCCCCAATCCCAAACCAGTCCCATTCCCAGTCCCGATCCCATTCCCAGTCCTGATCCCAGTCCCCATTCCCATTCCCAGCCCCATTCCCAGTCCCGATCCCATTCCCATTCCCATTCCCGATCCCATTCCCTGTCCCCATCCCTGTCCCGTTCCCTCCCGGGCCGGTCCCGCTCCCGCTCCCCCCGCGCGGGGCTGGGGTTGGAATGCGGCACTTCCAGCCCGGCCGGCCCGGGAGCGCCCGGGACTGGCACGGGACGGGGCCGGGACTGGGGCCGGGACTGGGGACTGGGAGCGCCCGGGACTGGCACGGGATGGGGCCGGGCTGGGGCCGCGTTGGGGCCGGGACAGACCCGGGATTAACCCGGGATGGGATCCGGGAGCGCCCGGGACTGGCACGGGACGGGGCCGGGCTGGGGCCGCGTTGGGGCCGGGACAGACCCGGGATTAACCCGGGATGGGACTGGGACTGGCCCGGGTGTTCCCGGGTGTGCCCAGGTGGCACCGGGACCCCCCAGATCCCGCCTGTCCTTCCCCAATCCCAAACCTTTCCCTGTCCCAAATTTTTCTCTGTCCTTCCCAAATCCCAAATTCCCAAATCCCAAACCCCAAATCTTTCCTGTCCCTCCCAAATCCCAAATCCCAAATCCCAAACCTTTCCCAATCCAAAACATTTCCCATCCTTCCTAAATCCCAAACCTTCCCCTGTCCTTTCCTTGTCCCAAATTTTTCTCTGTCCTCCCTAAATCCCAAACTTTCCCAAATCCCAACCCTGCCCCCGTCCTTCCTGAGTTCCAAACCTTTCCAATCACAAATTTTCCCCAATCCCAAATTTTTCCCAATCCCAAACATTTCCTGTCCTTCCCCAAACCCAAACCTTCCCAAATCCCTGAGAGGCCCCAGCCGGGATTTGGGGAGGAAGGTTTGGGATTTGGGATTTGGGATTTGGGATTTGGGATTTGGGAAGATTTGGGATTTGAGAAGGAAGGGAAAAGTTTGGGATTTGGGATTTGGGAAGCACAGAGGATCTTTGGGATCAGGCTCATCCACCACCACGCAGATTTGGGGGGATGAAATTCCCAATTCCCGCTGATCGCGTGGGATTTTTGGGAATTCCCAAATCCTGATTTTCCCCCAGGCTGTCACCTGACCAATCCCATGGGATTTTTGGGATTTCCCAAATCTTGATTTCCCCCCCAATCACCTGTTGTTTCCTGATCAGTCCCGTGGGATTTTTGGAAATTCCCAAATCCCATTTTTTTCTGGGCTGTCACCATCGCCTGACCAATCCCATTGGATTTTTGGGAATTCCCCAATCCCAAATCCCAAATCCCTTTCCCAGGCTGTTGCCATCGCCTGCGGGTTCCTGATCATGATCTTGTGGGATTTTTTGGAATTCCCAAATACCAAACCTCAAATCCCAAATCCCAAATCCCAAATCCCTCTCCCAGCCCGTGGCCATCGCCTGCGGGTTCCTGGTCATGCTCCTGTGGGATTTTTGGGAATCCCCAGTTCCCAAATCCCAAATCTCAGATCCCCAATCCCAAATCCCCAATTCCCAAATCCCAAATCCCAAATCTCTCCCAGGCCGTGGCCATCGCCTGCGGGTTCCTGGTAGTGCTCCTGTGGGATTTTTGGGAATCCCCAGTTCCCAAATCCCAAATCTCAGATCCCCAATCCCAAATCCCCAATTCCCAAATCCCAAATCCCAGACCCCAAATCCCTTTTCCAGGCCATTGCCATCACCTGCAGGTTCCTGGTCATGCTCCTGTGGGATTTTTGGGAATTCCCAAATCCCAAATCCCAAACCTTTCCCAGACCGTGGCCATCACCTGCGGGTTCCTGGTCGTGCTCCTGTGGGATTTTTGGGATTTCCCCAATCCCTGACCAGTCCCATGGGATTTTTGGGAATTCCCAAATCCCAAATCCCAATCCCAATCCCTAATCGCTCTCCCAGGCCGTGGCCATCACCTGCAGGTTCCTGATCATGATCCTGTGGGATTTTTGGGAATTCCCAAATCCCAAATCCCAAACCTTTCCCAGGCTGTTGCCATTGCCTGTGGGTTCCTGGTCATGCTCCCATTGGATTTTTGGGATTTTCTCAATCCTTGACCAATCCCATGGGATTTTTGGGAATTCCCAAATCCCAATCCCAAATCCCTCTCCCAGGCCGTGGCCATCGCCTGTGGGTTCCTGGTCATGATCCTGTGGGATTTTTGGGATTTCCCCAATCCCAAACCCCAAATCCCAAATCTCTCTCCAGGCCGTGGCCATCGCCTGTGGGTTCCTGGTCGTGCTCCCATGGGATTTTTGGGATTTCCCAAACCCCAAATCCCAAATCCCAAATCCCAAATCCCTCTCCAGGCCGTGGCCATCGCCTGCGGGTTCCTGGTCGTGCTCCTGTGGGATTTTTGGGATATCCCAAACCCCAAATCCCAAATCCCAAATCCCTCTCCAGGCCGTGGCCATCGCCTGCGGGTTCCTGGTCATGATCCTATGGGATTTTTGAGAATTCCCAAATCCCAATCCCAAATCCCTTTCCCAGGCCGTGGCCATCGCCTGCGGGTTCCTGGTCGTGCTCCTGCTGTGCCTCGTTTGTCTCTTTGCGCACAAAACGCGGAGCAAGATCTGGAAATACGGCAAACCCAACGTGTACTGGGACAAGATCCCGGCCGGCCCCGAGGGGCCCGACGTCGAGGAGTGGGTGAGTCCTGGGATTTTGGGGTTGGGGTTTGGGGGTTTGGGGTTTTTGGGGTTTTTGGGAATGGGATTCCAATCTTTTCTGGACTTGGAGGAGTGAATGAGTCCCAGGATTTTGGGGTTTTTTGGGATATTTGGAGTTTTGGGGTTTTTGGGATCCAGAGAATCTGTCCTGACCCTTTTCAAGGGTATGGAGGAGCGGGTGAGTGACGGGATTGGGGTCTGGGGTTTTTGGGGTTTTTGGGGTTTTTGGGGTCCAGGGAATCTGTCCTGGATGTGCAGGAGTGGGTGAGTGATGGGATTTTGGGGTTGGGATTTGGGGGGTTTTGGGGTTTTTGGGAATTGGATCCCAATCTTTTCCTGGACGTGGAGGAGTGGGTGAGTCCCAGGATTTTGGGGTTTTGGGGTTTTTGGGGGTTTTGGGGTTTTGGGGGGTTTGGGGTTTTTGGGAATGGGATCCCAGTCTTTTCCTGGACTTGGAGGTGTAGGGGAGTCCTGGGTTTGGGGTTTTTGGGGTTTTTGGGATCCAGGGAATCTGTGCTGGATGTGGATGAGTGGGTGAGTGCTGGGGTTTGGGGTTTTTGGGATTTTGGGGTTTTTGGGGTCCAGGGAATCTGTGCTGGATGTGGATGAGTGGGTGAATGCTGAGGTTGGGGTTTTGGGATTTTTGGGATCCATGGAATCTGTCCTGACCCTTTTCCTGGACTTGGAGGAGTGGAAGAGTCCTGGGATTTTGGGGTTTTTGGGGGTTTTTGGGATTTTTGGGATCCATGGAATCTGTCCTGGCCCTTTTCCTGGATGTGCAGGAGTGGGTGAGTGCTGGGATTGGGGTTTGGGGTTTTGGTGTTTTTGGGGTTTTTGGGATACAGGAAATATGTCGTGACCCTTTTCCTGGGCTTGGAGGTGTGGGTGAGTCCCAGGATTTTGGGGTTTTGGGGTTTTTGGGGTTATTGGGATTTTTAGGAATTGGATCCCAATCTTTTCCTGGACATGGAGGTGTGAATGAGTCCAAGGATTTTGGGGTTTTTGGGGTTTTTGGGATCTGTGGAATCTGTCCTGGCCCTTTTCCTGGATGTGCAGGAGTGGGTGAGTGCTGGGATTGGGGTTTTTGGGGTTTTTGGGGTTTTTGGGAATTGGATCCTAATCTTTTCCTGGACTTGGAGGAGTGGGTGAGGGCTGGGGGTTTGGGGTTTTGGGTTTTTTGGGGTTTTTGGGAATTGGATCCCAATCTTTTCCTGGACATGGAGGAATGGATGAGTCCTGGATTTTGGGGTTTGGGGCTTTTGGGGTTTTTAGGGTCCAGGGAATCTGTCCTGGATGTGGATGAGTGGGTGAGTCCCAGGATTTTGGGGTTTCTGAGATTTTTGAGAATGGGATCCCAATCTTTTCCTGGACAAGGAGGAGTGGATGAGTCCCAGGATTTTGGGGCTTTTGGGGTTTTTGGGATCCAGGGAATCTATCCTGGGTGTGGAGGACTGGGTGAGTCCTGGGGTTTGGGGTTTTTGTTGTTTCGGGATTTTTGGGGGTTTTGGGGGTTTTGGGAATGGGATCACAATCTTTTCCTGGACATGGAGGAGTGGGTAAGTCCCAGGATTTGGGGGTTTGGGGTTTTGAGGTTTTTGGAGTTTTTGGGATCCAGGGAATCTGTCCTGGATGTGGATGAGTGGGTGAGTGCTGGGCTTGGGGTTTGGGGTTTTGGGGTTTTTGGGATCCATGGAATCTGTCCTGAGCCTTTTCCTGGACTTGGAGGAGTGGGTGAGTCCTGGGATTTTGGGGTTTGGGGTTTTTGGGGTTTTTGGGGTTTTTGGGGTTTTTGGGAATTGGATCCCAATCTTTTCCTGGACTTGGAGGAATGGGTGAGTCCTGGGCTTGGGGTTTTTAGGAATTTTTTGGGTTTTTGGGGTTTTTGGGATCCATGGAATCTGTCCTGAGCCTTTTCAAGGATGTGCAGGAGTGGATGAGTGCTGGGATTGGGGCTTTTGGGGGTTTTTGGGTTTTTGGGGAATTTGAGAATGGGATCCCAGTCTTTTCCTGGATGTGGATGAGTGGGTGAGTGCTGGGGTTTGGGGTTTTGGGGTTTGGGGTTTTGGGGTTTTTGGGATCCGTGGAATCTGTGCTGACCCTTTTCAAGGTTGTGGAGCAGCGGGTGACTCCTGGGATTTTGGGGATTTTGGGGTTTTTGGTGTTTTTGGGGTTTTGGGGGTTTTTGGGAACGGGATCTGGTGTCACCAGAAGGGGACATCAGGAAGGTTTGGGGACATTAGGGACGATCTGGGGACACCTGAAAGGGACACCACGAAGGTTTGGGGACAATAGGAAGGGTTTGGGGACTTCCTGGGGGGACTTTGGGCCGGACTTTGGGGACACCAGGAGGGCTTGGGGACACGGCTTGATGACAGGGCGTGTGACAGGGCCAGGTGCCACCCCCAGGTGACAGGGCAGGTGACAGGGCCAGGTGCCACCCCCAGGTGACAGGGCAGGTGACAGGGCCGGGTGCCACCCCCAGGTGACAGGGCAGGTGACAGGGCCGGGTGCCACCCCCAGGTGACAGGGCAGGTGACAGTTTCGGTCTGGCCAATGATTAACCCGGAGGTGGCGCCGGGAAAAGCCGGAGCTGGCACTGCCGGGAGCGGGTGGCACCTGCAGGGACATCCAGGGACCTTGGGGACATCCCGGGGGTTGTCACCTCCTGTCCTGGCTTGGCACGAGTTGCTGGCAGGGGAGGGGTGGGAATGTCACTGTCACTGTCCCTCTGTCCCCATTTCTGTCACTGTCACCGTGTCCTTGTCCCTCTGTCCCTCTGTCCCCATTTCTGTCACTGTCCTTGTCCCTGTCCCTGTGTCCCCATTTCTGTCCCTGTCCCTGTCCCTCTGTCCCTGGCTGTCCCCACGCCCCTCCCCACGTGTCCCCTGTGTCCCTGTCCCTGGTTTGTGTCCCCAATGTTCCCACTCCTTTCCTGCTGTCCCCAGGCTGTCCCCATGTCCCCAATCCCCTGTGTCCCCTGTGTCCCCCCACCCCTGTCCCCAATGTCCCCACTCCTCTTTCTGTGTCCCCAAACCTGTCCCCATGTCCCCTACACCCCTGTCCCCAATGTCCCCACTCCTTTTTGTGTCCCCTGTGTCCCCAATTCTCTGTGTCCCCACCCCTGTCCCCAAAGTCCCCACACCCCTCTCTGTGTCCCCAATGTCCCCACTCCTCTTTCTGTGTCCCCAAACCTGTCCCCATGTCCCCATGTCCCCAGTCCCATGTCCCCAGTCCTGTGTCCCCTGTGTCCCCTGACCCGTGTCCCTTTGTCCCCACTCCTCTTTCTGTGTCCCCTGTGTCCCCCCATTTTTGTCCCCAAACCTGTCCCCGTGTCCCCAGTCCTCTCTGTCCCCGGACCTGTCCCCAAGCCTGTCCCCATGTCCCCAATCCTCTTTCTGTGTCCCATGTGTCCCCTGAGCACTGTCCCCATGTCCCCAGTCTTCCCTCCCCGTGTGTCCCCAGTGTCCCCAAGCCTGTCCCCATGTCCCCACTCCTCTCTCTGTGTCCCCTGTGTCCCCCCATTCTTGTCCCCAAACCTGTCCCTGTGTCCCCAGTCCTCTTTCTGTGTCCCCAATGTCCCCATGTCCCCATGTCCCCAGTCCTGTGTCCCCTGTGTCCCCTGACCCCTGTCCCCATGTCCCCAATCCTCTGTGTCCCCTGTGTCCCCCCAAACCTGTCCCCAAACCTGTCCCCGTGTCCCCTGTCGTCTTTCTGTGTCCCCATCCCTGTCCCCATGTCCCCAATACTCTCCGTGTCCCCAGACCTGTCCCCAAGCCTGCCCCCATGTCCCCAATCCTCTGTGTCCCCTGTGTCCCCCCACCCCTGTCCCAAATGTCCCCACTCCTCTTTCTGTGTCCCCAAACCTGTCCCCATGTCCCCTACACCCCTGTCCCCATGTCCCCACTCCTTTTTGTGTCCCCTGTGTCCCCAATTCTCTGTGTCCCCACCCCTGTCCCCAATGTCCCCATACCCCTCTCTGTGTCCCCAATGTCCCCACTCCTCTTTCTGTGTCCCCAGACCTGTCCCCATGTCCCCAGTCCTGTGTCCCCTGACCCCTGTCCCTATGTCCCCACTCCTCTTTCTGTGTCCCCTGTGTCCCCCCATTTTTGTCCCCAAACCTGTCCCCGTGTCCCCAGTCCTCTCTCTGTGTCCCCATCCCTGTCCCCATGTCCCCAGTCCTGTGTCCCCTGTGTCCCCCCACCCCTGTCCCCAGTGTCCCCACTCTTCTTTCTGTGTCCCCAAACCTGTCCCCAAGCCTGTCCCCATGTCCCTACTCCTCTCTGTGTGTCCCCTGTGGCCCTCCATTCTTGTCCCCAAACCTGTCCCCGTGTCCCCAGTCCTCTCTCTGTGTCCCCAGTGTCCCCAATTCTCTCTCTGTGTCCCTAGACCTGTCCCCATGTCCCCAGTCTTTCCTCCCCGTGTGTCCCCAATGTCCCCAAGCCTGTCCCCATGTCCCCAGTCCTGTGTCCCCTGTGTCCCCTCACCCCTGTCCCCAATGTCCCCACTCCTCTTTCTGTGTCCCCAAACCTGTCCCCAAGCCTGTCCCCATGTCCCCAGTCCTCTCTGTGTCCCCTGTGCTGTGTCCCCTGTCTGTCCCAAGTGCCACCCCTCCCTCCCTCCCTCTGTGTCCCCTTTGTCCCTTTCCCGTTTCATTTATTTATTTTTGATTTATTTTCCTTTCTTTTCCATTCAATTCCAGTTTATTTGCTCAAAGTCCCTCCCTGGCCGAGCATTTCCTGTCCCTTTGGGGACACGGCGACACCGGCCCGGTGCCACCTCCCCCGGGTGCCACCTCCCCTGGGTGCCACCTCCCCTGGGTGCCACCACCCCCCTGTGTCGCCGTGTCCCCTCGCTTTGGGGACATCGCCCTTTATGGGGCCACCCCAAAATGTCCCCAGGCCTTGGGGACACAGCTGGTGGCCCCGGGAGGGGACAGGGACGGAAGTGGCGCGTCCGGCCGGATGTCCCCAAGGCCACCAAGCCGGGCCCGGCGTCCGGAGCGCACAAAGGGCCGGAAGGAAGGGACAGGGGACAGGGGACAGGGGACAGGGGACAGGGGACAGGGGACAGGGGGACAGGGGACAGGGACAGGAATGGGGACAGGGACCCCAATTCTTTGTGGGGTCACCCTGAGGGTGGCACCACCCCTTGTCCCTTTGTCCCTCTGTCCCTTTGTCCCTTTGTCCCTCTGTCCCTTTGTCCCTTTGTCCCTTTGTCACTTTGTCACTTTGTCACTTTGTCACTTTGTCCCGGTGTCCCTGTCCCTGTCTGTCCATGGGGTTTGGGGTTTTTGGGTTTTGAGTTTTGGGGTTTTGGGTTTTTCCCCAGCTCCAAATCTTTGTGGGGTCACCTTGAGGGTGGCACCAACCCCGAGCTCTGTCCCTTTGTCCCTTTGTCCCTTTGTCCCTTTGTCCCTTTGTCACTTTGTTCCCGTGTGCCTGTGCCTGTCCCTGTCTGTCCATGGGGTTTTGGGGGTTTTGAGTTTTGGGGTTTTTGAATTTTGGGGTTTTGGGTTTTTCCCCAGCTCCAAATCTTTGTGGGGTCACCCTGAGGGTGGCACCACCCCTTGTCCCTTTGTCCCTTTGTCCCTCTGTCCCTTTGTCCCTTTGTCACTTTGTCCCTTTGTCCCCGTGTCCCTGTCCCTGTCTGTTCATGGGGTTTGGGGTTTTGGGTTTTTGGGTTTTGAGTTTTGGGGTTTTTGGGTTTTTCCCCAACCCCAAATCTTTGTGGGGTCACCTTGAGGGTGGCACCACCTCTGAGCTTTGTCCCTTTGTCACTTTGTCCCTTTGTCCCTTTGTCCCTTTGTCACTTTGTCCCTTTGTCCCTTTGTCACTTTGTCCCTTTGTCCCTGTCTTTGTCTCTCCGTGGGGTTTGGGGTATTTTGGATTTGGGGTTTTTGGGGTTTTTGGGGGTTTTGGGATTTGGGGTTTTGGGGTTTTGGGGTTTTGGGGCTTGAGGCTTTGGGTTTTGGGGTTTTTGGGGTTTGGGTTTTTTGAGTTTTAGGGTTTTTGGGGTTTGGGGATTTTAGGTTTCGGGGTTTTGGGGTTTTTGGGGTTTTTGGGGTTTTTGGGTTTTTGGGGTTTGGCATTTGGGGTTTTGGGGTTTTTGGATTTTAGGTTTTGTGGGTTTGGGGGTTTTTTGGGGTTTGGGGTTTGAGGGTTTTGGGGTTTTTGGGTTTTTGGGTTTTTGGGTTTTTGGGGTTGGGTTTTTGGGGTTAGGGGTTTTTGAGTTTTGGAGTTTTTGGGGTTTAGTTTTGGGGTTTTTGGGTTTTAGGTTTTGTGGGTTTGGGGGTTTTTGGGGTTTGGGGTTTGGGGTTTGAGGGTTTTGGGGTTTTTGGGGTTTCTGGGTTTTTGGGTTTTGGGGTTTAGGTTTTGGGGTTTGGGGGTTTTTGGGGTTTTTGGGGCTGGGTTTTTTGGGGTTAGGGGTTTTTGAGTTTTGGGGTTTGGGGGTTTTTGGGGTTTCTGGGTTTTGGGATTTTTGGGGAATATCCCAGGAGGATTTGGGGGACTCCAGGTGGGACAACAACCCCGGGTTTCCATGGATTGTTCGCGGGAATTCGCAGATAATTTTGGGAGATTTCTCAGGGAATTCCCAGGGATTTCTTGCTGAATTTCTCACTGAATTTCCGACGATTTCCCGCTGATTTTTTTTGGATTCCGGGTGGAATTTCGGGGCGGTTTCGCGGGAATTCCCCGGGAATTTCGGGGCGGTTTCCCGGGAATTTCAGGGCGGTTTCCCGGGAATTCCCCGGGAATTTCGGGGCGGTTTCCCGGGAATTTCGAGGCAGTTTCCCGGGAATTTCAGGGCAGTTTCCCGGGAATTTCAAGGCAGTTCCCCGGGAATTTCGGGGCGGTTTCCCGGGAATTTCGAGGCAGTTTCCCGGGAATTTCAGGGCTGTTTCCCGGGAATTCCCTGGGAATTTCGGGGCAGATTCCCGGGAATTTGGGGATTGTTTCTCGGGAATTTCCCGGGGAGGTTTCTTGATAATCTCGGGGTTGTTTCCCGGGAGTTTAAGGGCGGTTTCCCGAGAATTTCCCGGGGCAGTTTCCCGGGAATTTCGAGGCAGTTTCCCGGGAATTTTGGGGCAGTTTCCCGGGAATTTCGAGGCGTTTTCCTGGGAATTCCCCGGGAATTTCAGGGCGGTTTCCCGGGAATTTCGGGGCAGTTTCCCAGGAATTTCGGGGCGGTTTCGCGGGAATTCCCCGGGAATTTCAAGACGGTTTCCCGGGAATTTTGAGGCAGTTTCCCGGGAATTTCGGGGCAGTTTCCCGGGAATTCCCCGGGAATTTCGGGGCGGTTTCCCGGGAATTTCGGGGCTGTTTCCCGGATTTTTTCCCGCTCTCCCGGCCCCGTTAACCCCTGCCGTGCCGGTGCCAGGTGAAGAACGTGTCGGGGGCGAGCAGCGCTCCGGACGAGGCCGCCACCGTCGCCTACTCGGAGAGGGGAGAGACCCCCGGGCCCGCGCCCCCCTACAGCCCCCCCGCCTACAGCGACCCCCCCAAAAACGGCTGGAAAAGGTGGGGAGGGGGGGCGGGGAAAGGGGGAGGGGCGGGAATTTGGGGAGGGGTCTGGAAAGGATTTGGGGGGTGGGGAATTTGGGGAAGGGGCGGGAGAGGGAGGGAAATGTGGGGAGGGGTCGGGAATAGGGGGGAGAGGGTGGGGAGGGGGCGGGAGAAGACCATGTCCCCATGTCCCCATGTCCCCATGTCCCCTCAGTGACGCCCCCAGCCCCCCGGAGCCCCAGGACTCCCCCAGTGCCCCATGTTCCAATGTCCCCATGCCCCATGTCCCCATGTCTGATGTCCCCATATCTGATGTCCCCAATGTTCCCACGTCCCCTCAGTGACACCCCCAATCCTTTGGAGCCCCAGGACTCCCCTCGTGCCCTATGTCCCCATGTCCCCATATCTGATGTCCCCATGTCTGATGTCCCCATGTCCCCATATCTGATGTCCCTATATTTGATGTCCCCATGTCTCATGTCCCCATATCTGATGTCCCCAATGTCCCCATGTCCCCTCAGTGACCCCCCAGCCCCTCAGAACCCAATGTCCCCATGTCTGATGTCCCCCTGTCCCCTCAGTGAGACTCCCAGCCCCCTGGAGCCCCAGGACCACCCCCTGTGTCCCCATGTCCCTGTGTTTGATGTCCCCAGTGTCCCATGTCTCATGTCCCCATGACTGATGTCCTGATGTCCCCCTGTCCCCTCAGTGACGCCCCCAGCCCCCGGAGCCCCAGGACCCCATGTCCCATATCCAATGTCCCCATGTCCCTGTGTCTGATGTCCCCCTGTCCCCATATCTGATGTCCTCATGTCTGATGTCCCCAACGTCCCCATGTCTCTGTGTTTGATATCCCCATGTCCCCCTATCTGATATCCCCATGTCCTTGAGTTTGATGTCCCCATGTCCCCAAACCCAATGTCCCTATGTCTGATGTCCCCATGTCTGATGTCCCCAATGTCCCCACGTCCCCTGAGTGATGCCCCCAGCCCGCTGGAGCCCCAGGACCCCACCAGTGCCCCATGTCCCTGTGTTTGATGTCCCCAGTGTCCCATATCCAGTGTCCCCATATCTGATGTCCCCACGTCCCTTTGTCCCCTCAGTGACACCCCCAGCCCCTCGGAGCCCCAGGACCCCCCCATGCCCAATGTCCCCATGTCCCCATGTCTGATGTCCCCATATCTGATGTCCCCATGTCTGATGTCCCCATGTCCCCATGTCCCCATATCTGATGTCCCTATATCTGATGTCCCCATGTCTCATGTCCCCATGTCTGATGTCCCCCTGTCCCCATATCTGATGTCCCCATGTCCCTGTGTTCAATGTCCCCATGTCCCCATATCTGATGTCCCCCATGTCCCCCTGTGCCTGTGTTCAATGTCCCCATGTCCCCATATCTGATGTCCCCATGTCCCCTGTCCCCTCAGTGACGCCCCCAGCCCCTCGGAGCCCCAGCCCCCCGCCCATGGCCGCCGTGGTGGCCGCGGTGGCCGCAGGGACGAGCGGCGCCACTCCCAGGGCTCCCAGGGCTCCCAGGACGACACCGAGGCCCCCACGGCCCCCGAGTCCGGCGACGAGCGTGACGGGGACAGCGAGCGGTGGCACAGGTGACAGGGGACAGGGGACAGCGAGCGGTGGCACAGGTGACAGGGGACAGGGGACACAGGGACAGCGAGTGGTGGCACAGGTGACAGGGGACAGGGGACAGGGTGACAGCGAGTGGTGGCACAGGTGACAGGGTACAGGGGACAGGGTGACAGCGAGTGGTGGCACAGGTGACAGGGGGACAGGGGACAGGGGACAGCGAGTGGTGGCACAGGTGACAGGGGACACGGGGACAGTGAGCGGTGGCACAGGTGACAGGGGGACAGGGGGACAGGGTGACAGTGAGCGGTGGCACAGGTGACAGGGGGACAGGGGACAGGGGACAGCGAGTGGTGGCACAGGTGACAGGGGGACAGGGGGACAGCGAGCGGTGGCACAGGTGACAGGGGGACAGGGGACAGGGGGACAGGGGGACATGGGGGCACTTGGGGACACGGGAACAGGGAGACAGTGAGCAGTGGCACAGGTGACAGGGGGACGTGGGGACAGGGGGACACAGGGACACAGGGACATGGGGACAGCAGGGACATGGGGACATGGGGATGGGGGACAACAGGGACATGGGGACATGGGGACAGGGGGACAGCGAGCGGTGTCACAGGTGACAGGGGACAGGGGGACAGGGGACAGGGAGATGGGAGGACACTGGGAGACAGCAGGGACAGGGGGACAGGGGACAAGGGGACACTGGGGACAGGGGGACACGGGGATGGGGGGACACGGGGACAGGGGGACAGCCAGCGCTGGGACATGGTGACATGGGGACACTTGGGGACATGGGGACAGGGGGACAGCAGGGACACGGGGGCAGCCAGTGCTGGCATGGGTGACACTGGGGACAGTTGACATGGGGACAGGGGGACACTGGGGACAGGGACAGGGGGACGGGGGACACTGGGGACAGCAGGGACAGGGGGTGTGACCTGAGCTGAGGCTCTGAACTGGGAGTGCTGGAACCGGTCTGGACTGGTCTAAACCGGTCTGGACTGGTCCGGGCAGGGCTGTGCTGGGAGTGCTGGGGCTGGGATTGGATCTGAACTGGTCTGGACTGGTCTGGACTGGTCTAAACCGGTCTGGACTGGTTTGGATTGGGCTGTGCTGGGAGTGCTGGGGCCCTGCCCAAAGAAGCTGAATCTAACCCCAAAGCTGAGCCCAGAAAAGCCAAGCCTGACCCCAAAGCTGATCCTAACCCCTAAACCCAACCCTGACCCTAAACCCAATCCTGACACCAAATCCAATCCTAACCCCTAAACCCAACCCTATCCCTAAACCCGATCCCAACCCTAAACCCAACCCTAGCCCCTAAACCCAATCATGACCCCAAACCCGATCCTAACCCCAAAGCCAGTCCTAACCCCTAAACCTGACCTTATCCCTAAACCCAATCCCAACCCTAAACCCAATCCTAGAAAATCCGACCCTAGCCCTAAACCTGATCCTACCCCTAAACCTAATCTTAACCCCAAAGCCAATCCTAACCCCTAAACCCAACCTTATCCCTAAACCCGATCCCAACCCTAAACCCAATCCTAGCCCCTAAACCCAATTGTGACCCCAAACCCGATCCTAACCCCAAAGCCGATCCCAGAAAAGCCGATCCTGACCCTAAACCTGATCCTAACCCCTAAACCTGACCCTATTCCTAAACCCGCCCCTATCCCTAAACCCGACATTGACCCTAAACGCAATCGTGACCCCAAACCCGATCCTAACCCCAAAGCTGACCCTGACCCTAAACCCGACCCTATCCCTAAACCCGGCCCTGCCCTTAACCCCGGTCCTAACCCCTAAACCCGATCCTGACCCCTAAACCCAATCCTAACCCCTAAACCCGACCCTATCCCTAAACCTGATCCTGATCCCCAAACCCAATCCTAACCCCAAAACTGATCCTAACCCCTAACCCCAGCCCTGCCCCTAACCCCAGTCCTACCCCCCGCAGGCTGTACCCGCCGTTAAGCTCGGCCCAGGATCGCCGGCGGTACAAGGAGGACTTTGGGGCGGGGCTGCGGCGCTACAAGGAGCTCTGTGCGGAGCTGGACGCGCTGGGCCAGCGCCTGGCACAGCTGGAGCAGCAGCTGGAGACGCTGCCCGAGGACAGCGCCCAGTACCAGGTCAGGCCTAACCCCGGCCACAGCTCAGGCCTAACCCCGGCAACAGCTCAGGCCTAACGTGCAGTGGGCAGGCCTAACACCCAGCGACAGGTCAGGCCTAATGCCCAGTACCAGGTCAGGCCTAACCCCGGCAACAGGTCAGGCCTAATGCCCAGTACCAGGTCAGGCCTAACACCCAGCGACAGGTCAGGCCTAGTGCCCAGTACCAGGTCAGGCCTAACCCCGGCGACAGGTCAGGCCTAGCACCAAGGGCCAGGTCAGGCCTAGTGCCCAGGACCAGGTCAGGCCTAACCCCAGCCACAGCTCAGGCCTAATGCCCAGTACCAGGTCAGGCCTAACCCCAGCGACAAGTCAGGCCTAACATGCAGTGGGCAGGCCTAGTGCCAAGGGCTAGGTCAGGCCTAACCCCGGCAACAGGTCAGGCCTAGCGCCCAGGGCCAGGTCAGGCCTAACGTCCAGTGGTCGGGCCTAATGCCCAGTACCAAGTCAGGCCTAAACCTGGCGACAGGTCAGGCCTAACATGCAGTGGGCAGGCCTAAGGCCCAGTGCCAGGTCAGGCCTAGCGCCAAGGGCCAGGTCAGGCCTAACCCTGGCGACAGGTCAGGCCTAGCGCCCAGTACCAGGTCAGGCCTAACCCCGGCCACAGGTCCGACCTAGTGCCCAGTGCCCTGTCAGGCCAAACCCCAGCAACAGGTCGGGCCTAGCGCCAAGGGCCAGGTCAGGCCTAACCCTGGCGACAGGTCAGGCCTAACGTGCAATGGTCAGGCCTGGCACCCAGCACCAGGTCAGGCCTAGTGTCCAGTGGTCAGGCCTAAGGCCCAGGGCCAGGTCAGGCCTAAGGCCCAGTGCCAGGTCAGGCCTAAGGCCCAGTGCCAGGTCAGGTGTAACCCCAGTGCCAGGTCAGGCCTAAGGCCCAGCGCCAGGTCAGGCCTAGCGTCTGCCCCTGCTCACCCCGTGGATTTTTTGGGGTTTTCCTCCCTTTGTCAGACCCTTCTTCCTTCTTTTTTTCCATTTTTCCATTTCTAAGTCCCTTGTCCCCTCTTGTCCCCATCCCTGTCCCCTCTGTCCCTTGTCCCCTCTCTGTCCCATTCCTTTCCCCCACTATTGTCACCTCCCCATCCCCATGTTCCCTCCCTGACCCTGCTGTCCCCTCCCGTCCCTGTCCCCTCTCCTTGTCCCTGTCCCTTCTGTCCCCTCTGTCCCTGTCCCTGTCCCCTCCTGTCCCCTCTGTCCCCTTCCTTTTCCCCGTTATTGTCCCCTCCTCATCTCCCTGTCCCCTCTGTCCCCCCTGTCCCCATCCCTGTCCCCTCTGTCCCCCTATCCCTGTCCCCTTCCTTTTCCCCCTTATTGTCCCCTCCCTGACCCTGCTGTCTCCTTCTGTCCCTGTCCCCTCTGTCCCTGTCTCTTCTGTCCCCCCTGTCCCCTCTGTCCCTGTCCCCTCTGTCCCCTCTGTCCCCCCTGTCCCCATCCCTGTCCCCTGTCCCTCTCCCCTTCAACAATTTTTTCCCCATCCATTTTTAGGGTTTTTTTTTGAGGTTTTTCACCCTATTTTGGTGTTTTTTGGAGCCTTTTTTGGTCCTCTGTCCTCCTGTGTCCCCTGTCCCTGTGTCCCCTGTGTCCCCTGTCCCTGTCCCCTCTGTCCCCCCTGTCCCCATCCCTGTCCCCTCTGTCCCTCTCCCCTTCAACAATTTTTCCTCACCCATTTTTAGGGTTTTTTTGGGGGGTTTTCCACTTTATTTTGGTGTTTTTTGGGGGCCTTTTTTGGTCCTCTGTCCCCATGTGTCCCCCTGTCCCTGTGTCCCCTGTGTCCCCTGTCCCCCCTGTCCCCTCTGTCCCCTTCCTTTTCCCCCCTTATTGTCCCCTCCCTGACCCTGCTGTCCCCTTCTGTCCCTGTCCCCCCTGTCCCCTCTGTCCCCTCCCTGTCCCCATCCCTGTCTCCTCTGTCCCCCCTGTCCCTTGTCCCTGTCTCTTCTGTCCCCTCCTGTCCCCTTCCTTTTCCCCCTTATTGTCCCCTCCCTGACCCTGCTGTCCCCTTCTGTCCCTGTCCCCTCTGTCCCCTCCCTGTCCCCATCCCTGTCCCCTCTGTCCCTCTCCCCTTCGACAATTTTTTCCCCACCCATTTTTAGGGTTTTTTTTGAGGTTTTTCACCTTATTTTGGTGTTTTTTGGGAGCTTTTTTTGGTCCTGTCCCCCTGTGTCCCCCTGTCCCTGTGTCCCCTGTGTCCCCTGTCCCTGTCCCCTCTGTCCCCTCTGTCCCCATCCCTGTCCCCTGTCCTTCCCCCTTCAACAATTTTTTCCTCACCCATTTTTAGGGTTTTTTTTGAGGTTTTTCACCCTATTTTTGGTGTTTTTTGGGGGCCTTTTTTGGGCCTCTGTCCCCCTGTGTCCCCCTGTCCCTTTGTCCCCTGTGTCCCCTGTCCCTGTCCCCTGTGTCCCCTGACCCTGACCCCGTGTCCCCACAGGCCCTGGCAGAGGAGTACAACCGCCTCAAGGACCTCAAGCGGGTGAGTTCTGGGTTTGTTTTTTTTTTTTTTTGGGGTCACCTCTTTTTGGAGGGGACAAAAAAACGTCCCCAAACACCCTCAGGTGTCCCCAAACGTCCTCAAATGTCCCCAAATGTCCCCAGAGCCCCGAGTACCAGGACAAGAAGCGGGAATCCCAAACCCTGCGGGACAAACTCGTCCACATCAAGAGGATGGTGAGCGACTACGACAAACTCCGGGGGTGACCCCAAAAAGTCACCCCAAAAAAAAAAAAAAGGGACATTTTTTTATGGGGGGGGGACACCTCAAACCCCTCCCTAAAATTCCTCATTTTGTGCCTTTTTTTTTGTCTTAAAAAAAAACCCCAAAATTCCTCATTTTGGAACGCTAAGGGTGGGGGGGATGCTGTTGGTGTGAGCGCCCCTCGCCCCAAAATGTCCCCAAATTTCCCCTAAATGTCCCCAAATTTTCTCTTAAATGTCCCCCACACCCTCAGGGACCCCCCCCAGTGCCTTCTCCTGGTTGTAAATAGGATTTTTTAATGGGGTTTGCACCCCCCTGGCTGCCTTAAAAGGGGTTTTGGGGGTCTCAAATTGAGGTTTGGGGGATAAAAAACCCTTTTGGGGTTTTTTTTTATTTGGGGACCTAAATCCCAAAAAATATTTTATAAGGAACGGTGGGAAATTGTGTAAATTTTTAATTGTTGGTGTTTATTTTGTAATAAATGAAGTGTAATTGTTGATTTTAATTTGGGCTCGGGGTGAAATGGGGGTGGGGGGGACTGAAATTCCCTGAAATTGGACCCCAAAAATCCCTCCCAGTTTTGGAGGGGAAATCCCAAATCCCTCCAAATTTGGGGAAAAGAAAATCCCAAATCCCCACAAATTTAGGAGAGAAATCCCAAATTATGAAGAGAAATCCCAAATTCCCCCCAAATTTAGGAGAAAAATCCCAAATTTGGGAGAGAAATCCCAAATTCCCCCCAAATCTGGGAGAGAAATCCCAAATTTAGGAGAAAAATCCCAAATCCCCCCCAAATTTAGGAGAGAAATCCCAAATTTAGGAGAAAAATCCCAAATTCCCCCCAAATTTGGAAGACAAATCCCAAATTTCGCCCAAATTTTGGACAGAAATCCCAAATTCCCTGCAATTTCCGAAGGGGGAATCCCAAATTCCTCCACCCTGGGAGGGAAATCCCAAATCCCCCAAAACTTGAAAAAAGAAACCCAAAAATCCACCCAGTTTTGGAAGGGGAAACCCCAAATCCCTCAACATTGGAAAGGAAATCCCCAAATCCCCCAAATTTTGGGAAAAGAAACCCCAAATTTTGGAAAGGAAACCCAAAATTCCCAAATTTAGGGAAAAGAAACCCCAAATTCCCAAATTTAGGGAAAAGAAACCCCAAATCCCCCCAGTCTGATTTTAGGGTTTTTATTTTTGGGGCAGGTTTGATCTCCCCAAATCCCCTCCAGATCCCAAATCCAGAGCCCTGAGATTGTAGGAAATGTTTTTAATTGGCGTTAATTAATTAATTAATGGGTTTATATGGCAGGGTGAGGATTCCACTGGTCGGGATCGTCCCCAAATCCTGAAATCCCAAAATCCTGAAATCCCAAAATCCTGAAATCCCAAATCCTGGCTCATTCCAGACCTCCAGGGTTGTAGGAAATGTCTTTAATTGGCATTAATTAATTAACGGGTTTATATGGCGGAGTGAGGATTCCATCGGTCGGGATCGTCCCCAAATCCCGAAATCCCAAATCCTGAAATCCCAAATCCTGAAATCCCGGTGCCAGCTGGGTGGGGACAGTCCTGGTGGGGGCTCTGTGTCCCCTCCATTTTTGGGGACACCCTGGGGACCCCAAAACCTTTGGGGACAATCTTTGGACCCCAAAACCTTTGGGGATAACGTCAGGACCCCAAAATTTTGGGGACAACACCAGGACCCCAAAACTTTTTGGGACGACATTGGGACCTCTTTTGGGGACAACACTGGGACCCCAAAACCTTTGGTGACAACACCAAACCTTCTGGGGACAACGCCGGAGCCCCACAAATTCCAGTGACAACGCTGGGACCCCAAAACCTTTGGGGACAACGCCAGGACCCCAAATCTTTTGGTGACAAAGCTGGGACTTTTTAGGGCAACATTGGGATGTCTTTTGGGGACAGCAACAGAACTCCAAAACCTTTGGTGACAATACTGGAACCCCTCAAATTTCGGTGACAACATCAGGACCCCAAAACTTTCTGGGATTCCCTCAGGACCCCAAATCCTTTGGGGACAACACCGGGACCCCAAAACCTTTTGGGGACAACACGAGGACCCCAAATCTTTTGGTGACAATGCTGGAATGCCTCAAATTTCAGTGACAATGTCAGGACCCCAAAAACTTTTGGGGACAACATTGGGATGACTTTTGGGGACAACACCAGGACCCCAAATCTTTTAGTGTCAGTGCTGGAGCCCCACAAATTCCAGTGACAACACCAGGACCCCAAAACTTTTTGGGACAATGACAGGACCCCAAATCATGTGGTGAAAATGTCAGGACCCCAGAACTTTTTGGGGACAACATTGGGATGTCTTTTGGGGACAACACCAGGACCCCAAAACCTTTGGGGACAACGCCAGGACCCCAAATCTTTTGGTGACAGTGCTGGAACCCCTCAAATTTCGGTGACAACACCAGGACCCCCAAACCTTTTGGGACAATGCCAGGACCCCAAAATTTTTGGGACAACACCAGGACCCCAAATCTTCTGGTGACAGTGCTGGAACCCCACAAATTCCAGTGACAACGCCAGGACCCCCAAAACCTTTTGGGGACAACGACAGGACCCTAAAACTTTTGGTGACAGTGCTGGAACCCCTCAAATTCTGGACAACGCCAGGACCCCATAAACTTCTGGGACAACACCAGGACCTCAAAACCTCAATCCGCCATTTTGGCCAATTCCCAATCCGCCATTCCATTCCCGGCGCCGTCCCCAATCCGCCATTCCCGGCGCCATTCCCAGTGCGGTGTTTTGGCCAGTTCCCAGTCCAGCACTCCCAGTGATGTTCCCAGTGTGGCATTCCTGGTGTTATTCCAGTCCATCCTTCCCATGGCCATTCCTGGTGCTATTCCCAGTCCGGCATTCCTGGCGCCGTTCCCATTCCGCCATTTTGGCCAATTCCCATTCCGCCATTTTGGCCAATTCCCAATCCGCATTCCCTTCCCGGTGCCATTCCTGGCGGCGTTCCCAGTGTGGCATTCCTGGTGTTATTCCAGTTCATCCTTCCCATTGCGATTCCTGGTGCCGTTCCCAGTCTGGCATTTCTGGTGCCACTCCCAGTCCGCCATTTTGGCCAATTCCCAATGTGCCATTCCATTCCTGGTGTCATTCCTTGTCTGCCATTTTGGCCAGTTCTCATCCACCATTTTGGCCAATTCCCAATGTGCCCTTCCATTCCTGGTGCTGTTCCCAATGTGGCATTCCTGGCGCTGTTCCCAATCCTCCATTCCTGGTGCTGTTCCCAATCCACCATTTTGGCCAATTCCCAATCCACCATTCCATTCCTGGTGCCGCTCCAGTCCGTCATTTTGGCCAATTCCCAGTGTACCATTTTGGCCAATTCCCAATTCACCATTCCATTCCTGGTGTTGATCCCAGTCCATCATTTTTGGCCAATTCTCATCCGCCATTTTGACCAACTCCCAGTGTGTCATTTTGGCCAATTCCCAGTCCAGCACTCCCAGTGATGTTCCCCGTGTGGCATTCCTGGTGTTATTCCAGTCCAGCATTCCCATCGCCATTCCTGGCGCCATTCCCAATCCGCCATTTTGGCCAATTCCGCCATTTTGGCCAATTCTCATCCGCCATTTTGGCCAATTCTCATCCGCCATTTTGGCCAATTCCCAATGTGCCATTTTGGCTGATTCCCATCCACCATTTTGGCCAATTCCCAATGTGCCATTTTGACCAATTCTCATCCACCATTTTGACCAATTCTCATCCGCCATTTTGACCAATTCCCATCCGCCATTTTGGCCGATTCCCATCCACCATTTTGGCCAATTCCAAATCCCGGTGCCATTCCCGGCGCCATCCCCAGTCCGCCATCCCCAGTCCGCCATTCCCAGTCCGCCATTTTGGCCAATTCCGCCATTTTGGCCAATTCTGCCATTTTGGCCAATTCTCATCCGCCATTTTGACCAATTCTCATCCGCCATTTTGGCCAATTCTCATCCGCCATTTTGGCCAATTCCCAATCCACCATTCCATTCCCGGCACCGTCCCAGTCCATCACTCCCACCTCCCCTCCCGCCCTACTGCCCGGCGCCGTAGGGCCAGTTGAAGGTGCTGCCGGACAGGAGCATGTCCCGGATCAGGGTCTCGATGGGCGTCTTGCCCACCAGGCGCATGAAGAAGAGCTGGGAGATGAGCGAGGCGGGCACGGCGCGCAACGCCGGCAGCCGCAGCAGGAGCCGCCCGAAGCGCTGCGGCTGCGCCGGGAACTGCGAGCGCTCGTACTCGGTCAGCGCCACCTGCGCCTTCTCCTGCAGGGCCTCCACGTGCGACGCGTCCGACAGGCCGCAGGCATCTGCGGGGGACACGGGGGTTAGAGGGGAATGTCCTGAAATTTATGGGGGAATGTCCCGAAATTTATAGGGGAATGTCCCGAAATTTATAGGGGAATGTTCTAAAATTTATGGGGGAATGGGTCGGGATTTATAGGGGAATGGCCTGAAATCTGTAGGGGAATGGCCTGAAATCTATAGGGGGATGTGCTAAAATTTAGAGGGGAATGTCCCGAAATTTATGGGGGAATGTCCCAAAATTCATAAGGGAAGGTCCCAAAATTCATAGCGGAATATCCCACAATTTATAGGGGAATGTCCCAAAATTTATAGGGGAATGGCCTGAAATCTATAGAGGGATGTCCTAATATTTATAGGGGAATGTCCCAAAATTCATAGGGGAATGTCCCGAAATTTATAGGAGAATGTCCCGAAATTTATGGGGGAATATCCCAAAATTTATAGCGGAATGTCCCAAAATTTAGAGGGGAATATCCCAAAATTTATAGGGGAATGTCCCAAAATTCATAGGGGATGTCCTAAAATTTATAGGGGAATGTCCCAAAATTTATAGGGGGTGTTCTAAAATTTATAGGGGATGTCCCAGAATTTATACTGGAATGTCCTAAAATTCATAGGAGAATGTCCCAAAATTTATAGGGGAATGTCCTAAAATTCATAGGGGAATGGCCCAAAATTTATAGGGGAATGTCCCAAAATTTATAGGGGAATGGCCTGAAATCTATAGGGGGATGTCCTAAAATTTAGAGGGGAATGTCCCGAAATTTATAGGGGAATGTCCCAAAATTTATAGGGGAATGTCCCAAAATTTATAGGGGAATGTCCCAAAATTCATAGCGGAATATCCCACAATTTATAGGGGAATGTCCCAAAATTTATAGGGGAATGGCCTGAAATCTATAGAGGGATGTCCTAATATTTATAGGGGAATGTCCCGAAATTTATAGGGGAATGTCCCGAAATTTATGGGGGAATGTCCCGAAATTTATAGGGGAACGTCCCAAAATTTATAGGGGAATGGGTCAGGATTTATAGGGGAATGGCCTGAAATCTATAGGGGAATGTCCTAAAATTTATAGGGGATGTCCCAGGATTTATAGGGGATGTCCCAGGATTTATAGGGGACGTCCCTCCACATGCAACGTGTCCAACAGCCCGCAGGCGTCTGCGGGGGACACCGGGGTTAGGGGGTTAGGGGTGTGCTGGGATTTGGGGAAAAATCTGGGACAGCCTCTCCCCACTTATTCCCAACACCCCAAACCCCTGGAAAACCCCAAAAACCCCTTCCCTCTCCATCCCAAATCCCCCAAACTTTGGGAAAACCCCAGGACAACCTCTCCACACTCAATCCCAAGACCCCAAACCCCCCAAAAACCCTTCCCTCCTCACCAAAACCCTCCAAAACCCCCCAAAAAATCTTCCCTCTTCATCTCAAACCCCCCAAACTTGGGGAAAAACTCGGGACAACTTCTCCCCACTCAATCCCAAGACCCCAAACCCCCAAAAACCCCTTCCCTCTTCATCCCAAACTCCCCAAACTTTGGGAAAAACTCGAGACAGCCTCTCCCCACTCAATCCCAAAAACCCAAACCCCTTCCCTCCTCACCCCAAACCCCCCAAAACCCCCAAAAACCCCAAAAACCCCTTCCCTCCTCACCAAAACCCCCCCAAACCCCCCCAAAAAATCTTCCCTCCTCATCCCAAACCTCCCAAACTTTGGGAAAAACCCAGGACAACCTCTCCTCACTCAATCCCAAGACCCCAAACCCCCAAAAACCCCTTCCCTCTTCATCCCAAACCCTCCAACCTTTGGGAAAAATCCGGGACAACCTCTCCTCACTCAATCCCAAGACCCCAAACCCCCAAAAACCCCTTCCCTCTTCATCCCAAACTCCCCAAACTTTGGGAAAAACTCGGGATAACCTTTCCCCACTCAATCCCAAGACCCCAAACCCCTTCCCTCCTCACCCCAAAACCCCCAAACTTTGGGAAAAACCCAGGACAACCTCTCCACACTCAACCCTAAGACCCCAAACCCCTTCCCTCCTCACCCCAAACCCCCCAAAACCCCCAAAAACCCCAAAAACCCCTTCCCTCCTCACCAAAACCCCTCCAAAAACCCCCAAAAAACCTTCCCTCTTCATCTCAAACCCCCCAAACTTTGGGAAAAACTCGGGACGACCTCTCCACACTCAATCCCAAGCCCCCAAACCCTGAAAAAACCCTTCCCTCTTAACCCCAAAGCCCCCCAAACTTTGGGAAAAACCCAGGACAACTTCTCCCCACTCCATCCCAAGACCCCAAACCCCTTCCCTCCTCCCCCAAACCCCCCCAAAACACCAAAAAACCTCAAACCCCCTCCCCACTCCCTGCCCTACCCGGCGTGAAGAGCGCGATGGCCTTGAGGCAGCTGTACTCGGCCGAATCCACCTGCAGCCGGTTGAGCTTGTCCACCTGCTCCTGGAACACCCGGATCTGATCCATGAAAGCCACCACCCTGTCGGCCGACATGGGCGCGGCGTGGAACCCGGCGGCCGCCAGCAGCGGGGCCATGTGCAGCGGCAGCGCCGACTGCGCCGCGTTCAGCACGAAGAGCTCGCTCCAGCTCAGCCTCAGCAACGCCACCTGGTCCGAGACCGGCAGCTCCGGGAAGAAGGGGATGTTCCGGGCCCACTCCACGGTGCTGAAGAGGAGGCGGGCGGCCAGCTCGCAGATGTTGTCGATGCCCATCACGCTGCCGTGCTGGGCGTACTGGGAGCCGTAGCGCGCGGCGGGGTAGGGCTCGGCGCGGAGCAGCTGGGAGATGAGCTCCGACACCGGCTGGCCGTTGAAGAATTCGGCGTTGGGGATGGGGTTGGGGCTGCTGCTGGAGTGGCTGGGGGGGATTCGGCCCCGTTGGACGGCTGGGGAGAGAGATGATCGAGATTTTCATCGTTGAGCCCAAAAAATCCTACTGGATTTCCATGCTGAACCCAAAAATATTGACTGGACTCTCATCCCAATCCAAATGGATCCTACTGGATCTTTGTCTCAATCCCGTGTAGATCCTACTGGATTTTCATCTTCATCGCAAAAGAAATCCATCTGGATTTTCATCATGAACCCAAAAAACTTGACTGGATTTTCATCCCAATCCCAATTCGATCCTACTGGATCTTCATCCTAATCCCATGTAGATTCTACTGGATTTTCATCCCAAATGCAAAAAATCCATCTAGATTTTCATTCCAAACTCAAAAAATTCTACAGGATCTTCATCCTAATCCTAAATGGATCCTACAAGATCTTCATCTTGATCCCATATAGATCCTACTGGATTTTCATCTCCATCGCAAAAAATCCATCTGGATTTCCATCCTGAACCCAAAAACCTGACTGGATTTTCATACCAATCCCAATTGGATCCTACTGGATCTTCATCCTAATCCCGCGTAGATCCAACTGGATTTTCATTCTAAACTCAAAAAATCGGACTGGATTTTCATCCTGAACCCAAAAATCCTACAGGATTTTCATCCCAATACCAATTGGATCCTACAGGATCTTCATCTCAATCCCATGTGGCTCCTACCGGATTTTCATTCCCATCGCAAAAAATCCAACTGGATTTGCATCCTGAACCCAAAGAATCCAACGGGATCTTCATCCCAACCCCACACAGACCCCACAGGATTTCCCCTCGACCCCACAGAGCGTTTCTGTGTTCCCAGCCCGGTCCCAGTGCTCGGTGCTGGGCGTACTGGGAGCCGTAGCGCGCGGCGGGGTAGGGCTCGGCGCGGAGCAGCTGGGAGATGAGCTCCGACACCGGCTGCCCGTTGAAGAATTCGGCGTTGGGGATGGGGTTGGGGCTGCTGCTGGAGTGGCTGGGGGGGATTCGGCCCCGTTGGACGGCTGGCGGAGAGAGATGATCGAGATTTTCATCGTTGAGACCAAAAAATCCTACCGGATTTACATCCTGAACTCAAAAAATCCTACAGAATTCTCATCCCAAACCCGAGTCAATCCTGCTGGATTTTCATCCTTGATCCCAAAAAATCCTACTGGATTTCCATCCTGAACTCAAAAAATCCTACTGGATTTCCATGCTGAACCCAAAAATCTTGACTGGACTCTCATCCCAATCCAAATGGATCCTACTGGATCTTTGTCTCAATCCCGCGTAGATCCGAATGGATTTTCATTCTAAACTCAAAAAATCCATCTGGATTTTCATCCTGAACCCAAAAAACTTGACTGGATTTTCACCCAATCCTAATTGGATCCTACTGGATCTTCGACTAGGTCCCATGTAGATCCTACTGGATCTTCATCCTTGATCCCAAAAAATTCTACTGGATTTCCATCCTGAACCCAAAAAACTTTACTGGATTTTCATCCTGAACCCAATTGGATCCTACAGGATCTTTGTCGCAATCCCATGTCGATCCTACAGGATTTTCATGCCCATTGCAAAAAATCCGACTGGATTTGCATCCTGAACCCAAAGAATCCAACAGGATCTTCATCCCAACCCCACACAGACCCCACAGGATTTCCCCCCGACCCCACAGAGCGTTTCTGGGTTCCCAGTCCGGTCCCAGTGCTCGGTGCTGGGCATACTGGGAGCCGTAGCGCGCGGCGGGGTAGGGCTCGGCGCGGAGCAGCTGGGAGATGAGCTCCGACACCGGCTGCCCGTTGAAGAATTCGGCGTTGGGGATGGGGTTGGGGCTGCTGCTGGAGTGGCTGGGGGGGATTCGGCCCCGTTGGACAGCTGGCGGGAGAAGAGATCAAGAGTTTTGTGCCTAATCTCAAAAAAGTCATCTGGATTTCCGTGCTGAAACCAAAAAATCCTACAGGATTCTCATCCCAATCCCAATTGGATCCTACTGGATCTTCGTCTTGATCCCATGTGGATCCTAAAGGATTTTTATCCCCATCACAAAAAAATCCAACTGGATTTTCATTCTAAACTCAAAAATTCCGACCGGATCTTCATCCTGAACCCAAAAAACTTGACTGGATTTTCATCCCAATCCCAATAGGATCCTACAGGATCTTTGTCTCGATCCCATGTAGATCCTAATGGATTTTCATTCTAAACACAAAAAATCCTATTGGATTTTCATCCTGAACCCAAAAAACTTGACTGCATTTTCATCCCAATCCTAATTGGATCCCACTGGATCTTCATCTCAATCCCATGCAGATCCTACTGGATTTTCAACCTTGATCCCAAAAAATCCTACTGGATTTACACCCTGAACCCAAAAAACCTGACTGGATTTTCATCCCAATCCCAATTGGATCCTACTGGATCTTCATCCTAATCCCGTGTAGATCCTACTGGATTTTCATTCTAAACTCAAAAAACCTGACTGGATCTTCATCCCAATCCTAAATGGATCCTACAGGATCTTCATCTCAATCCCATGTGGATTCTACTGAATTTTCATCCCCATTGTAAAAAATCCGACTGGATTTTCATTCTAAACTCAAAACATCCATCTGGATTTTCATCCTGAACCCAAAGATTCCAACTGGCTCTTCATCCCAACCCCACACAGACCCTACAGGATTTTCCCCCCACCCCACAGAGCGTTTCTGGGTTCCCAGCCCAGTCCCAGTGCTCCGTGCTGGGCGTACTGGGAGCCGTAGCGCGCGGCGGGGTAGGGCTCGGCGCGGAGCAGCTGGGAGATGAGCTCCGACACCGGCTGCCCGTTGAAGAATTCGGCGTTGGGGATGGGGTTGGGGCTGCTGCTGGAGTGGCTGGGGGGGATTCGGCCCCGTTGGATGGTTGGGGAGAGAGATGATCGAGATTTTCATCGTTGAGCCCAAAAAATCCTACTGGATTTCCATGCTGAACCCAAAAATCTTGACTGGACTCTCATCCCAATCCAAATGGATCCTACTCGATCTTCACCTCAATCCCGCGCAGATCCGACTGGATTTTCATCCAAAATGCAAAAATCTTGACTGGATTTTCATCCCAGTCCTTAATGGATCCTACAGGACCTTCACCTCGATCCCATGTGGATCCTACAGGATTTTCATCCCCATCGCAAAAAAATCCAACTGGATTTTCATTCCAAACTCAAAAAATCTGACTGGATCTTCATCCTGAACCTAAAAAACTTGACTGGATTTTCATCACAATCCCAATTGGATCCTACAGGATCTTCGACTCAATCCCGTGTAGATCCCACTGGATTTTCATCACCATTGCAAAAAATCCGACTGGATTTTCATCCCAAATGCAAAAAATCCATCTAGATTTTCATTCCAAACTCAAAAAATTCTACAGGATCTTCATCCTAATCCTAAATGGATCCTACAGGATCTTTATCTCGATCCCATATAGATCCTACTGGATTGTCATTCCCATCACAAAAAATCCATCTGGATTTTCATCATGAACCCAAAAAACTTGACCGGATTTTCATCCCGATCCCAATTGGATCCTACTGGATCTTCATCCTAATCCCATGTAGATCCTACTGGATTTTCATTCTAAACTCAAAAAATCCGACTGGATTTTCATTCTAAACTCAAAAAATCCGACTGGATTTGCATCCTGAACCCAAAGAACCCAACAGGATCTTCATCCCAACCCCACACAGACCCTACAGGATTTCCCCCCGACCCCACAGAGCGTTTCTGGGTTCCCAGCCCGGTCCCAGTGCTCGGTGCTGGGCGTACTGGGAGCCGTAGCGCGCGGCGGGGTAGGGCTCGGCGCGGAGCAGCTGGGAGATGAGCTCCGACACCGGCTGCCCGTTGAAGAATTCGGCGTTGGGGATGGGGTTGGGGCTGCTGCTGGAGTGGCTGGGGGGGATTCGGCCCCGTTGGACGGCTGGCGGGAGAAGAGATCAAGATTTTCATCGTTGAGCTCGAAAAATCCTACCGGATTTGCATCCTGAACTCAAAAAATCCTACAGAATTCTCATCCCAAAACCAAGTCAATCCTGCTGGATTTTAATCCTTAATCCCAAAAAATCCTACTGGATTTCCATCCTGAATGCAAAAAATTCAACTCGATTTTCATCCCAATCCCAATTGGATCCTACTGGATCTTCATCTAGATCCCATGTAGATCCATCTGGATTTCCATCCTGAACTCAAAAAATCCTAATGGATTTCCATGCTGAACCCAAAAAACCGGACTGGATTTTCATCCCAATCCCAATTGGATCCTACTGGATCTTTGTCTTGATCCCATGTGGATCCTACATTATTTTCATCCCCATCGCAAAAAATCCGACTGGATTTTCATTCCAAACTCAAAAACTCCGACTGGATTTTCATCCTGAACCCAAAAAACTTGACTGGATTTTCATCCCAATCCCAATTGGATCCCACTGGATCTTCATCCTAATCCCGTGTAGATCCTACTGGATTTTCATTCTAAACTCAAAAATCCAACTGGATTTGCATCCTGAACCCAAAGAACCCAACAGGATCTTCATCTCAACCCCACACAGACCCCACAGGATTTTCCCCTGACCCCACAGAGCGTTTCTGGGTTCCCAGCCCGGTCCCAGTGCTCGGTGCTGGGCGTACTGGGAGCCGTAGCGCGCGGCGGGGTAGGGCTCGGCGCGGAGCAGCTGGGAGATGAGCTCCGACACCGGCTGCCCGTTGAAGAATTCGGCGTTGGGGATGGGGTTGGGGCAGCTGCTGGAGTGGCTGGGGGGGATTCGGCCCCGTTGGACGGCTGGCGGAGAGAGATGATCAAGATTTCCATCCTTGATCCCAAAAAATCCTACTGGATTTGCATCCTGAACTCAAAAAATCCTACAGGATTCTCATCCCAAACGCAAAAAATCCTACAGGATTCTCATCTCAAACCCAAGTCAATCCTGCTGGATTTTCATCCTTGATCCCAAAAAATCCTACTGGATTTCCACCCTGAACACAAAAAATTCAACTGGATTTTCATCCCAATCCCAATTGGTTCCTACTGGATCTTCATCCTAATCCCATGCAGATCTTACTGGATCTTCATCCTTGATCCCAAAAAATTCTACTGGATTTCCATCCTGAACCCAAAAAACTTTACTAGATTTTCATCCTGAACCCAATTGGATCCTACAGGATCTTTGTCGCAATCCCATGTCGATCCTACAGGATTTTCATGCCCATTGCAAAAAATCCGACTGGATTTTCATCCTGAACCCAAAGAATCCAACAGAATCTTCATCCCAACCCCACACAGACCCCACAGGATTTCCCCCCGACCCCACAGAGCGTTTCTGGGTTCCCAGCCCGGTCCCAGTGCTCGGTGCTGGGCGTACTGGGAGCCGTAGCGCGCAGCGGGGTAGGGCTCGGCGCGGAGCAGCTGGGAGATGAGCTCCGACACCGGCTGCCCGTTGAAGAATTCGGCGTTGGGGATGGGGTTGGGGCTGCTGCTGGAGTGGTTGGGGGGGATTCGGCCCCGTTGGACGGCTGGCGGAGAGAAATGATCAAGATTTTCATCCTTGATCCCAAAAAATCCTACCAGATTTACATCCTGAACTCAAAAAATCCTACAGGATTCTCAACCCAAACACAAAAAATCGTACAGGATTCTCATCCCAAACCCAAGTCAATCCTGCTGGATTTTCATCCTTGATCCCAAAAAATCCTACTGGATTTCCACCCTGAACGCAAAAAATTCAACTGGATTTTCATCCCAATCCCAACTGGCTCCTACTGGATCTTCATCTCGATCCCATGTAGATTGTACTGGATTTTCATCCTGAACTCAAAAAACTTGACTGGATTTTCATCCCAAACCCAATTGGATCCTATTGGATCTTCATCCTAATCCCATGCAGATCTTACTGGATCTTCATCCTTGATCCCAAAAAATTCTACTGGATTTCCATCCTGAACCCAAAAAACTTGACTGGATTTTCATCCCAATCCCAATAGGATCCTACTGGATCTTCATCTCAATCCTGTGTAGATCCTACAGGATTTTCATCCCAAATGCAAAAAATCCATCTAGATTTTCATTCCAAACTCAAAAAATTCTACAGGATCTTCATCCTAATCCTAAATGGATCCTACAGGATCTTTATCTCGATCCCATATAGATCTTACTGGATTTTCATCCCCATCTCAAAAAATCCATCTGGATTTCCATCCTGAACCCAAAAACCTGACTGGATTTTCATACCAATCCCAATTGGATCCTACTGGATCTTCATCCTAATCCCACGTAGATCCAACAGGATTTTCATTCTAAACTCAAAAAATCCGACTGGATTTGCATCCTGAACCCAAAGAATCCAACGGGATCTTCATCCCAACCCCACACAGACCCTACAGGATTTCCCCCTGACCCCACAGAGCGTTTCTGGGTTCCCAGCCCGGTCCCAGAGCTCCGTGCTGGGCGTACTGGGAGCCGTAGCGCGCAGCGGGGTAGGGCTCGGCGCGGAGCAGCTGGGAGATGCGCTCCGACACCGGCTGCCCGTTGAAGAATTCAGCGTTGGGGATGGGGTTGGGGCTGCTGCTGGAGTGGCTGGGGGGGATTCGGCCCCGTTGGACAGCTGGCGGGAGAAGAGATCAAGAGTTTTGTACCCAATCTCAAAAAATCCTACTGGATTTTCATCCTTGATCCCAAAAAATCCTACTGGATTTCCATGCTGAAATGAAAAAATCCTACAGGATTCTCATTCCAATTCCAACTGGATCCTACTGGATCTTCGTCTTGATCCCATATGGATCCTACTGGATTTTCATCCCCATCCCAAAAAATCCGACTGGATTTTCATTCCAAACCCAAAAAATCCAACTGGGTTTACACCCTGAACCCAAAAATCCTGACTGGACCTTCATCCCAATCCCAATTGGATCCTACTGGATCTTCGTCTCGATCCCATGTAGATCCTACTGGATTTTCATCCCAAACACAAAAAATCCGACTGGATTTTCATCCTGAACCCAAAAAACTTGACTGCATTTTCATCCCAATCCTAAAGGGATCCTACAGGATCTTCATCCTAATCCCATGCAGATCCTACTGGATTTTCAACCTTGATCCCAAAAAATCCTACTGGATTTACACCCTGAACCCAAAAAACCTGACTGGATTTTCATCCCAATCTTAACTGGATCCTACTCGATCTTCATCCTAATCCTGTGTAGATCCTACTGGATTTTCATTCTAAACTCAAAAAACCTGACTGGATCTTCATCCCAATCCTAAATGGATCCTACAGGATCTTCATCTCAATCCCATATGGATCCTACTGGATTTTCATCCCCATCGTAAAAAATCCGACTGGATTTTCATTCCAAACCCAAAAAATCCGACTGGATTTGCATCCTGAACCCAAAGAATCCAACAGGATCTTCATCCCAACCCCACACAGACCCCACAGGATTTCCCCCCGACCCCACAGAACGTTTCTGGGTTCCCAGCCCGGTCCCACTGCTCCGTGCTGGGAGAATTCAGCGTTGGGAATGGGGCTGTGCAGGAGTGGAAAAAAGCAGGAAAAAGTTGGGGAAAAGCAGGAAAAAAGGCAGGAAAAAGCAGAGAAAAAAGCAGGAAAAAGCAGAAAAAAAATGCAGGAAAAAAGTGGGGTAAAAAGCAGGAAAAACTGAAGAAAAAACAGGGAAAAAAGCAGGAAAAAAGTCGTGAAAAAAGGAAAATAAAAGAAAAAATGTGGGGAAAAAAGTAGGAATAGAGTGGGGGAAAAAAGCAGAAAAAAGTAAGGAAAAAGCAGAAAAAAGCAGGGGAAAAAGCAGGAAAAAAAGCAGAATAAAGCTGGAAAAAAGTGGGAAAAAGAGGGGAAACAGCAGAAAAAATGCAGGAAAAAGTGGGGAAAAAAGCAGAAACAATAGGGAAAAAAAGATTTTTAAAAGCAGGGAAAAAAGCTGGGAAAAAGCAGGAAAAAAGTGGGGAAAAAAGTGGGGGAAAAGTAGGAAAAAAGTGGAAAAAAAGTAGAAAAAAAGCAGAAAAAAAGCAGAATAAAAGCAGAAAAAAGCAAGAAAAAAGCAGGAAAAAGCAGGAAAAAAGTGGGAAAAATGGGATTTTTTTCCTGAAACCTAGGATTCCCAGCATCCCTGGGATTTTTGGGAATTTTCTCCGTACCTTCCTTCCTCATTCCCACCCGGAAGCACTTCTTGAGGCGGCAGTACTGGCACTGGTTCCGGTGGTGTTGGTCGATCTGGCAATCGCGGTTGGATCTGCGGGAACGGCCGGGATCAGCGGGAATTCCCAGAATTCCCAAAATTCCCAAGAACCTGAGCTCCCCCATTATGGATTCCATTCCCAAATTCATCCTGGAATTCCCAAAATTCCCAAAATTCCAGGAATCTGAGCTCCCCCCAGTCATGGATCCCATCCTCAAATTCATCCTGAATTCCCAAAATTCCCAAAATTCCCAAAATTTCAGGAATTTGAGGCCTCTCACATCATGGATCCCATTCCAAAATTCATCCTGGAATTCCCCAAATTCCTGGGAATTTGAGCTCCCCCATTATGAATCCCATTCTGAAATTCTTCCTGGAATTCCCAGAATTCCCAAAATTCCAGGAATTTGAGGCCTCCCCCATTATGGATCCCATTCCCAAATTCTTCCTGGAATTCCCAAAATTCCCAAAATTCCTGCGAATTTGTGCTCCCCTCATCATGGAATCCATTCCCAAATTCCTCCCAGAATTCCCAAAATTCCTGGAATTTGAGGCCTCTCCCATCATGAATCCCATTCCCAAATTCATCCTGGAATTCCTGGAATTCCCAAAATTTCAGGGATCTGAGCTCCCTCCCATCAAGGATCCCATTTCCAAAATCAGCCTGGAATTCCCAAAATTCCAGGAATTCCCAGGAATCTGAGCTCCCTCCCATCAAGGATCCCATCCTCAAATTCATCCTGAAATTCCCAAAATTCCAGGAATTTGAGGCCTCCACCATTATGGATTCCATCCCCAAATTCTTCCTGGAATTCCCAAAATTCCAGGAATTTGAGCTCCCTCCCATCATGGATCCCATTCCCCAATTCCTTCCAGAATTCTTGGAATTCCCAAAATTCCCAAGAACCTGAGCTCCCCCATTATGGATCCCATTCCCAAATTAGTCATGGAATTCCCAGAATTCCCAAAATTCCAGGAATTTGAGGCCTCTCACATCATGGATCCCATTCCCAAAATCAGTCTGGAATTCCCAAAATTCCAGGAATTCCCAGGAATCTGAGCTCCCCCCCATCAAGGATCCCATTCCCAAATGCATCCTGGAATTCCTGGAATTCTCAAAATTCCTGGAATTTGTTCTCCCCCCATCATGGATCCCATTCCCCAATTCTTCCTGGAATTCCTGGAATTCCCAAAATTTCAGGGATCTGAGCTCTCCCCCATCATGGATCCCATTTCCAAAATCAGCCTGGAATTCCCAAAATTCCAGGAATTCCCAGGAATTTGAGCTCCCCCATTATGGATCCCATCCCCAAATTCATCCCAGAATTCCCAAAATTCCCAAAATTCCAGGAATTTGAAGCCTCTCACATCATGGATCCCATTCCGAAATTCATCCAGAATTCCCAAAATTCCAGGAATTTGTGATCCTCCCACCATGGATTCCATTCTGAAATTCTTCCTGGAATTCCCAGAATTCCAAAAATTCCAGGAATCTGTTCTCCCCCCATCATGGATCCCATCCTCAAATTCATCCTATAATTCCCAAAATTCCCAAAATTCCAAGAATTTAAGGCCTCTCACATCATGGATCCCATTCCGAAATTCCTCCCAGAATTCCAGGAATTCCCAAAATTCCCAAGAACCTGAGCTCCCCCATTATGGATTCCATTCCCAAATTCTTCCTGGAATTCCCAAAATTCCAAAAATTCCTGGGAATTGGAGCTCGCTCCGATCATGGAACCAAATTCCTCCCAAAATTGGATTTGGGAATTCAGGATGAGTTCTGGGGCTGGATTTGGGAATTGGGGTTGGATTTGGATTTGGGAATTCAGGATGAGTTTTGGGTCTGGATTTGGGAATTCAGGATAAATTCTGGGTCTGGATTTGGGAATTGGGGCTGGTTTGAGAATTGGGGCTGGATTTGGGGCTGGATTTGGGAATTCAGGATGAATTCTGGGGCTGGATTTGGGAATTGGGGCTGGATTTGGAAATTGGGGTTGGTTTGGGAATTTGGGCTGGATTTGGGGCTGGATTTGGGAATTCAAGATGAGTTTTGGGGCTGGATTTGGGAATTCAGGATAAATTCTGGGGTTGGATTTGGGAATTCAGGCTGAGTTCTGGGGCTGGATTTGGGAATTGAGGCCGAGCTCAGGCTGGATTTGGGGCTGGATTTGGGAATTCAGGATGAATTCTGGGGCTGGATTTGGGAATTGGGGTTGGATTTGGGGCTGGATTTGGGAATTCAGGATGAATTCTGGGGCTGGATTTGGGAATTGGGGCCGAGCTCAGGCTGCAGCCGCAGCGATCCCGACACGGATCCTTCCGGAATCCCAACACAGAATTAATTCAGCCCCGACATCCCCGGCACGGAGCCGAGAGCGGCGCTGACGTCTCCATCCAGGAAAAGGGACGGGAATTATTCCAGGATTAAAATATGGATAAAAATTGGGTTAAAAATATGGATTTAAAAATATTATGAATAAAAATAATATGGATAAAAATATTATGGATTAAAATATTACGGATTAAAATAATGTGGATTAAAATAATGTGGAATAAAAGTGGATAAAAATCATCTGGATCATTCCCATCAGGGATTTTGAATTTTGGGGAAAGGGACAGGAATTATCCAGAATTAAAATATGGATAAAAATTGGATTTAAAATATGGATTAAAAAATATTATGAATAAAAATAATATGGATAAAAATATTATTGATAAAAATATCATGGATTAAAATATTATTGATTAAAATATTATGGATTAAAAGAATGTGGATTAAAATATTATGGATTAAAAATGGATTAAAAATATCTGGATCATTCCCATCAGGGATTTTGGAATTTTGGGAAAAGCTGCCAAAAATCCTCCCGGATTAAAATATGGATAAAAATTGGATTAAAAATATGGATAAAAATATGATGGATAAAAATAACATGGATTAAAATAATGTGGAGTAAAATATTATGGATAAAATATTCTGGATTGAAAGTGGATTAAAAATATCTGGATAATTCCCATAATGGATTTGGAAATTTGGGAAAAGAACCTGGGAATTATCCTGGCTAAAAAACCTGAAATCAATTTGGGAATCACCAGGATTTGGGATATTCCAGAGGGTTTTTTATCCCTTTTTTTTTAAATTTCCAGAGGGTTTTTTCCCTTTTTTTTTTAATTTCAGAACCCAGGAATCAATTTAGGAATCGCTGGGATTTGGGATATTCCAGAAAATTTTATTCTTTTTTTTTTAAAATTTATTTGGGAATTTTGAGGTTTTTTTCCAGCTCCCAGATCCCGTTTTTATTCCAGGAATCCAAAAGCTCATTTGCATATTCCGAGTGCCGTTAATTATCGCTGCCGCTAATTACCCGCCCTAATTAAGTCATTAGCACAGCCCGGGCCCTTCTTCGGAGATTCCCGAATTTCCCAGCTCGATTTTCCATCGGGGATTTTTTTGGGGGAAGGTTTGGCTGATGGAAAAAATCCAGGATAATTTTTGGGAGCTTTTCCTGAAATTCCAAATCCACAATCGGGGTCACCCAGACAATTTTATCAATTAAAAAAAAATCTGGGATAATTTTTGTGAACTTTTCCCAAAATTCCAAACCCTCAATTGGGGAATTATCCAGGTTTTTTTAATCCATTTTTAAAAATCCGGGATAATTTTAGGATCAGGAGCTGATTCCAGCCAGGATTGGATCCCACAGCTCCCAGATGATTCCTGATCCCAGAGGATCCCTGAGCCGGGATGAGGGAACGGGAAAATTTGGGAATTCCAGGAGCAGCCTGGGATTGGGGATCCCCTCGTTCCAAACTCTGGGAATTCCCCAGGGATCCCACGGGGTGGGGAATGCTCAGGGATCCCAGATCCCAAAAATCCCAGAGGATCCCTGATCCCGGGATCCCCCCCAGATTCCTGATCCCAATATCCCAGAATTCCAGAGGTTCCCTGCTCCTGATATTCCAGGGAATTCCTGCTCCAAGATCTCAGAATTCCATAGGATCTTTGATCCTGGGATCCCCCTGATCCTGGTGTTCCCCTCGATCCCAGATCAAAAATATCCCAGATGATCCCTGATTCTGGGATCCCCCTGGATTCCTGATCCCAATATTCCACATCCTGGTGTTCCCCTGGATCCCAGATCCCAAAAATCCCAGAGGATTTCCAATCCCAGGATGCCCCTGGATTCCTGATCCCAATGTCCCAGGTCCTGGTGTTCCCCTGGATACCAGATCTCAGAATTCCAGAGGATCCCTAATCCTGGGAACCCCCCAGATCCCAGATCCTGGTGTTCTCCTGGATCTCAGATTCCAGAGGATCCCTGATCCCAGTATCCCAGATCCCATTATCCCCCTGGATCCCTGATCCCACTATCCCAGTGGATCTCCATTCTGATATTCCTGATCCTGGAATTTCAAAGGATCCCTGTCCCCTGTATTGACCTGGATCCCTGCTCCCGTTATCCCAGATCCCGTTATCCCCCTGGATCCCAGCTCCTCACATTCCAGGGGATCCCTGCTCCCAGGATCCTGGTGGATCTCCACTTCTGGGATCCCTGATCCCAATATCCTGGATCCCATTTTCCCCCTGGATCCCTGCTCCCGTTATCCCAGATCCCAATATCCCCCTGGATCCCTGGTCCCAGTATCCCGGATCCCAGTATTGACCTGGATCCCCGCTCCCAATATCCCAGTGGATCCCATTATCCCCCTGGATCCCTGTTCCTCATATTCCAGGGGATCCCTGATCCCAACATCCCAGTGGATCCCATTATCCCCCCTGCTCCCAGTATCCCAGATCCCATTATCCCCCTGGATCTCTGCTCCCAGTCCCAGTGGCTCCTGCTGTCCCTGTTCCCAGTATTCCAGGGGATCCCTGCTCCTAACATCCCAGTGGATCCCATTATCCCCCCAGATCCCTGTTCCTGGTATCCCAGGGGATCCCTGATCCCAATATCCCAGTGGATCCCATTATCCCCCCTGCTCCCAGTATCCCAGATCCCATTATCCCCCCAGATCCCTGTTCCCAGTGTCCCTGTTCCCAATATCCCAGGGGATCTCTGATCCCAACATCCCAGTGGATCCCATCGTCCCCCCTGCTCCTGGTATCCCGGATCCCGTTATCCCCCCAGATCCCTGTTCCCGGTATTCCAGGGGGTCCCACTGACCCTGTTCCTGGTATTCCAGGGGATCCCTGATCCCAGTGGATCCCATTTCTCACCTAGATCCCTGCTCCCAGTATCCCAGATCCCGTTATCCCCCCAGATCCCTGTTCCCGGTATTCCAGGCACTCCCACTGTCCCTGTTCCCGGTATTGACCTGGATCCCTGATCCCAATATCCCAGTGGATCCCATTATCCCCCAGATCCCTGCTCCCAGTATTCCAGGGGATCCCGGCGTCCCTGTACCCAGTGTCCCTATCCCTGACCCCGTTGGATCCCATTGGATCCTGCTGTTCCCGGTGTCCCTGTTCCAAATCCCGTTGGATCCCGTTGTTCCCACTGTTCCCGGCGTCCTGGATCCTGTTATCCCCCCAGATCCCTGTTCCCAGTGTCCCTGTCCCTGATCCCATTGGATCCCACTGTTCCTGGTGGCCCTGTCCCCGATCCCATTGGATCCCGCTGTTCCCGGTGTCCCTGTCCCTATTCCTGCTGTTCCCAGCATTCCTGCAGCTCCCAGCAGATCTCGGCCGTGCCCAGGGTGAGACACAGGAACCGCGGGAATGCCGGGAGTGCCGGGAACAGCGGGAATGGACTGGGAAAAACTGGGAATAAACAACAGGAATAGACCGGGAATAAACACTGGGAAAACTGGGAATAAACACTGGGAACACCGGGAATGGACACTGGGAATGGACACTGGGAATGGACACTGGCAACACTGGGAACAAACACTGGGAATGGACCGGGAAAAACTGGGAATAAACACCTGGAATGGACTGGGAATAAACACTGGCAACACTGGGAATAAACACCGGGAATGGACTGGGAAAAACTGGGAATAAACTCTGGGAATAGACTGGAAATGAACACCGGGAATGGACATTGGGAACACTGGGAATGGACTGGGATGGACACTGGGATGGACATTGGGAATGGACACTGGGATGGACACTGGGATGGACTGGGATGGACACTGGGATGGACACTGGGATGGACACTGAGATGGACACCGGGAATGGACACTGGGAGGGACACTGGGAATAGAATCGGATGGACACTGGGAATGGACACTGGGATGGACTGGGATGGACACTGGGATGGACACTGGGATGGACACTGGGATGGACACTGGGAATGGACACTGGGATGGACTGGGATGGACTGGGATGGACACTGGGATGGACACTGGGAATGGACACTGGGATGGACTGGGATGGACACGGGAATGGACACTGGGATGGACACTGGGAATGGACACTGGGATGGACACTGGGAACACTGGGAACACTGGGATGGACACTGGGATGGACACTGGGAATAGAATGGGATGGACACTGGGATGGACACCAGGAACACCAGGAATGGACACTGGGATGGACTGGAGTGGACTGGGATGGACACTGGGAATAGAATGGGATGGACTGGAATGGACACCGGGAATGGGAGCAGCTGTGGGGTGGGAAACCAGTGCTGAACTGGGAGCTGCTGGTTTCTACTGGGGGACCCTCAAACCACACTGGGGACCCCTAATTTGTACTGGGAGCTGCTGGTTTGTACTGGGACAGCCCCATGCTGCACTGGAACCAACTGGTTTGTACTGGGACACCCTTGTACTGCACTGGTTTGTACTGGGACACCCTCGTACTGCACTGGTTTGAACTGGGACAACCTCGTGCCGCACTGGAACCCACTGGTTTGTACTGGGAGCCGCTGGTTTGTACTGGGACAACCCCAGCACCACCACACTGAGACCCTCAGCCGAGATCCCCCCGGTTCCCCCATCCCGGGTGTCCCCACGGTGTCCCCACGGTGTCCCCCTGTCCCCTGGGTGTCCCCTGGGTGTCCCCTGGGTGTCCCTGTGCTCCTCTCCAGGTGTCCCCTGCTCCTCTCCAGGTGTCCCCTGCTCCCTCCAGGTGTCCCTTGCTCCTCTCCAGGTGTCCCCTGCTCCCTCCAGGTGTCCCCCTGGTTCCCCCCATCCCCGGCTGTCCCCTCGCTGTCCCCTCACTGTCCCCCCGTCTCCTGGGTGTCCTCCGGGTGTCCCTGTGCTCCCTCCAGGTGTCTCCTGGTCCCTCATGGTGTCCCTCAGGTGTCCCCCTGGTTCCTCCCATCCCCAGGTGTCCCCTACTCCTCTCCAGGTGTCCCCACGGGTGTCCCTGTGCTCCCTCCAGGTGTCCCCTGCTCCTCTCCAGGTGTCCCCTGGTCCCTCCAGGTGTTCCCATGGTGTCCCTCAGGTGTCCCCCTGGTTCCTCCCATCCCCAGGTGTCTCCTGCTCCTCTCCAGGTGTCCCCAGGGTGTCCCTATGCTCCCTCCAGGTGTCCCCTGCTCCACTCCAGGTGTCCCCAGGGTGTCCCTGTGCTCCTCTCCAGGTGTCCCCTGCTCCACTCCAGGTGTCCCCAGGGTGTCCCTATGCTCCTTCCAGGTGTCCCCCTGGTTCCCCCCATCCCCAGGTGTCCCCTGCTCCTCTCCAGGTGTCGCACCGGTGTCCCTTGCTCCTCTCCAGGTGTCCCCAGGTGTCCCCTGCTCCTCTCCAGGTGTCCCCACGATGTCCCCCTGCTTCCCCCCATCCCCCGCTGTCCCCTCACCGTCCCCGCTGTCCCCTCGCTGTCCCCCCCGGTGTCACCTGCAGGTGTAGGTCAGGTTCCTGCGGATGCTGCGTTTGAAGAAGCTCTTGCAGCCCTCGCAGGTGAACACGCCGTAGTGCTTCCCGCTGGATTTGTCCCCGCACACCACGCAGTCCGCGCCGGCCCCGGGCCGCTCCTCCTCGCCGTGCTCCGCGTCGCTGCCGCCGCCACCGGGGGACGCCGCCTCCTCCGGGCCACCGCCAGCGCCACCGGCTCCGGGGCCGCCGCCGCCGCCGCCGCCTCCGCCACCGTTCGGTTCGCCCCAAGCGCCGGCCACCATGGCCATGGCTCCGCGGGGCTCGGCGGGGTCAGCGCCGCATGGAGCGGAGCCTCCCGGGGCTGCTCCCGGTGCTGCTGCTCCCGGTTCTTCTACAGCTCCTGGTGCTGCTCCTGGTTCTTCTACTACTCCCGGGGCTGCTCCCGGTGCTGCTCCCCGTAGTGCTGTTCCCGGTTCTTCTACTGCTCCCGGTGCTGCTCCCGGTGCTGCTTTTCCCGGTTCTTCTATTGCTCACGGTTCTGCCCCCGGTTCTGCCCCCGGTGCTGCTTCTCCCGGTTCTTCTACAGCTCCCGGTTCTGCTCCCGGTTCTGCCCCCGGTGCTGCTGCTCCCGGTGCTGCTCCCGGTTCTTCTACTGTTCCCGGTTCTGCTCCCGGTGCTGCTTCTCCTGGTTCTTCTTCTGCTCCCGGTGCTGCTCCCGGTTCTTCTACTGCTCCTGTTTCTGCCTCCGGTGCTGCTTTTCCCGGTTCTTCTACTGCTCCCGGTTCTGCCCCCGGTGCTGATGCTCCCGGTTCTGCCCCCGGTTCTTCTACTGCTCCCGGTTCTGCTTCTGCTCCCGGTTCTTCTCCTCCCGGTTCTTCTCCTCCTCCTCCTCCTCCCGGTTCCGCGTCTGCTCGTCCCGGTTCTTCTCTTCCTCCCGGTTCTTCTCCGTCCGGTGCTGCTTTTGCTCCCGGTGATTCCCCTCCTCCCAGTTCTGGTCCCGGTGCTGCTTCTGCTCCCCCCGGTTCTGCTCTCGGTTCTTCTCCCCCTCCCGGTTCTTCTCCGTCCGGTGCTGCTTTTGCTCCCGGTTCTTTTCCTGCTGCCGGTTCTGCTGCCGGTTCTGCTCCCGCTGTTTCTCCCGGTTCTGCTCCCGCTGTTTCTCCCGGTTCTTCTCCTCCTCCTCCCGGTTCCGCTCCCGCTCCGAGTTCGGTTTTACCGAAGTTTTACCGAGGAACCGCTGGGGGCGGGGTGAGGAGTGAGGGATCGGAGGGGAGCGCGGCGGGGTGGGGGGGGGGGGAGGGAGGGAGATGAAAAGCGCCGCTTTTTGCGGTAGTTTTTCTTTTTTAGGTTTTTTTTTGGGGTCGCCCCCTCAGGGATTCGCCGCTCTCCTCCTCCTCCTCCTCCTCCCGGTTCGCAGCCCCGCGGAAAGTTTGGGGCGGCGGGGCCGGGGCGCGGCGCATCCCCCCCGCGGGCACCGGCCGCATGCGGGGCCGCTCCCGCCCCCGGTGGCTCCTGCGCTCCGCGGCACCGGCTGCAAGGAGGAGGAGGAGGAGAAGAGGAGGAGGAGGAGGAGGAAGGAGGCGGCGCTGCCCCGGTTGGCTCTCGCCGCTCTCCGGGCCCCGCCGCCGCTCGCAGCCCCGGTGCCGGTGCGGCTGCGGGTGCGGCGGGACCGGCTCCGCCGAGCCCCGGGGCTCTCCCCGCCTCCCGTGAAAGAGCAAAGTTCAGCCGCTGCCGCGGTGGCCGCCCTGGATGCTCCTCCCCGGCCTCCTCCCCTTCCGCTCCCGGGTCCTGCCCCGGTCCCGGCCTCGAACCGGGGCCGCCCCCCCGCGCGTGTCGGGAGCGGCCGGAGGGGAGAGGGGGGACGGGGATGGGGATGGGGAGAGGGGATGGGGGAAAGGGGATGGGGAGAGGGGATGGGGATGGGGAACGGGGAGAGGGAGCGGGGAGATGGGGATGGGGATGGGGGAGAAGGGAGGGGGGAGAGGGGATGGGGATGGGGACGGGGAAACGGGGATGGGGGAGTGGGGATGGGGGAAAGGATGGGGAGAGGGGATGGGGACGGGGATGGGGGAGAGGGGATGGAGAACGGAGAGAGGGGGGACCGGGGGATGGGGATGGGGAGAGGAATGGGGGAGAGGGGATGGGGGAGAGGGGATTGGGATGGGGGGAGAGGGGGGACGGGGACGGGGATGGGGAGAGGGGATGGGGAACGGGGATGGGGGAGAGGGGATGGGGAACGGGGATGGGGGAGAGGGGATGGGGATGGGGATGGGGATGGGGATGGGGGAGAAGGGATGGGGGAGAGGGGATGGGGAGAGGGGGGACGGGGGGATGGGCATGGGGGAGAGGGGATGGGGATGGGGATCGGGATGGGGATGGAGAGGGAACGGGGAGGGGATGGGGAATGGGGAGAGGGGGGACGGGGGGATGGGGACGGGGGGATGGGGATGGGGGAGAGGGGATGGGGAGAGAGGGGGAGAGGGGATGGGGATGGGGGAGAAGGGATAGGGAATGGGGGAGAGGAGAAAGGGGGAGAGAGGATGGGGGAGAGGGGGGAGAAGGAATGGGGGAGAGGGGATGGGGAATGTAGGAGAGGGGGTGGGGATGGGGGAGAGGGGATGGGGATGGGGGAGAGGGGGGACGGGGGGAGAGGGGGAGAGGGGAGCGGGGGAGAGGGGATTGGGATGAGGATGGGGATGGGGAGAGGGGATGGGGATAGGGATAGGGATGGGGAATCGGGAAAAAGAGATGGGGAACGGGGAGAGGGGAACAGGGGGAGAGGGGCTGGGAAACGGGAATGGGGATGGGGAGAAGGGGGAGAGGGGATGGGGACAGGGGGGAGAGAAGAGGGGGAGGAGGAACGAGGGGAATGAGAAAGGGGATGGGGGACTGGAGATGGGGACAGGGTTGGGGACAAGGGATGGGGACAGGGTGCACCGGAGGTGGCGGCCGTGTCCCCCCGCGGCGGTTTGGGGACCCCCCAGGGCTGGGCTGGCCCCGGGAATGGGGAAACGGCGGGAGGCGGGCACTGGGAGCACTGGGAACACTGGGAGCACTGGGAGAGCGGGACCAGACTGGGAGCAAACCGGGAAACCGGGATCGGACCGGAGTGTTGAATAGAACTGGAAAACTGGGATCAAACTGGGACCTGGCACTGGGATTTCAGGATCAAACTGGGATTCCAGGATCAAACTGGGGGCCTGGCACTGGGATTTCGGGATGAAACTGGGAGCCTGGCACTGGGATTCCAGAATTAAACTGGTGGCCAGGGACTGGGATCCCAGGATCAAACTGGGAGCCTGGCACTGGGATTCCAGGATCAAACTGGGATTCCAGGATCAAACTGGAGGCCTGGCACTGGATCAAACTGGGAACCCCACATTGTACCAGCAAAAAGTCCCATAAAGTCTCATGGCCCCAAAAAGTCCTGTGACCCCAAAAAGTCTCACAGCCCTATAAAGTCCCCATGGCCCCATAAAGTCCTACAACCCCTTAAAGCCCCTTCAGCCCCAAAATGCCCCAGGGCCCCGAAAAGTCCTACAAGCCCTTAGAGCCCCCGTGACCCCAAAAACTCCTGTGACCCCATGGAGTCCTACAACCCCTTAAAGCCCCATGGCCCCAAAATTCCCTGTGACCCCAAAAAGTCTCACAGCTCTATAGAGCCCCCATAGCCCCAGAAAGTCCTACAAGCCCTTAAAAGGGTGGCCCCAAAATCCCCCGTGACCCCATGAAGTCTCACAGCCCTATAGAGTCCCCACAGGCCCAAAATGTCCTACAACTCCTTAAAGCCCATACAGCCCCATAAATGCCCCTGCAGCCCCAAAAAGTCCTACAAACCCTTAACTCCCCCTGGCCCCAAAATCCGCTGTGACAACAAAAAGTCCTACAGCCCTATAGAGCCCCTATAGCCCCAAAAAGTCCTACAATCCCATAACTGCCCTGTGACCCCATAACTCCCCCGTGACCCCATGAAGTTCTACAACCCCTTGAAGCCCCTGCAGCCCCAAAATCCCCTGTGACCCCAAAAAGTCTCACAGCCCTATAAAGCCCCCATAACCCCAAAAAGTCCTACAACCCCTTAAAGCCCCTGTGACCCCAAAATCCCCTGTGACCTCATGGAGTCCTACAACCCCATGACTCCCCCGTGGCCCCAAAATCCCCCATGACCCCAAAAAGTTTTTCAGCCCCATAAAGTCCTTGTGACCCCAAAAAGTCCTACAACCCCTTAAAACCCCATAAATCCCCCACAGCCCCAAAATCCCCTGTGACCCCAAAAAGTCCTACAACCCCTTAAATCCCATGCGACCCCATAAAGCCCCCATAACCCCAAAAAGTCCTGTGACCCCATGGAGTCCTACAACCCCTTAAATCCCATGCGACTCCATAACTGTCCTGTGACCCCATGAAGTCCTACAGCCCCATAACTGCCCTACGGTCCCAAAATGCCCTGTGACCCCAAAAAGTCCTACAACCCCTTAAAGCACCTGCAGGCCCAAAATCCCCCAGGGCCCCAAAAAATCCTACAAGCCCTTAAATCCCCCACGGCTCCATAACTCCCCTGTGACCCCATGAGGTCCTACAACCCCATAACTGCCCTACAGCCCCAAAAATGCCCTGTGACCCCAAAAAGTCCTACAACCCCTTAAAGCCCATGCGACCCCATAAAGCCCCCATAACCCCAAAATCCCCTGTGACCCCAAAAAGTCTTTCAGCCCCATAAAGCCCTTGTGACCCCAAAAAGTCCTACAGCCCCTTAAAGCCCCTGTGACCCCATAACTCCCCTGTGACCCCATAAAGCCCCCACGACCTCAAAATCCCCTGTAACCCCAAAAAGTCCTACAACCCCTTAAAGCCCATGCAGCCCCATAAATGCCCCTGCAGCCCCAAAATCCCCTGTGACCCCCAAAAGTCCCACTGCCCTATAAAGCCCCCAGGGCCCCAAGAAGTCCTGTGACCCCGAAAAGTCCTACAACCCCTTAAAGCCCCATAAATCCCCCGCGACCCCATAATCCCCTGTGACCCCATGGAGTCCTACAACACCTTAAATCCCATGCAACCCTATAACCCGAAGAAGTCCTGTAACCCCAAAATCTCACCGCCCTATAAAGATTCTGTGGTCCCATGGAGTCCTACAAGCCCTTAAATCCTATGCGACCCCATGGAGCCCCCATAACCCCAAAAAGTCCTGTGATCCCAAAAAGTCCTACAGCCCCTTAAAGCCCCCGTGACCCTATAACTCCCCTGTGACCCCAAAACGTCCTACAGCCCCATAACTCCCCTGGCCCCATAACTCCCCCTGGCCCCATAAACCGCGGCCCCATAAACGCGGCCGCAATGCGGTCGGGCCGGTCGGAGCCGCCGCTCCCGGGTGGGTGCGGGGATCCCTGGGAATCATTAACCAGGAAAAGTTGGGATCGTCCCTAAGGAAAGGGACCCGACCCCAAAGAGCCCCGCCCCGCCCCGGGCAAAGTCCCCACAGTGACCCCAAAAACCCCAAAGCGCCGGCCGGGGGTTGGACTTGGGATCGCCGAGGTGTTTGTGGGGTCGGGGTGAAGGGGAAAGCAAAACTGAGCAGAAATGGGATTAAACCCCAAATTCCCGGGATTTAGGGTCACTGGAAATTCCCAGGATGATCCCAATTCCAACTGGGAATGGATTTTGGGTTTTGGGGGGATCAGAAATCCCAAAGAGCCCCCTTGACCCCGCAGTGTCCCCAAAGATCCAGAAACCCCAAATTCCCTGGATTTAGGGTTCTGATCCCAAAGTCCCCAAATCATGGAAGAACCCCTGGAAAATCCGGCTGGGAACGGGGGGATCCCAATCCTAAAAGTCCCCCCTGACCCCACAGTGTCCCCAAAGATCCAGAGACCCCAAATTCCCTGGATTTAGGGTCACTGAAAATTCCCAGAATGATCCCAAAGTTCCCATAAATTATGGAATGATCCCTGGAAAATTAAACTGGGAATAGGGCCAAGTTTAGGGGATCCCAATCCCAAAGAGTTCCCTGACCCCACAGTGACCCCAAAGATCCGGGCACCCCAAATTCCCTGGATTTAGGGTCACTGAAAATGTCCAGAATGATCCCAAAGTTCCCATAAATTATGGAATAATCCCAGGAAAATCCAGCTGGGAATGGATTTTGGGTTTGGGGGATCAGAAAACCCAAAGAGCTCCCCCGACCCCACAGTGTCCCCAAAGATCCAGAGACCCCAAATTCCCTGGATTTAGGGTCACTGAAAATTCCCGGAATTATCCCAATTCCTCGGGAAAATCCAGTTGGGAATGGATTTTGGGTTTGGGGGGATCCCAATCCCAAAGAGCTCCCCTGACCCCAAAGATCCAGAGACCCCAAATTCCCTGGATTTAGGGTCACTGAGAGTGCCCAGAACGATCCCAAATCCAGCTGGGAATGGATTTTGGGTTTGGGGGATCCCAATCCCAAAGAGCTCCCCTGACCCCACAGTGTCCCCAAAGATCAGGACACCCCAAATTCCCTGGATTTAGGGTCACTGAAAATTCCCAGAACGATCCCAAATCCAGCTGGGAATGGATTTTGGGATTTTTTTTTCACCTCATAATCCCCATGAAAGGATTTGGGCCCTTTTCCCCGCCCTGAATTCCCTGGAATAAAAAAAGAAAACCCCAAAAAAACCCCAAAACACAACAAAACCCCCAAAATAACAATCCAGGAACAAAAGAGGAAATTTGGAAATCCCAAATTGGATTTTTTTGGGGTTCTTCAGGGATTTTTGGGGTTCTCCATTGATTTTTTGGGGGGTTCTCAAAAGATTTTTTGGGGTTCTCCAGGAAATTTTGGGGCTCTCCATGAATTTTTGGGGTTCTCAAAGGATTTTTTGGGGTTCTCAAAGGATTTTTATGGGATTTTCCAGGAATTTTTTTGGGTTCTCCACGACTTATTTGGGTTCTCCAGGGATTTTTTGGGGTTCTCCACAATTTATTTGGGTTCTCAAAGGATTTTTTGGGGTTCTCAAAGGAATTTTCACGGTTCTCCAGGGATTTTTGGGGTTCTCCATTATTTATTTGGGTTCTTGAAGGATTTTTTTGGGGGTTCTCCAGTGTTTTGGGGTTCTCCAGTGTTTTTGGGGTTTCTTCTGCAGGTTTTTTGGGGTTCTCCAGTGGTTTTTGTAGTTTTCCCATGGATTTTGGGGGTTCTCCAGTGTTTTTGGGGTTCTCCAGCACTTTTTTGTGGGGTTTCCATGATTTCTTGTGGGGTTCTCCAAGGATTTTTTGGGGTTCTCCAGCGTTTTTGTGGTCTCTCCATGAATTTTTGGGGTTCTCAAAGGATTTTTTGGGTTCTCCAGAGATTTTTATGGGGTTTTCCAAGAACTTTAGGGGTTCTCCAGTGTTTTGGGGGGTTCTTCAGCAGTTTTTTTTTAGGGTTTCCCCATGGATTTGGGGTTCTCCAGAGTTTTTCAGGGTTCTTCAGTAGGTTTTTTTTTGGGTTCTCCAGTTTTCCCATGGATTTCTGGGGGTTCTCCAGTGTTTTTGGGGTTTTCCAGCACTTTTTTGTGGGGTTTCCATGATTTTTTGTGGGGTTCTCCAAGGAGTTTTGGGGGTTCTCCAGCGTTTTTGTGGTCTCTCCATGAATTTTTGGGGTTCTCAAAAGATTTTTTGGGTTCTCCAGGGATTTTTATGGGGTTTCCCAGGGACTTTAGGGGTTCTCCAGTGTTTTTGGGGGTTCTTCAGCAGTTATTTTTAGGGTTTCCCCATGGATTTGGAGTTCTCCAGTGGTTTTGGGGCTCTCCAGCGTTTTTTGTGTTTTCTCCGTGGACTTTTGGGGTTCTCCAGGGATTTTTGGGGTTCTCCAGTGTTTTTTCAGACTCCCCATGGATTTTCGGGTTTCTCCAGGGATTTTTTTTGTGGTTTCCCCATGGATTTTCGGGTTTCCCCATGGATTTTTCCAGTTTCCCCACAGATTTTTGCTGGTTCCCCACAGAATTTCGGGTTTCTGCAGCGATTTCCTCCGGGATTTCTGCGTCTTCCCCCGGGATTTTGGGTTTCCCCTCCTGGTTTTTGGGGTTCCCCCGGGAGTTTTTCGGTTTTCCCCCGGGGATTCTCGCTTTCCTCCCGCTGTTTTTGGGGTTCCCCGCGGTTTTTTGGTTTTCCCCCGGGGATTTTCGCTTTCCTCCCGGGGTTTTTGGGGTTGCCCCAGGGTTTTTGGGGTTCCCACCGGGTTTTTCAGTTTCCCTCCAGGTTTTTTGGGTTTCCCCCGGGATTTTTCGGTTTCCCCCCCCCGGAGTTTTTCGGTTTCCCTCGGGGTTTTTCTCTTTCCTCCCGGGGTTTTTGGGTTCCCCCGGGATTTCCATGTCTCCCCTCGGGTTTTTTCGGTTTCCCCCCGGAGTTTTTTGGTTTCCTCCCGGGGTTTTTGGGACTCCCCGCATGTTTTTGGGGCTCCCTCGGGGTTTTTCGGTTTCCCCTGGGGTTTTTCCCAGCGGGTTTTTGGGGTTACCCCCTGGGTTTTTCGATTTCCCTCGGGAGTTTTTCAGTTTCCCCTGGGGTTTTTGGGATTCCCCTCGGGATTTTTCTCTTTCCTCTCGGGTTTTTAGGATTCCCCGCGGGTTTTTGGGGTTCCCTAGATGCAGGTCTCCCCGGGGCGCTGCAGCAGCCGCAGCCGCCGGGCCAGGGCTCGCTCCCTGCGGCCGTGCTGGCCCCGCAGCTCCGCAGCGCGAACCTCGAGAGCCCGGAGCCGCTGCGAGAGCCCGCGGCGAGCGGAGCGCAGCGACACCGACAGCGAGCTGCGGAGAAAGGGATTTGGGGTTGGGTTTGGGATTTGGGGTTGGATTTGGGGTTTGGGGTTGGATTTGGGGTTGGATTTGGGGTGTGGGGTTGGATTTGGGGTTGGATTTGGGGTTTGGGTTTGGGGTGTGGGGTGTGGTGCCCGCGGCGAGTGGAGCACAGCGACACCGACAGCGAGCTGGGGAGAAAGGGAATGGGAATTTGGGGTTTGATTTGCGGTTTGGGGTTGGATTTGGGGTTTGGGATTGGATTTGGGGTTTGGGGTTTGGATTTGGGGTTTGGGTTTGGGGTTTGGGGTGTGGTGCCCGCGGCGAGCGGGGCGCAGCGACACGGACAGAGAGCTGGAAGGAATGGGATTTGGGGTTGGATTTGGGGTTTGGGAATGGGTTTGGGGTTGGATTTGGGGTTTGGGTTTTGGGTTGGTTTTGGAGTTTGGGGTTTGGAGTTTGGGGTGCCCACAGCGAGCGGAGTGCAGCAACACGGACAGGGAGCTGGGGAGAGGAATGGGAATTTGGGGTTGGATTTGGGGTTTGGGGTTTGGGTTTGGGGTGTGGGGTGTGGTGCCCGCGGCGAGCGGAGCACAGCGACACCGACAGCGAGCTGCGGAGAAAGGGAATGGGATTTAGGGCTGGATTTGGGGTTTGGGAATGGGTTTGGGTTTGGAGTTTGGGGTTGGGTTTGGGGTGTGGAGCCTGCAGCGAGCGGAGCGCAGTAACACGGACAGAGAGCTGGGGAGAGGAATGGGAATTTGGGGTTGGATTTGGGGTTGGATTTGGGGTGTGGGGTTTGGGGTTTGGGAATGGGTTTAGGGTTTGGGTTGGGTTTGGGTTTGGGGTGTGGTGCCCGCAGCGAGCGGAGCGCAGCGACACCGACAGAGAGCTGGAAGGAATGGGAATTTGGGGTTGGATTTGGGGTTTGGGAATGGGTTTGGGTTTGGGGTTTGGGGTTTGGGGTTTGGGGTGTGGTGCCCGCAGCAAGCAGAGTGCAGCGACACGGACAGGGAGCTGGAAGGAATGGGAATTTGGGGTTGTATTTGGGATTTGGGAATGGGTTTGGGGTTTGGGGTTTGGATTTGGGGTTTGGGTTTTGGGGTGCCCGCGGCGAGCGGAGCGCAGCGACACGGACAGCGAGTTGGAAGGAATGGGAATGGGAATGGGTTTGGGGTAGGATTTGGGGTTTGGGGTTGGATTTGGGGTTTGGGTTTTGGGTTTGGGTTTGGTTTTGGGGTTAGGGTTTGGAGTTGGGTTTGGGTTTGGGGTGTGGAGCCCGCGGCGAGTGGAGCGCAGCAACACGGACAGAGAGCTGGGGAGAGGAACGGGATTTGGGGTGGGATTTGGGTTTGGGGTTGGATTTGGGGTTTGGGAATGGGTTTGGGGTTTGGGGTTTGGGTTTGGGGTGTGGGGTTTGGGGCTGGGTTTGGGATGTGGGATTTGGATTTGGGTTTTGGGTGTGGAGCCTGTGGTGAGCGGAGCGCAGCGACACGAACAGGGAGCTGGAAGGAATGGGAATTTGGGATTTGGGGTTTGGGGTTTGGGTTTGGGGGAGTCGGGGAGACAGGGGGACTTGGGGTTTGGGGGTTTTGGGATTTAGGGAGTCAGGGGAGACAGGGGAGTCGGGGATTTTGGAATTTAGGGAGTCAGGAAGTCGAGGGAGCCGGGAAATTCAGGGATTTGGGGATTTAGGGACTCAGGGAATCGGGATGAGAGGACCCAGGACACCCAGAGGACCCCGGGATCCAGGGGACAGAGGGGACAGAGTGAACAGAGGGGACAGAGGGTCCCAGGACCCCCAGGGGACCCCGGCCCACCTGTGCGCCTGCAGCAGCTCCCTGGTGACGGCGGCGCTGCGCTCCTGCTGCGCGCGGCTGGCGGCGCTGCCCCGCTCCAGCGCCAGCGCCAGCTCCTGAGCGCGGCCCCGCAGCTGCTCCGTGCTGGGGACAACAGTGCCACCCCCTGTGTCACCTCCTGTGTCACCAGTGTCATCCCTGTGTCACCCGTGTCACCCCCCGTGCCAATCCCAGCTCCCGAGCGCGGCCCCGCAGCTGCTCCGTGCTGGGGACACCAGTGTCACACCCTGTGCCACCCCCCGTGTCACCTGTGTCACCCCCTGTGTCATCCGTGTCATCCCTGTGTCACCAGTGTCATCCCTGTGTCACCCGTGTCACCCCCCGTGCCAATCCCAGCTCCTGAGCGCGGCCCCGCAGCTGCTCCGTGCTGGGGACACCAGTGTCACACCCTGTGTCACCTCCTGTGCCATCCCCCGTGTCACCAGTGTCACCTGTGCCATCCTCCTGTGTCACCCCCGTGTCACCCCCCGTGCCAATCCCAGCTCCTGAGCGCGGCCCCGCAGCTGCTCCGTGCTGGGGACACCAGTGTCACCCCCTGTGTCACCTCCTGTGCCATCCCCCGTGTCACCTGTGTCACCCCTGTGTCACCCGTGTCACTCCCCGTGCCAATCCCAGCTCCTGAGCGCGGCCCCGCAGCTGCTCCGTGCTGGGGACACCAGTGTCACACCCTGTGTCACCCGTGTCACCCCTCGTGTCACCCGTGTCATTCCCGTGTCACCTGTGTCACCCCCGTGTCACCCCCGTGCCAATCCCAGCTCCTGAGCGCGGCCCCGCAGCTGCTCCGTGCTGGGGACATCAGTGTCACCCCGTGTGTCACCCCCTGTGTCACCTCCTGTGCCATCCCCCGTGTCACTCGTGTCACCTCGTGTGCCACCCGCCGTGTCTCCCCCGTGTCACCCGGGCCACCCCGGTGTCCATCCCGACCCCACACCATCCCTGATCCCACACAATCCCCGATCCCACAAAATCCCCGATCCCACAGAATTCCCATCCCCTCACCATTCCCGATCCCACAGAATTCCCGATCCCACAGAATTCCCATCCCCTCACCATTCCCAACCCCACCGTGCCCGGATCCGCAGCAGCTCCTCCCTCGTTCTCTCCATCCCCACACAATCCCCGATCCCACAGAATTCCATCCCCACACAATTCCCAATCCCACACCATCCCCGACCCCACACAATTCCATCCCCACACAATCCCCGATCCCACAGAATTCCCGATCCCACACAATCCCATCCCCACACCATCCCCGACCCCACACAATCCTTGATTCCACACAATTCCATCCCCACACAATCCCCATCCCCACACAATTCCTGATCCCATACAATCCCCGATCCCATAGAATTCCCATCCCCATACAATTCCATCCCCACACCATGCCATCCCCACCGGCCCCAGATCCGCAGCAGCTCCTCCCTCGTTCTCTCCATCCCCACACAATTCCCGACCCCACACAATCCCTGATCCCACAGAATTCCACCCCACACAATTCCTGATCCCACACAATTCCACCCCACACAATTCCTGATCCCATACAATCCCCGATCCCACACCATCCCCAATCCCACAGAATTCCATCCCCATCCCCATCCGCACCGTGCCCGGATCCTCAGCAGCTCCTCCCTCGTCCTCTCCATCCCCACACCATCCCCGACCCCACAGAATTCCCAAACCCACACAATTCCTGATCCCACACAATTCCATCCCCACACCATCCCCAATCCCACACAATTCCATCCCCATCCCCACCGTGCCCGGATCCGCAATAGCTCCTCTCTCGTTCTCTCCATCCCCACACAATTCCCGACCCCACACCATCCCTGATCCCACAGAATTCCCATCCCCACACCATCCCATCTCCACACAATCCCTGATCCCACACAATCCCTGATCCCATACAATCCCATCCCCACACAATTCCATCCCCACCCCCGTTCCGCATCGGGCCCGGATCCTCAGCAGCTCCTCCCTCGTTCTCTCCATCCCCACACCATTCCCATCCCCACACAATTCCATCCCCACACAATTCCATCCCCACACAATTCCCGACCCCACACCATCCCCGATCCCATTCCATCCCCATCCACACCGTGCCCGGATCCTCAGCAGCTCTTTCCTCGTTCTCTCCATCCCCACACAATTCCCATCCTCACACCATTCCCAACCCCTCACAATTCCATCCCCACACAATCCCCGATCCCACAGAATTCCCATCCCCACACCACCCCCATCCCCACCGTGCCCGGATCCTCAGCAGCTCCTCCCTCATTCTCTCCATCCCCACACCATCCCTGATCCCACACAATTCCATCCCCACACCATCCCCGACCCCACAGAATTCCCATCCCCACACCATCCCCGATCCCACACAATTCCATCCCCATCCCCATCCGCACCGTGCCCGGATCCTCAGCAGCTCCTCCCTCGTTCTCTCCATCCCCACACCATCCCCGATCCCACAGAATTCCCGATCCCACACAATTCCATCCCCACACCATCCCCGACTCCACACCATCCCATCCCCACACCATTCCCATCCGCACATCATTCCCATCTCCACACCATCCCCAATCCCACACAATTCCATCCCCACACAATTCCCGTTCCCCACCGTGCCCGGATCCTCAGCAGCTCCTCCCTCATTCTCTCCATCCCCACACAATTCCATCCCCACACCATCCCCGATCCCACACAATTCCCATCCCCACCATTCCCATCCCCACACCATCCCCGACCCCACACTATTCCCAATCCCACACAATTCCCGATCCCACAGAATTCCCATCCCCACACCATTCCCGACCCCACACAATTCCATCCCCACACAATTCCCGTTCCCCACCGTGCCCGGATCCTCAGCAGCTCCTCCCTCGTCCTCTCGGGGTCCGGGGGGCTCCTCGGAGCCATCGCTGCCCCTCTGCCGATCCGCGCTCCCTGCCGAGATTTTGGGGGTGTCTCCCATCCCTCGGGACCCCCCAAACCCCCATCCCCTCCCCTCGGGACCCCTCCTCACCTCCTCGGAGCTGCTGCCGGAGCTGCCGCCGGAGCTGCCGGAGGTCCCGTCCCTCCCGTCGCGCTCCCGCTGCCGGTGCTGGAGCAGCAGGCGCAGCGCCGCTTCCCGGGGCCCGTGCGCGGCCACCAGCAGCTCCAGGGCTCGGTTCTGCCTCTGGGCCAAGCGGAGCCGGGCCCGGAGATCCGCCAGGGAATCCTGGACACGGTGGGGAAACTGAGGCACGGGCAGGGGGAGCCGGGGGGGGGACCAGAGAGGGACCAGGGAGGGATAACGGGAAAGATCCAGGGAGGGATCGAGGGACCCAAGGAGGGATTCAGGGATCCATGGAAGGACCCAGGGGGGGATCCAGGTTCGGTTCTGCCTCTGGGCCAAGCGGATCCGGGCCCGGAGATCCGCCAGGGAATCCTGGACACGGTGGGGAAACTGAGGCACGGGCAGGGAGAGCCAGGGAGGGATCAAGGGACCCAAGGAGGGATTCAGGGATCCAAAGAGGGATTCAGGGTCACAGGGAGGGATTCATGGAAGGATTCAGGAAAGGATTCAGGGAGGGATCCAGGGAGGGATCCAGCAGGGATCCATGGAGGGATTCAGGGAAGGATTCAGGGAAGGATCCAAGGAAAAATCCATGGAGGGATCCATGAAGGGATCCAGGGAAGGATCCAGGGAGGGATCCAAGGAAAGAGCCATGGAGGGATCCATGAAGGGACCCAGTCAAGGATTCAGGGAAGGATTCAGGAGGGATCCATGGAAAATTCGAGGGAGGGATCCAGGAGAGATCCATGGAGGGATTCAGGGAAGGATCCAGGGAGGAATCCAAGGAAAAATCCATGGAGGGATCCATCAAGGGATCGAGGAAAGGATCCAGGGAAGGATCCAGGGAGGGATCCATGGAAAAATCAATGAAGGGATCCATGAAGGGATCAAGGAAAGGATCCAGGGAAGGATCCATGGAAGGATCCATGGAAGGCTCCAGAGACATATCCAAGGAAAGATCCATGAAGGGATCCAGGAGGGACCCAGGCAAAGATCCATGGAAGGATCCAGGAAGGGATCCAAGGAAAAAACCCATGAAGTGATCCAGGAGGGACCCCCCCCTCACCTTGAGCCCCGCCAGCTCCTGCAGCAGCTCCTCCCTTCGCGGCCGCCTCCAGCCGGGCAGCAGCGCCCGCGCCTCGCTCAGCGCCCGCTCCGCCCGCGCCCGGGGCTCCCGGGGGGGCTCGGGGGGCTCGGGGGGCTCGGGGGTGTCCAGCAGGGACCCCTCCACCAACGCCTGCTCGGCTCGGAGCCGCCGGATGTGTTCCCGCAGCTCTCCCTCCTGCATGGCCCGGTAGCTGCGGGGCGGCCACGGGTCCGGTGGGTGCCGGTGCCGGTACCAGGATGGGCTCGGTGGGTACCGGTACCGGGATGGGGAGGGGGATTCAGGGCCGGGACCCCCGCGCCCCCCGGTACCTGTGAGCCCCCGAGCTGTCCGCGGGGTGTTGGTGGGGTTCGGGTTCTGCTGGTGCCGGTGTCGGGGTCGGTTCTGTTGGGGCGGGGTCAGGTCCCGGTGTCCGGTCCGGGTTCGGTTCTGCCGCGGTTCCCGGGCACGGGGTGTGGGGGGGCATTGGGGTCCTCCCAGTACCTCCCAGTATCTCCCAGTACCTCCCAGTACCTCCCAGCACATCCCAGTACCTCCCAGTGCCTCCCAGTACATCCCAGTACCGTCGGGCATCCCTCGTGCATCCCCCAGTGTCCCCACGCATCCTTCAGAATCTTCCCAGTGTCTCCCCAGTATTCCCAGTATCCCTCAATATCGTCCCCAGCAGTCCCAGTATCCCCCCAGTACTCTTCCTGCTAATTCCCAGTATGTCCCAGTAATCTTCCTGGTAATTCCCAGTATGTCCCAGTACTCTTCCTGGTAATTCCCAGTATCCCCCAGTACTCGTCCTGGTAATTCCCAGTATCCCCTTCAGTATCCCCCAGTATCCCCCAGTATCCCCTCACATAACCCCTCCCAGTATCCCCCAGTATCCCCCAGTATCCCCCAGTATCCCCCCGTGTCCCCCCGCTGTCACTCACCCCCTCGGGTGTCACCCTCCGCTGTCACCTTTGCCCGCACCAGCTCCAGCAGGGCGGCGTAGGCGCCTCCGCAGCGCTCGCTGGGGGACGAGGGGCTCAGGGGGACTGTCCCCAACCCTGTCCCTGTCCCCAACCCTGTCCCTGTCCCCATCCCATCCCATCCCATCCCATCCCATCCCATCCCATCCCATCCCATCCCATCCCATCCCATCCCATCCCATCCCATCCCATCCCAAATCCGGTCCCAATTCCTGTCCCCATTCCCATCTCTGTCCCCTGTGCCCTGTCCCCATCCCGAGGGGCTCAGCGGGACTATCATCATCCCTGTCCCCATCCCCATCGCTGTCCCCTGTTCCATCCGGTCCCCGTCCCCGTCCTTGTCTCCATCCCTGTCCCTGTCCCTGTCCCCTGTCCCCAATCCGATCCCTGTCCCGTGTCCTCATCCCCGTCCCCTGTCCTGTGTCCCCTGTCCCCATCCCTGTCCCGTGTCCCCATCCCTGTCCCGTGTCCACATCCCTGTCCCCTGTTCCCAATCCGATCCCTGTCCCCTGTCCCGTGTCCCCTGTCCCTCTCCCTGTCCCCATCCCCGTCCCCACCTGCAGCTCAGCGCCAGCCCCAGCGCGCTACAGCGGGACAAAGGGCTCAGTGGAACTGTCCCCTGTCCCCTGTCCCCATCCCTGTCCCCTGTCCCCATCCCTGTCCCCACCCCTGTCCCTTGTCCCCATCCCTGTCCCCATCCTTGTCCCCTGTCCCCTGTCCCTGTCCCCACCTGCAGCTCAGCGCCAGCCCCAGCGCGCTGCAGCGGGACAAAGGGGTCAGTGGGACTGTCCCCATCCCTGTCCCGTGTCCCCATCCCTGTCCCCTGTCCCCATCCCTGTCCCCTGTCCCAACCCTGTCCCTGTCCCCTGTCCCCGTCCCCACCTGCAGCTCAGCGCCAGCCCCAGCGCACTGCAGCGGGATAAGGGGATCAGTGGGACTGTCCCCATCCCTGTCCCGTGTCCCCTGTCCCCATCCCCGTCCCCTGTCCCTGTCCCTGTCCCACCTGCAGCTCAGCGCCAGCCCCAGCGCGCTGCAACGGGACACGGGAGGGGCTCAGTGGGACTGTCGCCTGTCCCCTGTCCCCAATCCGATCCCCGTCCCCTGTCCTCATCCCTGTCCCGTGTCCCCTGTCCCTCTTACTGTCCCCTGTCCCTGTCCCCACCTGCAGCGCAGTGCCAGCCCCAGCGCGCTGCAGCGGGACAGGGGGATCAGTGGGACTGTCGCCTGTCCCCATCCCTGTCCCCTGTCCCCAGTCCGATCCCTGTCCCCTGTTCCCTGTCCCCTGTCCCCCGTCCCTGTCCCCACCTGCAGCGCAGAGCCAGCCCCAGCGCGCTGCAGCGGGACAAAGGGCTCAGTGGAACTGTCCCCTGTCCCCATCCCTGTCTCCTGTCCCGTGTCCCCTGTCCCCCGTCCCCACCTGCAGCTCAGCGCCAGCCCCAGCGCGCTGCAGCGGGATAAGGGGATCAGTGGGACTGTCCCCACCCCTGTCCCCTGTTCGCTGTCCCCGTCCCTGTCCCACCTGCAGCTCAGGGCCAGCCCCAGCGCGCTGCAGCGGGACAAGAAGCTCAGTGGGACTGTCCCCACCCCTGTCCCGTGTCCCCTGTCCCCGTCCCCACCTGCAGCTCAGCGACAGCCCCAGCGCGCTGCAGCGGGATAAGGGGATCAGTGGGACTGTCCCCATCCCTGTCCCCTGTCCCTGTCCCACCTGCAGCTCAGCGCCAGCCCCAGCGCGCTGCAGCGGGACAAGGGAGGAGCTCAGTGGGACTGTCCCCATCCCTGTCCCCTGTCCCCTGTCCCCTGTCCCGTGTCCCCTGTCCCCGTCCCTGTCCCACCTGCAGCTCAGCGCCAGCCCCAGCGCGCTGCAGCGGGACAAAGGGCTCAGTGGGACTGTCCCCATCCCTGTCCCCTGTCCCTGTCCCACCTGCAGCTCAGCGCCAGCCCCAGCGCGCTGCAGCGGGACAAAGGGCTCAGTGGGACTGTCCCCATCCCTGTCCCCTGTCCCTGTCCCACCTGCAGCTCAGCGCCAGCCCCAGCGCGCTGCAGCGGGACAAAGGGCTCAGTGGGACTGTCCCCATCCCTGTCCCCTGTCCCTGTCCCACCTGCAGCTCAGCGCCAGCCCCAGCGCGCTGCAGCGGGATAAGGGGATCAGTGGGACTGTCCCCATTGCTGTCCCCTGTCCCTGTCCCCATCCCTGTCCCCTGTCCCCATTGCTGTCCCCTGTCCCTGTCCCCGTCCCCACCTGCAGCTCAGCGCCAGCCCCAGCGCGCTGCAGCGGTTCTCTCTCAGCCCCAGCTCCATGCTCAGCCGCTCCGCCTCGCCCTTGCACTCGCCCAGCGCGGCCACCAAGTCCCGGTTCGAGTCCTGCAGCCTGGCCAGGACCCTGCGGCCACACCGGGCACCGAGCCGTGCCTCAGTTTCCCCGCGGAGAGGGGCTCGGGGGGACTCATCCCTAACCCGGGGGGACTCAGGGACTCACCTGGGGGGGCTCAGGGACTCACTTGGGGGGACTCAGGGGCTCACTTGGGGGGACTCAGGGACTCACCCCTCACCTGGGGGGACTCAGGACTCATCTGGGGGGGACTCGGGGACTGGCCCCTCACCTGGGGGGTCTCAAGGACTCAGGGACTCACCTGGGGGGAACTCAGGGACTCACTTGGGGGGACTCAGGGACTCATCCCTAACCCGGGGGGACTCAGGGACTCACCCGGGGGGGACACAGGGACTCACCCGGGGGGGACACAGGGACTCACACGGGGGGGCTCAGGGACTCACCCTTCCCTCTCTTGGGGTGACTCAGGGGTTCACCCCTCCCCTGGGGGGACTCAAGAACTCAGGGACTCAACTGGGGGGGCTCAGGGACTCACCTGGGGGGGACTCACCCCTGCCTCCCTTGGGGCTACACAGGGACTCACCCCTCACCTGGGGACACTCAGGGAGTCACCCGGGGGGGACACAGGGACTCACCCCTCACCTGGGGGGGACTCAGGAACTCACCTGGGGACACTCAGGGATTCTTCTGGGGGGGCTCAGGGACTCACCCAGGGGGGACACAGGGACTCACCCCTCACCTAAGGGGACTCATCCCTCACCTAGGGGGACTCAGGACTCACCCCTCCCTCCCTTGGGGTGACTCAGGACTCACCTGGGGGGACTCGGGGACTCAGGGACTCACCTGGGGGGACTCAAGGACTCAGGGACTCACCCCTCACCTGGGGGGACTCAGGGACTCAGGGACTCCCCTGGGGGTGCTCAGGGACTCACCCGGGAGGAACTCAGGGTCTCACCTGAGGGGACTCAAGGAGTCAGGGACTTACCTGGGGGGACTCAGGGACTCATCCCTCACCTGGGGGGGACTCACCCCTCCCTCCCCTGGGGGGACTCAAGGACTCTCCCCTCACCTGGGGGGACTCAAGGACTCAGGGACTCACCTGAGGGGACTCAAGGACTCCCCTGGGGGGGACTCACCCCTCACCTGGGGACACAGGGACTCATCCCTCCCTCCCTTGGGGGGACTCACCCCTCCCTGGGGACACTCAGGACTCACCCCCGCAGCTGCTGCAGCCGCTCCTCCTGCTCCGGGCTGGGCCCCGCCGAGGGTTGGGGGGACAGCGGGGCCTGGGGATGGGGGGAGAGGGGCGGCACGAGGGGTTCAGAGTCGGGGGGTTTTATCCCGGGGGGTTTTATCCCGGGAGGTTTTATCCCGTGGGGTTTTATCCCCCGGGAGGTTTTATCCCGAGGGGCCCAGCATTGTCACCACCCCCCAATGACATCAGAGGGGACAGCAGAGCCCCGTGACAGGGCAGGACCCCCCCAGTGCCCCCCCGCACTCACCGACTGCCCCGGGGGGCTGCTGGGCCCGGGGGTGGCACCGAGCCCGGGGGTGGCACCGAGCCTGGAGGTGTCACCAATCCCGGGAGTGTCACCGAGCCTGGGGGTGTCACCGAGCCTGGGGGTGTCACCGGTCCTGGAGGTGTCACCGAGCCTGGAGGTGTCACCGAGCCCGGGGGTGTCACTGGTCCCGGGGCTGTCACTGATTCCGAGGGTGTCACCGGTTCCAGGGGTGGCACCGTTTCTGGGGGTGTCACCAATCCCGGGGGTGTCACCGAGTCCGGGGGTGGCACCGGTCCTGGGGGTGTCACCAACCCCAGAAGTGTCACCAAGCCTGGGGGTGCCACCAATCCCAGGGATGTCACCAATCCCGGGCGTGTCACCGAGCCCGGGGGTGCCACCAACCCCAGAGGTGTCACCAAGCCCGGGGGTGTCACAAACCCCGGGGGTGTCACCGAGCCTGGGGATGTCACCAGTTCCAGGGGTGTCACCAATCCCGGGGGTGTCACCGGTCCCGGGGATGTCACCAATCCTGAGGATGTCACCAATCCTGGGGCTGTCACTTCCAGACCCCCCCATCTCCTCCAGCCTGGCCAGAGCCTCCCGCAGGTCCCGCACCTTGAACGGGACACCGGGGCCGCTCAGGTGACACCCGAGGGTGTCCCCGCTGTCACCCCAGGGTGTCCTCCCGTACCCACCTTGCCCTTCAGTCGCTCCCGCTCGCCCCGCAGGGCTCGCAGCGCTGCCGTGACCTGGCCCAGCTCCTGCTCCCGTTGCCCCAGGGTTGCCCGAAGGTTCGCGTTCCTCGCCACGGCCACCTCCAGCTCCTCCGGTAGCCCCGGGGTCACCTCCAGCTCCTCCGGTAGCCCCGGGGCCACCTCCAGGCGCGGCCAGCAGCGGCGAGCCCAGCGCGGGGTCCGGCTCAGCTCCTCCAGGCTCTGGCAATGTCACCCGTGTCACTCCGTGCCCTCCCTGTCCCCGCGGCCACCGCGGCCGAGCCGGGGCTCACCTGGACCGCTCGGTGCCAGCCCGGGGCGAGCGGTGGCCACTGCGGGGGTCGCCGGTGGCGGGAGAAGACGGCGCGTTCCAGAGAGCTCACGGCGTGCTGGAGGCGCTCGAAGAGATCCGGGCTGCGCGCTGGGGACGGCGACAGCGACAGTGACAGCGTCGGGGGTGGTACAGGGGTGGCACGGGGGTGGTGGCACAGCACGGAGTGGTGGCACGGGGGTGACACAGGGGTGTTGGTGGCAGTGAGGTGGCACAGAGGTGGCGGCACAGGGGTGGTGGCACAGGAGTGGCACAGGGGTGGTGACACAGGGGGGACACAGGGGTGTTGGTGGCAGTGGGGTGGCACAGGGGTGGTGGCACAGGGGTGGCACAGGGAGCGGTGGTGACACAGGGGTGGTGGCACAGGAGTGGCACAGGGGTGGTGGCACAGTGGGGGTACAGGGCTGGTGGCACAGGGGGAGTGGCACAGGGGTGGCACAGGGGTGGTGGCACAGGGGTGGTGGCACAGGGATGGCACAGGAGTGGTGACACAGGGGTAGTGACACAGGGATGGTGGCACAGGGATGGTGGCACAGGGGTGGCACAGGGGTGGTGACACAGGGGTGGCACAGGGGTGTTGGCACAGGGGTGACACAGGAGTGTTGGCACAGGGCTGGTGGCACAGGGGTTGTGACACGGGGGTGGTGGCGCAGGGGTGGCACAGGGGTGGTGGCACAGGGGTGGCACAGGTGGAGTGGCACAGTGGGGGTACAGGGCTGGTGGCACAGGGGGAGTGGCACAGGGGTGGTGGCACAGGGGTGACACAGATGTCGTGGCACAGGGATGGTGGCACAGGGGTGGTGGCACAGTGGTGGCACAGGGGTGGTGGCACAGGGCGGTGTGGTGACACAGGGGTGGCACGGAACGCAGCGCTCACCGTCCGGCTCGGGGCTGACAGCGGGGACAGCGGGGACAGCGGGGACAGCAGGGGTGGCAGTCCAGCTGTCCTCATCCTCCCTGCGGGGTGATGAAGGGCACAGAGAGGGTGGCGCGGTCACGGTGTCCCCTCAATGTCCCCTCGGTCCCGGTGTCTACACAACCCCGGTGTCACCGCGGTCCCGGTGTCCCCTCAGTGTCCCCTCTGTCCCGCTGTCCCCGTGTCCCCGCGCGGTCCCGGTACCTCCCGGGGCGCTGCTGTCGCCGCTGCTGTCGCGGGGCCACCCCTGCCAGCAGCGGGATGTCCTCGGTGTCACCATCCTCCTCATCCTCCTCATCTTCATCTTCATCCTCCTCATCTTCATCCTCTTCATCCTCCTCCTCCTCACGGGGGGAGCGGGGCGGGGTGGCCGGGCCGGAGCGGGCGGCACCGCCCGGGGCTTCCTGGCACAGGGATGGGCTTGGGCCACCAACCCGGGCCACCGGGCCACCAGCCGGGGCCACGGGGCCACCAACCCGGGCCACCGGGCCACCAATCCGGGCCACCGGGCCACCGTCCCGGTTTGGGGTCAGCCCCGTGCGGGGTCAGTCCCGGGTTGTTCCCCCTCACCTCCTCCATGCCGAGGCTCCCAGCACGTCCCAGTTCCAAACTGGGGGCTCCAGTGGATCCCGTTGGGGTTCCCGTTCTGTCCCGGTTCTGTCCCAGTTCTGTCCCCGCTCTATCCCGGTTCTGTCCCAGTTCTATCCCGGTTCTATCCCGGTTCTGTCCCGGTTCTGTCCCGGTTCTATCCCGGTTCTGTCCCGGTTCTGTCCCGGTCCCATCCCGGTTCTGTCCCGGTTTTCTCACCGGTTCTGTCCCGGTTTTCTCACCGGTTCTGTCCCGGTTCTGTCCTGGTTCTCTCCCCGGTTCTATCCCGGTTCTGTCCCGGTTTTCTCACCGGTTCTGTCCCGGTTCTGTCCCAGTTCTCTCCCCGGTTCTATCCCGGTTCTGTCCCCGTTTCTGTCCCCGCTCTGTCCCGGTTCTATCCCGGTTCTGTCTCAGTTCTGTCCTGGTTCTGTCCCAGTTCTGTTCTGGCTCTGTCGCGGTTCTGTCCCGGTTTCTGTCCCGGTTCTGTCCCGGTTCTGTCCTGGTTCTCTCCCCGGTTCTATCCCGGTTCTGTCCCCGCTCTATCCCCGCTCTGTCCCGGTTCTGTCCCAGCTCTGTCTCGGTTCTGTCCCCGCTCTGTCCCGCTCTGTCCCTGCTCTATCCCGGTTCTGTCCCCGCTCTGTCCCAGCTCTGTCCCGGTTCTGTCCCTGTTCTGTCCCGTTTCTCTCCCCGCTCTATCCCGGTTCTGTCCCGGCTCTGTCCCGGTTCTGTCCCGGTTCTGTCCCCGCTCTATCCCGGTTCTGTCCCCGCTCTGTCTCGGTTCTGTCCCTGCTCTGTCCCTGTTCTGTCCCGTTTCTGTCCCGTTTCTCTCCCGGTTCTCCCCCGGTTCTGTCCCGGTTCTGTCCCCGCTCTGTCCCAGCTCTATCCCGGCTCTGTCTCGGTTCTGTCCCCGCTCTGTCCCGGTCCTGCCCCAGTTCTCCCCCGGTTCTGTCCCGGTCCCGGCCCCTCCCGGCGGTTCCGGTCGCTCCTCCGGCCTCTCCCGGTTCCGGCCGGGATTTCCTTTTCCTCGGAGCTGCCCCGGCTGGGGGGGACCTGAGGGGCCCTTTTGGGGTGCTCTGAACCCCCCCAAAAAAAACAAAATCCCACCCAAAAAACCCCAAATCCCCCCCAAAAAAACAAAAATCCCTCTGAAAATCCCCCTCAAAAAAAATTCTAAAACCCCCCAAAATCCCCCTGAAAAAAAACCTCAAAATCCCCCCAAAAAACCCCAGAACTCCCCAAAATCCTCCCGTATTTGGGGTGCAGGTGAATATTTGGGGTGCAGGTGAATATTTGGGGTGCAGTTTTTGGGGGTACACACGACACTTGGGGTGCAGTTTTTGAGGCACGCACGATATTTGGGGTGCAGATTTTTGGGGTACATACGATATTTGGGGTTCGATTTTTGGGGTGCAGGTCAATATTTGGGGTGCGGGTGAATATTTGAGGTGCAGGTGAATATTTGGGGTGCAGTTTTCGGGATACACACGATATTTGGCGTGCAGTTTTTGGGGTGCAGGTGAATATTTGGGGCGCAGTTCATGGGGATACACACAATATTTGGGGTGCAGGAAGAAGTTTTTTGGGGTACACACGGTATTTGGGGTGCAGTTTATGGGGCACACACGGTATTTGGGGTGCAGATGGACATTTGAGGTGCAGTTCATGGGGGTACACACGATATTTGGGGTGCGGGTGAATATTTGGTGTGCAGTTTTTAGGGTGCAGGTGAATATTTGAGGTGCAGGAAGCAGTTTTTGGGGGTACACACGAGATTTGGGGTGCAGGTGAATACTTGGGGGACAGTTTTCGGGGTGCAGGTGAATATTTGGGTTCCAGGAAGCAGTTTTTTTGGGTACACAGGACATTAGGGGTGCGGGTGAATATTTGGTGTGCAGTTTTTAGGGTGCAGGTGAATATTTGGGGTGCAGGAAGCAGTTTTTGGGGGTACAAACTATATTTGGGGTGCGGGTAAATATTTGGTGTGCAGTTTTTTGGGGTGCAGGTGAATATTTGAGGGCAGGAAGCAGTTTTTTGGGGTCCACACAATATTTGGGGTGCAGTTTTTTGGGGTGCAGGTGAATATTTGAGGGCAGGAAGCAGTTTTTTGGGGCACACACAATATTTGGGGTGCAGTTTTTGGGGTGCAGGTTAATATTTGGGGTGCAGGAAGCAGTTTTTTGGGGCACACACAATATTTGGGGTGCAGTTTTGGGGGCACACACGGTATTTGGGGCGCAGCGGGGTTTCGAGGAGCAGTTGTGGGGCGGGGGGCGGCCTTCGGGGGCTTTGCCGGGGGTCCTGAGGGACTACAACTCCCAGCAGCCTCCGCGCGGCGCCACTTCCGGCGGAACTGCGCGAGGGGCTCGGGGGGTTTTGGGGGGTCGGGGGGCAAACAAAAAGTAGAGAAACATGGGGAAGGGGCTGAATGAGGGGGTGGGGGCAGTATGAGGGGCTCGAGGGTGTCCCCTGTGGTGACACCCGGGCACCTGAGTGACTACAACTCCCAGCAGCCTCCGTGTGACGTCACTTCCGGCGGAGCTGCGCGAGGGGCTCGGGGGGTTTTGGGGGGTTTTGCAGAGTTTTGGGGGGCAAACACAAGCTGGAAGAAAGTGGGGAAGGGGCTGAATGAGGGGATGGGGGCTGGAAGCGGCGCTCGGGGCTCGGGGGTGTCCCCTGTGTTGGCAGCCAGGCACCTGAATGACTACAACTCCCAGCAGCCTCCGCGTGGCGCCACTTCCGGCGGAGCAGCGCGGGGGTCTCGGGGGGGTTTTGGGGTCGGGGGGCAAACACGAACTGGAGGGACGTGTCGAGGGGATGAATGAGGGGATGGGGGACGGAGTTCGGGGCTCGGGGATGTCCCCTGTGGTGACACCCGGGCACCTGAGTGACTACAACTCCCAGCAGCCTCCGCGAAGCGCCACTTCCGGCGGAACAGCGCGGGGGTCTCGGGGGGTTTTTTGGGGTCGGGGGCAAACAAAAACTGGAGAAACGTGGGGAAGGCGTTAAGTGGGGGGCTGGGAGCTGCATTCGGGGCTCGGGGGTGCCCCCTGTGGTGACATCCGGGCTCCCTGAGGAACTACAACTCCCAGCAGCCCCCGCGTGACGTCACTTCCGGCGGGACGGAAGTCGCTGCGGCCGGCGGTGAGCGCGGGGGGCTCGGGGGGTTTTTGGGGGGTTCAGGGCGGGTTTGAGGGGTCTGGGGGCGGCCAGGGAGGGTGGGAAGAGAGGGGGGCGTGGGATGGGGGGTGCTGGGACGGGGGGGGGGGGGGAAAGGGTGGTGGGGGATGGGGGGATTGGGGGTGGGGGGTCAGGAATGGGGGGGGCTGAAAATTGGGGGGACCCCCCCAGACCCTGTGCCCCCCGTACCCCACTTTCCGTGGAGCCCCTTCCCATCCACCCGGATCACCCCTGAGCCCCCCGGTTTTGGGGTCACAGCCCCCCAAGACCCCCTGACCCTCTGATTTTGGGGTCCCTGATCCTCTGATTTTGGGGTCTCAGCCCCCCAGCACCCCCTGACCCTCTGATTCTGGGGTCACAGCCCCACCTCCATCCCCATTTTTTGGGGTCCCAGCCCCCCAGGACCCCCCTGACCCTCTGATTTTGGGGTCTCAGCCCCCCAAGAACCCCTTGACCCCACTGATTCTGGACTCCCTGCACCCCCTGCACCCCGTTTTTGGGGTCCCTGACCCTCTGAATTTGGGGTCTCAGGCCCCCAAGAACGCCCTGACCCTCTAATTTTGAGCTCCCTGCACCCCCTGCACCCCTGATTTTGGTGTCCCAGCCACACCTCCATCCCCGTTTTCTGGGGTGCCAGGCCCCCTGCACCCCTTTTTGGAGTCCCTGACCCTCTGATTTTGGTGTCCCAGCCCCACTAGGATCCCCATTTTTCTGGCTCCCACCCTCCTCTCCCCCCATTTTTTGGGGTCCCAACCCCTCAGGACCCCCTGACCCCCGTTTTTGGGGTCCCTGACTCTCTGATTTTGGGGTTCCAGCCTCCCAGGACCCCCTGACCCCCTGATTTTGTTCCCCCAACCCCACTAGGATCCCCATTTTTTTGGCTCCCACCCTCTTCTCCCCCATTTTTTGGGGTCCCAGCCCCCCCTGACCCCCTGATTTTGGGGTCCCAGTCCCCCAACACCCCCTGCACCTCTTTTTGGGGTCCCTGACCCTCTGATTTTGGTGTCCCAACCCCACTAGGATCCCCATTTTTTTGGCTCCCACCCTTCTCCCCCATTTTTTGGGGTCCCAACCCCTCAGGACCCCCTGACCCCCCATTTTTGGGGTACCTGACTCTCTGATTTTGGGGTTCCAGCCCCCCAGGACCCCATAACCCCCTGATTTTGGTCCCCCACGACCCCCTGACCCCCAGATTTTGTTCCCCCAGCCCCACTAGGATCCCCATTTTTTGGCCTTCCACCCTCCTCTCCCCCCATTTTTTTGGCTCCCACCCTTCTCCCCCCATTTTTTGGGGTCCCAGCCCCCCAGGACCCCCTGACCCTCTGATTTTGGTGTCACAGCCTCACCTCCACCCCCATTTTTTGGGGTCCCAGCCCCCCTAACCCCCTGATTTTGGGATCCCAGTCCTCCTGAACTCCCTGCACTCCGTTTTTGGGGTCCCTGACCCTCTGATTTTGGTGTCCCAGCCCTACTTCCACCCCCATTTTTTGGGGTCCCAGCCCCCTAGGACCCCCTGACCCCTCTGATTTAGGGGTCTCAGCCCCCCAAGAACCCCCTGACCCTCTGATTTTGGGCTCCCTGCACCCCCTGCACCCCTGATTTTGGTGTCCCAGCCACACCTCCATCCCCATTTTTTGGGGTGCCAGGCCCCCTGCACCCCTTTTTGGGGTCCCTGACCCCCTGATTTTGGGGTCCTAGCACCCCTGACCCTCTGATTTTGGTCCCCCAGCCCCATCGTGACCCCATTTTTTGGCTCCCACCCTTCTCCCCCCACTTTTTTGGCCCCTCTCCCCCCATGGACACCCCCGAGCCGGGCAGCGCCGCCGAGGACGAGGAGGAGAAAGTTCCAGAAGTTCGTCCCCGCACTCGTTCCAACCCCGAGGGTGCCGAGGACCGGGGCCAGCCCCAGCCCGGGGTGGGCAAACGCAGCGAGGGCGAGGGGGAGGCGGCCAGCGCTGGCCACAGCCCCCAGGCCACCCCCGGGCACGGCACGGCCTGGCCCGGCCCCGGCGAGCTGCAGGTGAAAACACCCCGGGTCAACTGCCCCGAGAAGGTGGTGAGGAACTGGGGGGACTGGGGGGGACTGGGGGGGACTGGGAGGGGATGGGAAGGGACTGGGAGGGACTGGGAGGGGATTGGGGGGGGACTGGGAGGGGATTGGAGGGACTGGGATGGGATTGAGAGACACTGGGGAGGACTGGGAGGGAGTGGGAGGCACTGGGATGGACTGGGAGGGGATGGGAGGGACTGGGGGGGAACTGGGAGGGACTGGGAGGGGGTGGGAGGGGATTGGGGAGGATTGGAGGGGATTGGGATGGACTGGGAGGGGCTTGGGAGGGACTGGGAGGGGATTGGGGGGAATTGGAGGGAACTGGGAGGGACTGGGAGGGGAATGGGAGGGGATGGGAGGGACTGGGAGGGACTGGGGGGCACTGGGAGGGACTGGGAGGGGAATGGGGGGTGCTGGGGGGCACTGGGAGGGGATTGGAGGGAACTGGGATGGATTGGGAGAGGGTTGGGAGGGGATTGAGGGGCACTGGCTGGGACTGGGAGGGGATGGGGAGGGACTGGGAGGGGATTGGGAGGGGAATGGGGGGCACTGGGAGGAACTGGGGGGGACTGGGAGGGACTGGGAGGGGGTGGGAGGGAGTGGGAGGGGATTGGGGAGAACTGGGATGGACTGGGAGAGGATTGGAGGGACTGGGATGGGATTGAGAGGCACTGGGGGGGACTGGGAGGGAGTGGGAGGCACTGGGATGGACTGGGAGGGGATGGGAGGGACTGGGGGGGAACTGGGAGGGACTGGGAGGGGATTGGGAGGGGGTTGGGGGGCACTGGGATGGACTGGGAGGGGATTGGGAGGGACTGGGAGAGGATTGGAGGGACTGGGAGGGGATTGAGAGGCACTGTGGGGGACTGGGAGGGAGTGGGAGGGGAATGGGATGGACTGGGAGGGGATTGAGGGGGACTGGGAGGGACTGGGGGGGACTGGGAGGGGATTGGGGGGAACTGGGAGGGACTGGGAGGGAGTGGGGGGGAGTGGGGGGCACTGGGATGGACTGGGAGGGGATGGGGAGGGGATTGGGGGGAACTGGAGGGAACTGGGAGGGGATTGGGGGGAACTGGGAGGGACTGGGATGGACTAGGAGGGGAATGGGGGGCACTGGGAAGGACTGGGAGGAGATTAGGGGGGACTGGGATGGACTGGGAGGGACTGGGGGGGGATTAGGGGTCACTGGGATGGACTGGGAGGGACTGGGGGGTGCTGGGGGGCACTGGGAGGAGATTGGAGGGAACTGGGATGGATTGGGAGAGGGTTGGGAGGGACTGGGAGGGGAATGGGGGGAACTGGGAGGGGGTGCGAGGGACTGGGAGGGACTGGGAGGGAACTGGGAGGGGATTAGGAGGGAGTGGGGGGGACTGGGGGGGAACTGGGAGGGGATTGGGGAGCACTGGGAGGGACTGGGATGGACTGGGAGGGATTGAAAGGGGATTGGGAGGGACTGGGAGTCACTGGGGGGTTACTGGGAGGTTACTGGGAGGTTACTGGGAGTTACTGGGAGTCACTGGGAGTCACTGGGAGGTTACTGGGAGTCACTGGGAGTCACTGGGGGGTTACTGGGGGGTTACTGGGAGTTACTGAGAGGTTACTGGGAGTCACTGGGAGGACACTGGGAGTCACTGGGAGTCACTGGGAGGTTACTGGGAGTTACTGGGAGTTACTGGGAGGTTACTGGGAGTTACTGGGAGTCACTGGGTGGTTACTGGGAGTCACTGGGGGGTTACTGGGAGTCACTGGGAGTCACTGGGGGTTACTGGGAGTCACTGGGCACACTGGGAGGTTACTGGGAGTCACTGGGAGTCACTGGGAGCCACTGGGAGGTTACTGGGAGTCACTGGGAGTTACTGGGAGTCACTGGGAGTCACTGGGAGTCACTGGGAGTCACTGGGAGTCACTGGGAGTTACTGGGAGGTTACTGGGGAGGCACTGGGTGGTTACTGGGAGTCACTGGGAGTCACTGGGAGTTACTGGGAGGTTACTGGGGAGGCACTGGGTGGTTACTGGGAGTCACTGGGGGGTCACTGGGTGTCTCAGAGCTGTTCCTGTCCCAGATCATCTGCCTGGACCTGGCTGAGGAGATGGCGCTGCCCAAACTGGAGTCCATCAACGGGTGGGTCAGGGGTCAGGGGTCAGGGGTCAGCCTGGGGTCAGGGGTCAGCCAGGGGTCACTGCCAGGGGTTTTTGGGGTTTTTTTGTGGTTTTTTGGGGGTTTTTTTGTGATTTTTTTGGGGTTTTTTTGTGGTTTTTTGTGGTTTTTTTGTGATTTTTTGGGGGTTTTTTTGTGATTTTTTTGGGGTTTTTTTGTGGTTTTTTGGGGTTTTTTTTGTGATTTTTTTGGGGTTTTTTTGTGGTTTTTTGGGGGGTTTTTTTGTGATTTTTTGGGGTTTTTTTTGTGATTTTTTTGTACTTTTTTGTGATTTTTTTGGGGTTTTTTTGTGATTTTTGGGGGGCTTTTTTGTGATTTTTTGGGGTTTTTTTGTGATTTTTTTTGGTTTTTTGTGATTTTTTGGGGTTTTTTTGTGGTTTTTTGGGGGGTTTTTTTGTGATTTTTTGGGGGTTTTTTTGTGATTTTTGGGGGGTTTTTGTGGTTTTTTGGGGTTTTTTTGTGATTTTTTGGGGGTTTTTTTGTGATTTTTGGGGGGTGTTTGTGATTTTTTGGGTTTTTTTGTGATTTTTGCGGGTTTTTTGTGGTTTTTGGGTTTTTTTTGTGTTTTTTGGGGTTTTTTTGTGATTTTTTGGGGTTTTTTTGTGATTTTTTTGGGGTTTTTTTGTGATTTTTTGGGGTTTTTTTTGTGATTTTTTTGGGTTTTTTGTGATTTTTTTGGGTTTTTTTTTGTGATTTTTGGGGGTTTTTTTTGTGATTTTTTGGGGTTTTTTGTGATTTTTTTTGGGTTTTTTTTGTGATTTTTTGGGGTTTTTTTTGTGATTTTTTGGGGTTTTTTTTGTGATTTTTTGGGGTTTTTTTTTGTGATTTTTTGGGGTTTTTTTGTGATTTTTTGGGGGTTTTTTTGTGATTTTTTTGGGGTTTTTTGTGATTTTTTTGGGTTTTTTTGGTAATTTTTTGGGGTTTTTTTTGTGATTTATTGGGGGGTTTTTTGTGATTTTTTTGGGGTTTTTTGTGATTTTTTGGGGTTTTTTGTGATTTTTTTGTGTTTTTTGGGTTCCAGGTGCTGCAGCAATGCCCTGACCATGCCCTGGTGTGTTTTTTGGGTGTTTTTTGGGTGTTTTTTGTTATTTTTTTTGATTTTTTTGTCATTTTTTAATGTTTTTTTTGGTGTTCCAGGTGCTGCAACAATACCCTGACTGTCCTGGGTGTGGTTTTTGTGATTTTTTTTGTGTTTTTTGTGATTTTTTTGTCACTTTTTGGTTTTTTTGGGATGTTTTTGGTCTCCAGGTGCCGCAGCAATGCCCTGACCGTGTCCTGGTGTGGTTTTTGTGATTTTTTTGTGATTTTTTTGTGACTTTTTGTGATTTTTTTTGTGGTTTTTTTGTGGGTTTTTTGTGGGTTTTTTGGGTTTTTGGTAATTTTTTAATGTTTTTTTGGACAATTTTGGTCTCCAGGTGCCGCAGCAACGCCCTGACCATGTCCTGATGTGTTTTTTTGGTGTTTTTTTATGATTATTTTGTCATTTTTTAATGTTTTTTTGGTGTTCCAGGTGCTGCAGCAATGCCCTGACCATGTCCTGGTGTGGTTTTTGTGATATTTTTGTGATATTTTTGTGACTTTTTGTGTTTTTTGTGATTTTTTGTGGCTCCAGGTGCTGCAGCAATGCCCTGCCCATGTCCTCAGTGTGCTTTTTATGATATTTTTGTGACTTTTTGTGATTTTTGGGATGTTTTTGGGCTCCAGGTGCTGCAGCAACGCCCTGACCGTGTCCTGGTGTGGTTTTTTTGGGATTTTTTTTTGTTTTTGGGGTGCCCTGACCGTGCCCTGGGTGTGATTTTGGGGTTTTTTTGGGGTGCCAGGTGAGGTTTTGGGGTGCCCTGACCATACCCTGGGTGTGTTGTTTTGGTTTTTTCTGATTTTTTGTGATTTTTTAATGTTTTTTTGGATGCCAGGTGCCACAGCAATGCCCTGATCGTGCCCTGGGTGTGATTTTTATAATATTTTTGTGACTTTTTGTATTTTTTGGGGTGTTTTTGGGGCTGCAGGCGCCGCAGCAACGCCCTGACCGTGCCCTGGGTGTGATTTTTGTGATATTTTTGTGATTTTTTGTGATTTTTTGTGTTTTTTGGGGCTCCAGGTGCTGCAGCAATGCCCTGACCGTACCCTGGGTGTGTTTTTTGGGTGTTTTTTTTGGTTTTTGGGGTGCCAGGTCAGGTTTTTGGGGTTTTTGAGGTTCCAGGTGAGGTTTTGGGGTGCTCTGACCATACCCTGGGTGTGTTTTTTGCAGTTTTGGGGGTTTTTTGGGGTGCCAGATGAGGTTTTGGGGTGCCCTGACCGTGTCCTGGGTGTGATTTTTGTGATATTTTTGTAACTTTTTGTATTTTTTGGGATGTTTTTGGATTCCAGGTGCCGCAGCAACGCCCTGACCGTGTCCTGGGTGTGATTTTTGTGATTTTTGGAGTTTTTTGGGGGAGTTTTTGGGGTGCCAGATGAGGTTTTGGGGTGCCCTGACTGTGTCCTGGGTGTGTTTTTTGTGATATTTTTGTGATAGTTTTGTATTTTTTGGGATGTTTTTGGGCTCCAGGTGCCGCAGCAACGCCCTGACCGTGCCCTGGGTGTGTTTTTGTGATATTTTTGTGATTTTTTGTATTTTTTGGGATGTTTTTGGGCTCCAGGTGCCGCAGCAACGCCCTGACCGTGTCCCAGAAGATGATCGAGATGTTCGTCAGGACCAAACACAAAATCGACAAAAGCCACGAGTTCGCCCTGGTGGTGGTGAACAATGATGCCACCTGGGTGAGGGACAGGGACAGAGGAGACAGAGGGGACAGGGATGGGACAGAGGGGACATGGGGACAGGGATGGGGACATGGGGACAGGGAGAGGGACAGGGACAGGGACATGGGGACACAGGGGACAGGGACAGGGATGGGACAGGGACAGGGATGGGGACGGGGACAGGGATGAGAACAGGACAGGGAGAGGGACGGGGGACAGGGATGGGACAGGGACACAGACAGGGATAGGGGACAGGGACAGGGACAGGAACAAGGATGGGGACAGGGACAGGGATGAGGACAGGGACAGGGGATGGGGACACAGGGGACAGGGACAGGAACAAGGGACACAGGGACAGGGATGGGACAGGGACAGGGATGGGACGGGGGGGACAGGAGCAGGGACAGGGATGGGGATGGGACAGGGACAGAGACAGGGGACAGGGACAGGGGACGGAACAGAGATGGGACAGAGGGCATGGGGACAGTGGGGACAGGGACAGGGGACAGGGACAGGGATGAGCTCTGGGCTGGTGCCAGCTTGGTGCCAGCCCTGTGCCAACCTTGTCCCCACCCCTATCCCTGTCCCCGTCTCTGTCCCCTGTCTGCTGTCCCCACCTTTGTCCCTGTCCTGTGTCTCTGTGTCTCCTGTCCCCTGTCCCTGTCCCCTGTGTCCCCCCAGCTGTCAGGTTTCACCTCAGACCCACGGGAGGTTTGCAGCTGCCTCTACGACCTGGACACCGTGGTGTGCCAGTCCTTCAGTATCCTCAGTGTCACCGGGGTGTCACCGGGGTGTCATCGGGGCCACGGGGGTGTCTTGGGTGCCATCAGGGTCACTGGAGTGTCCTGGGTGACATTGGGGTGTCCTGGGTGACATTGGGGTGTCCTGGCTGCCATCAGGGTCACTGGGGTGTCCTGGGTGCCATCAGGGTGTTCTGGGTGACATTGGGCTGTCGTGGGTGCCGTCAGGGTGTCCTGGGTGCCACTGTGGCCACCAGGGTGTCATTGGGGTGTCATTGAGGTGTCCTGGGTGTCATCAGGGTGTCCTGGGTGACATTGGGCTGTCCTGAATGTCATCGGGGTGTCCTGGGTGCTACTGAGGTGTCCTGGGTGCCATCAGAGCCATCAGGGTGTCCTGGGTGATATTGGGGTGTCCTGGGTGCCACTGGGGTCACCAGGGTGTCATTGGGGGGTCATTGAGGTGTCCTGGGTGTCATTGGGGTGTCCTGGGTGACATTGGGGTCACCGAGGTGTCCTTGGTGACATTGGGGTGTCCTGAGTGTCCTGGGTGCCATCAGGGTCACTGGGATGTCGTGGGTGTCATCAGAGTGTTCTGGGTGACATTGGGCTGTCCTGGGTGCCAGCAGGGTGTCCTGGGTGTCATTGGGGTGTCCTGGGTGACATTGGGGTCATTGGGGTGTCCTGGGTGTCATCAGGGTGTCACCGGGGTGTCCTGGCTGTCCTGGCTGCCATTGGGTCCATCAGGGTGTCCTGGGTGACATTGGGGTGTCCTGGGTGACACCGCAGCCACTGGGGTGCCATTGGGGCCATTGGGGTGTCCTGGGTGACATTGGGGTCACTGAGGTGCCATTGGGGTGTCCCTTAGGTGCCACACAGGTGTCCTGGGTGCCACCAGGGTCACCGGGGTGTCACCGGGGTGTCTGGGGTGCCACTGAGGTGTCCTGGGTGACATTGGGGTGTCCTCAGTGCCATTGGGGTCACTGAGGTGCCATCAGGGTGTGCTGGGTGCCACCAGGGTCAGTTGGGTGACACTGGGGATGTCCTGGATGTCAGGGGTGTCCCTTGGGTGCCACCAGGGTCCCTTGGGTGACATCAAGGTGTCCCGGGTGTTGCTGGGGTCACCAGGGTGTCCTGGGTGCCATCAGGGTGTGCTGGGTGCCACCTGGGTGCCAGGTGTCCCAGCTGTCCCCAGAGGTGTCTCAGGTGTCCCAGGGGTGTCCTTGGGGGTGTCCCAGGGGTGGCTCTGGGTGGGTGGCACAGGTGCCAGGTGTCCCAGGGGTGTCCCAGGGATGTCCCAGGGTGGCTCTAGGGTGGCTCTGGGGGGTGACACAGATGTCCCAGGGGTGTCCCAGCTGTCCCCAGGGGTGTCCCCAGGGGTGTCCCAGGTATCCCAGGGGTGTCCCCAGGGGTGTCCCAGGGATGTCCCAGGTGTCCCAGCTGTCCCAGGGCTGTCCCCAGGGCTGTCCCAGCTGTCCCCAGCTGTCCCCAGGGCTGTCCCAGCTGTCCCCAGCTGTCCCCAGGGGTGTCCCAGCTGTCCCCAGGGGTGTCCCCAGGGCTGTCCCAGGGGTGTCCCCAGCTGTCCCAGCTGTCCCCAGGTCTGTCCCAGGGCTGTCCCAGGGGTGTCCCAGGGCTGTCCCCAGCTGTCCCAGCTGTCGCAGTGCCGGTGTCACCTTGACCCCCGCTCAGATCTGGACGGGCTCTTCAACCTCATGTGAGCCTGGGGGGGGGAGGGGTTCCAGAACCTTCTGGGGGAGGGGACAGAGGTGACAGGGCAGGGTGGCACCTGAGCCCTGTGTGCCCTGTGTGCCCTGTCCCTATGGGTGCCACCCTGAGCCCTGTGTGCCCTGTGTCCCCTGTCCCCACAGTGCCACCCTGAGCCCTGTGTGCCCTCAGGCAGGGTGGCACCCTGAGCCTGTCCCCTGTCCCCACAGTGCCACCCTGAGCCCTGTGTCCACAGTGCCACCCTGTCCCATGTCCCCTGTCCCCACAGTGCCACCCTGAGCCCCTGTCCCTCCCTGTCCCTGGGAGTGCCACCCTGTCCCTGACCCTTGACCCCGTGGGTGCCACCCTGTCCTCACAATGCCACCGGTCCCTTGTCCCTGTCCCTGTGAGTGCCACCTGTCCCTGTCCCTGACAATGTCCCCAGTGTCCCTGACAGTGTCCCCAGTGTCCCTGACAGTGTCCCCAATGTCCCCAATGTCCCTGACAATGTCCCCAATGTCCCCAGTGTCACTGACAGTGTCCCCAATGTCCCCAATGTCCCCAGCCAGCAGAAGGTGGCCCTGCCTGTCACTGACAATGTCCCCAATGTCCCCACTGTCCCCAGCCAGCAGAAGGTGGCCCTCCCTGTCACTGACAGTGTCCCCAATGTCCCCAATGTCACTGACAGTGTCCCCAATGTCCCCAGCCAGCAGAAGGTGGCCCTGCTGTCCCTGACAGTGTCCCCAGTGTCCCCAATGTCCCCAGCCAGCAGAAGGTGGCCCTGCTGTCACTGACAATGTCCCCAATGTCCCCAATGTCCCCAGCCAGCAGAAGGTGGCCCTGCTGTCACTGACAATGTCCCCAATGTCCCCAGCCAGCAGAAGGTGGCCCTGCTGTCACTGACAATGTCCCCAATGTCCCCAATGTCCCCAGCCAGCAGAAGGTGGCCCTGCTGTCACTGACAGTGTCCCCAATGTCCCCAATGTCACTGACAGTGTCCCCAATGTCCCCAGCCAGCAGAAGGTGGCCCTGCTGTCACTGACAATGTCCCAAATGTCCCCAATGTCACTGACAGTGTCCCCAATGTCCCCACTGTCCCCAGCCAGCAGAAGGTGGCCCTCCCTGTCACTGACAGTGTCCCCAATGTCCCCAGTGTCACTGACAATGTCCCCAATGTCCCCAATGTCCCCAGCCAGCAGAAGGTGGCCCTCCCTGTCCCTGACAGTGTCCCCAATGTCCCCAATGACACTGACAATGTCCCCAATGTCCCCAGCCAGCAGAAGGTGGCCCTGCCTGTCACTGACAGTGTCCCCAATGTCCCCAATGTCCCTGACAATGTCCCCAATGTCCCCAGCCAGCAGAAGGTGGCCCTGCTGTCACTGACAGTGTCCCCAATGTCCCCAGTGTCCCAGTGTCACTGACAGTGTCCCCAATGTCCCCAGCCAGCAGAAGGTGGCCCTGCCTGTCACTGACAATGTCCCCAATGTCCCCAATGACACTGACAGTGTCCCCAATGTCCCCAATGTCACTGACAATGTCCCCAATGTCCCCACTGTCCCCAGCCAGCAGAAGGTGGCCCTGCCTGTCACTGACAGTGTCCCCACTGTCCCCAGCCAGCAGAAGGTGGCCCTGCCTGTCACTGACAATGTCCCCAATGTCCCCAGTGTCACTGACAGTGTCCCCAATGTCCCCAGTGTCCCTGACAGTGTCCCCAATGTCCCCAATGTCCCCAGCCAGCAGAAGGTGGCCCTGCCTGTCACTGACAATGTCCCCAATGTCCCCACTGTCCCCAGCCAGCAGAAGGTGGCCCTGCCTGTCACTGACAGTGTCCCCAATGTCCCCAATGTCACTGACAATGTCCCCAATGTCCCCAGCCAGCAGAAGGTGGCCCTGCTGTCACTGACAGTGTCCCCAATGTCCCCAGTGTCACTGACAATGTCCCCAATGTCCCCAGCCAGCAGAAGGTGGCCCTGCCTGTCACTGACAATGTCCCAAATGTCCCCAATGTCACTGACAGTGTCCCCAATGTCCCCAGCCAGCAGAAGGTGGCCCTGCCTGTCACTGACAATGTCCAGACCGTGCCCCCCCCGTTCGTGGTCAGGACCATCCTGGTGTTGGGGCGCCCGCGGTGCCAGCCCCACTTCTGTGGGGGGGAGCACGTCAAGGTCAGCACCAAAATCTCAAATTCTTACACTAAATCCTGAGATTCCCACCCTAAAACTGAAATTCCCACCCCAAATCCTGAAATTTCTATCAAAAATCTCAAATTCCCATCCAAAATCCTCAAACTCCCACCCTAAATCGTGGAATTTGTACCCTAAATCCTGGAATTCTCATCTAAAATTCTCAAATTCCCATCCAAAATCCTGAAATTCCTACCCTAAAGCTGAAATTCCCATCTAAAATCCTCAAACTCCCACCCCAAATCCTGAAATTTCCATCCAAAATCTGAAATTCCCACCCTAAATCCTGAGATTCTCACCCTAAATACTGGAATTCCCACCCTAAATCCTCAAATTCCCACCCTAAAGCTGAAATTTCCATCTAAAATCCTCAAATTCTCACCCCAAATCCTGAAATTTCCACCTAAAATTCTCTATTTCCACCCTAAACCCTGAAATTCCCACCCCAAATCACAACATTCCCACCCAAAATCCTGAAAGTCTCATCTAAAGTTCTCCATTCCCACCCTAAACCTGAAATTTGTACCCTAAATCCTGAAATTCTCACTGTAAATCCTGGAATTCCCACCCTAAATCCTCAAATTCCCACCTAAAATTCTCAAATTCCCATCTAAAATTCTTCATTCCCACCTTAAATCTGAAATTCCCACCCTAAAGCTGAAATTTCCACCCAAAATCCTGAAATTTCCATCCAAAATCCACAATTCTCACCCTAAATCCTCAAATTCCCACCCTAAATCCTGGAATTCCCACCCTAAATCCTGGAATTCACACCCTAAAACTGAAATTCCAACCCCAAATCCTGAAATTTCCATCCAAAATCCGCAATTCTCACCCTAAATCCTCGAATTCCCATCCAAAATCTTGAAATTCTCACCCTAAATCCTGGAATTCTCATCTTAAATTCTCCATTCACACCATAAATCCTGAAATTTCCACCCTAAATCCTGGAATTCTCACCCTAAATCCTGAGATTCCCATCTAAAATTCTCAAATTTCCATCTAAAATTCTCCATTTCCACCAAAAATCCTGAAATTTCCACCCAAAATCTTTCATTTCCACCCTAAATCCTGGAATTCCCATCCAAAGTCCTGGAATTCACACCCAAAATCCTCAAATTTCCACCCTAAATCCTGGAATTCCCATCCAAAATTCTCCATTCCCACCCTAAATCCTGGAATTCCCACCCTAAATCCTGAAATTCCCACCCTAAATCCTCAAATTCTCACCCAAAATCCAGAAAATTCCATCTAAAATTCTTCATTTACACCCCAAACCCTGAAATTCCCACCCTAAAACCTGGACTTCCCACCCTAAATCCTGGAATTCCCACCCTAAGACCTGAAATTTGCACCCTAAATCCTTTATTTACAACCAAAATCCTGGAATTCCCACCCTAAAGCTGAAATTTGTACCCTAAATCCTGAAATTCCCATCCAAAATCCTGAAATTTCCATCCAAAATCCTCAAATTCTCGCCCTAAATCCTGAGATTCACACCCTAAAACTGAAATTCCAACCCCAAATCCTGAAATTTCCATCCAAAATCCGCAATTCTCACCCTAAATCCTCGAATTCCCACCCTAAATCCTCAAATTTCCATCCAAAATCCTGAAATTCCCACCCTAAATCCTGGAATTCTCACCCCAAATCCTGAAATTCCCATCTAAAATTCTCAAATTCCCATCTAAAATTCTCTATTTCCACCAAAAATCCTGAAATTTCCACCCAAATCACAACATTTACACCCAAAATCCTGACTTCCCATCCAAAATCCTGGAATTCTCACCCTAAATCCTCAAATTCCCACCCTAAACCTTGAAATTCCCACCCTAAAGCTGAAATTTGTGCCCTAAATCCTGAAATTTCCACCCCAAATCACTAAATTTACACCCAAAATCCTCAAATTCCCACCCTAAATCCTGGAATTCCCACCCTAAATCCTTTATATACAACCAAAATCCTGAAATTTCCATCCAAAATCCTGCAAGTCCCATCTAAAGTTCTCCATCCCCACTTAAATCTGAAATTCCCACTCTAAATCCTGAAATTTGTACCCTAGATCCTCAAATTCCCATCCAAAATCCTCAAATTTCCATCTAAAATTCTCAATTTCCACCAAAAATCCTGAAATTTCCACCCTAAATCTGAAATTCACATCCTAAATCACATCATTTACATCCTAAATCCTCAAATTCCCATCTAAAATTCTCCATTCCCACCCTAAACCCTGGAATTCCCACCCTAAATCCTCAAATTCCCACCCTAAATCCTCAAATTCCCACCCTACATTCCATTTTTCCCCCCAATTTTCCCCCAAAATTTCCATTTTTTCCCCCATATTTTACCCTAAATTCCATTTTTTCCCCATTTCCAGAAGCTCCTGCAGTGCCCCTATTTCTTACCCTATTTTTTCCCCTAAATTCCATTTTTTACCCCATTTTTTCCCAAAATCTGAATTTTTTTGCCCCATTTCCAGAAGCCCCTGCAGTTCCCCTATTTTTGTACCCTAAATTCCATTTTTTTTACCCAAAATTCCCTTTTTTTACCCCATTTTTTACCCCAAATTCCATTTTTCCCCCATTTTTTACCCTAAATTCCCATTTTTTCCCCCAAAATCTCAATTTTTTATCCCATTTTTTCCCCAGAAGCTCCTGCAGTGCCCCTATTTTTTTCCCCTAAATTCCCATTTTTTTTACCCCAAATCTCCATTTTCCCCCCATTTTTCCCCAAAATTTCCATTTTCCCCCATATTTTACCCTAAATTCCATTTTCCCCCCATTTCCAGAAGCTCCTGCAGTGCCCCTATTCCTTACCCTGTTTTTTCCTCTAAATTCCATTTTTTACCCCATTTTTTCCCCAGAAACCCCTGCAGTTCCCCTATTTTTGTACCCTAAATTCCATTTTTTTTACCCAAAATCTCCATTTTCCCCCCAATTTTTTACCCTAAATTCAATTTTCCCCCCATTTTTTACCCTAAATTCCCATTTTTTCCCCAAAATCTCAATTTTTATCCCATTTTTTCCCCAGAAGCTGCTGCAGTGCCCCTATTCCTTACCCAAAATCTCATTTTTTTCCCCAAAAATCTCATTTTTTCCCATTTCCAGAAGCTCCTGCAGTGCCCCTATTTTTTCTTTGACCTGGTTTACATCCACAACGGCCACGGGGACCAGGACGACGAGGGAGGCTGGAAGGTACCAAAAATATCCCAAAAATATCCCAAAAATGTCCCAGAAATATCCCAAAAATATCCCTGAAGTATTCCAGAAATAGCCCAAAAATATCCCAAAAATATCCCAAAAATATCCCAGAAATATCCCAAAAATATCCCAAAATTATCCCAAATTTACCCCAAAAATATCCCAAAAATATCCCAAAAATATCCCAAAATTATCCCAAAAATATCCCAAAAATATCCCAAATGTTCCTCAAAATTATCCCAAAATTATTCCAAATTTATCCCCAAATTATCCCAAATTTATCCCAAAAATCACCTGAATTTATCCCAAAAATCACTCAAATTTAACTCAAAAATCACCTGAATTTATCCCAAAATTATCCCAAATTTAACTCAAATGTCCCCCAAATTTATCCCAAAAATCACCTGAATTTACCCCAAATTTACCCCAAATTTACCCCAAAATCCCCTGAATTTAACCCAAAAATCACCTGAATTCACCCCAAAATTATCCCAAATTTATCCCAAATTTAACCCAAATTTATCCCAAAATTATCCCAAATTTAACCCAAATGTACCCCAAAATTATCCCAAAAATATCCCAAAATTATCTCAAAATTATCCCAAAAATAACCCAAAAATCACCTGAATTTACCCCAAAATTCTCCCAAATTTACCTCAAATGTACCCCAAAATCCCCTGAATTTAACCCAAAAATCACCTGAATTCACCCCAAATGCAACCCAAATTTATCCCAAATTTACCCCAAATTTAACCCAAAATTATCCCAAAATTATCCCAAAAATCACCTGAATTTATCCCAAAAATCTCCCAAATTTAACCCAAAAATCACCTGAATTTATCCCAAAATTCTCCCAAATTTACCCCAAATCTACCCCAAAATCCCCCCAAATTTAACCCAAAAATCACCTGAACTTACCCCCAAAATCCCCCAAATTTTCCCTGAAATTATTCCAAATGTGCCCCAAAATTCTCCCAAAATTAACCCAAAATGTACCCCAAATTTATCCCAAAAATCACCTGAATTTACCCCAAAATCCTCCAAATGTACCCCAAAATTATCCCAAATTTAACCCAAAAATCACCCAAATTTATCCCAAAATTCTCCCAAATTTACCCCAAATGTACCCAAAAATTATCCCAAATTTATCCCAAAAATCACCTGAATTTACCCCAAATGCACCCCAAATTTAACCCAAATTTATCCCAATTTTAACCCAAATTTAACCCAAATTTATCCCAAAATTATCCCAAATTTATCCCAAAAATCACCTGAATTTATCCCAAAAATCACCCAAATTTAACTCAAAAATCACCTGAATTTATCCCAAAATTATCCCAAATTTAACCCAAATATACCCCAAATTTACCCCAAAATCCCCTGAATTTAACCCAAAAATCACCTGAATTCACCCCAAATGCACCCCAAATTTATCCCAAATTTAACCCAAAATTATCCCAAAAATCACCTGAATTTACCCCCAAAATCCCCCAAATTTAACCCAAAAATCACCTGAATTTATCCCAAAATCCACCTGAATTTACCCCAAATTTACCCCAAAGTTACCCCAAATTTATCCCAAAATTATCCCAAATTTACCCCAAATCTGCCCCAAAATTATCCCAAATTTAACCCAAATTTACCCTGAATTTACCCCAAATGTACCCCAAAATCCCCCAAATTTATCTCAAAATTTATCCCAAATTAACCCAAATGTACCCCAAATTTAAGCCAAAAATCACCTGAATTTACCCCAAAATTTTCCCAAATTTACCCCAAATCTACCCCAAATTCCCCCCAAATTTAACCCAAAAATCACTTGAATTCACCCCAAATTTATCCCAAATTTAACCCAAATTTATCCCAAATTTATCCCAAAAATCTCCTGAATTTACCCCAAAATTTACCCCAAATCTACCTCAAAATCTCCCAGATTTGCCCCAAATTTACCCCCAAAATACCCCCAAAATTACCCCAAATTTACCTCAAATGTACCCCAAAATCCCCCAAATTTAACCCAAAAATCACCTGAATTTACCCCAAAAATCCCCCAAATTTTCCCCCAAATTATTCCAAATGTGCCCCAAAATTCTCCCAAAATTAACCCATAATGTACCCCACATTTATCCCAAAAATCACCTGAATTTACCCCAAAATCCTCCAAATGTACCCCAAAATTATCCCAAATTTAACCCAAAAATCACCCAAATTTATCCCAAAATTCTCCCAAATTTACCCCAAATGTACCCAAAAATTATCCCAAATTTATCCCAAAAATCACCTGAATTTACCCCAAAATTTAGCCCAAATGTACCCCAAATGTGCCCCAAAAATCACCCAAATTTATCCCAAAATCCACCTGAATTTACCCCAAAATTCTCCCAAATTTACCCCAAATTTATCCCAAATGTACCCCAAAGTTACCCCAAATTTATCCCAAAATTATCCCAAATTTACCCCAAATTATCCCAAATTTAACCCAAATCTACCCCAAAATTATCCCAAAAATATCCCAAAATTATCTCAAAATTATCCCAAAAATCACCTGAATTTACCCCAAAAATCTCCCAAATTTATCCCAAAAATCACCTGAATTTACCCCAAATGCACCCCAAATTTATCCCAAATTTATCCCAATTTTAACCCAAAATTATCCCAAAAATCACCTGAATTTACCCCCAAAATCCCCCAAATTTAACCCAAAAATCACCTGAATTTATCCCAAAATCCACCTGAATTTACCCCAAAATTCTCCCAAATTTACCCCAAAGTTACCCCAAATTTATCCCAAAATTATCCCAAATTTACCCCAAATTATCCCAAATTTAACCCAAATGTGCCCCAAAATTATCCCAAAAATATCCCAAAATTATCTCAAAATTATCCCAAAAATCACCTGAATTCACCCCAAAATTCTCCCAAATTTATCCCAAATTTACCCCAAATTTACCCCAAAATCCCCTGAATTTAACCCAAAAATCACCTGAATTCACCCCAAAATTATCCCAAATTTATCCCAAATTTAACCCAAATTTATCCCAAAATTATCCCAAATTTACCCCAAATTATCCCAAATTTATCTCAAATGTACCCCAAAATTCCCCAAATTTAACCCAAAAATCACTTGAATTTACCCCAAAAATCCCCCAAATTTATCCCCAAATTTACCCCCAAATTATTCCAAATTTATCCCAAAAATCACCTGAATTTACCCCAAATTTAACCCAAATTTACCCCAAATTTACCCCAAATTTACCCCAAATTTATCCCAAAATCCACTCAAATTTACCCCCAAATCCTCCTGAATTTACTCCAAAATCCATCCAAATTTATACCAAAATTCACCCCAAAATCCCCCCAAATTTAACCTAAAATCCCCCCAAATTTATCTCCAAATCCTCCCAAATTTATTCCAAATTTTCCTTTTTGGGGCAGAATGGGGGGGACAAATGGGGGGAATTTTGGGGGGAAATTTGGGGGAATTTGGGGAATTTTTGGGGGCAGAATGGGGGGAAAAATGAGATTTTTGGGGGAATTTTGGGATGGAATGGGGGGACAGAAGGAGGGGATTTGGGGGAAATTTGGGGACAAAATTTTGGGGAGATTTTGGGGACAGAGGGAGGGAATTGGGGTCAAGGTGGGAAATGACAAAGATTTGGGGACGGTGACTTCAACCACAATGTCCCCGTGTCCCTGCCTGTGTCCCTCCCTGTGTCCCCATGTCCTTCTGTCCCTCCTTGTGTCCCTCTGTCCCTCCCTGTGTCCCCATGTCTGTCCCCGTGTCCCTCCCTCCGTCCCCATGTCCCCATCATGTCCCCCTGTCCCCATGATGTCCTCCTGTCCCTCTGTCCCTCCCCATGTCCCCGTGTCCCTTTGTCCCCTCCCCGTGTCCCCATGTCCCTCTGTCCATCCCTGTGTCCCTCTGTCCATCTCCGTGTCCCCATGTCCCCCCTGTCCCTCTGTCCCCGTGTCCCCATGTCCCATCCCCATGTCCCCCTGTCCCCTTGATGTTCCCCCTGTCCCCCTGCTGTCCCCCGTCCCTGTCCCATCCCTGTCCCTGTCCCCCTGTCCCCTCCCTGTGTCCCCTCCCTGTGTCCCCATGTCCCCACGTCCCTCCTTGTCCCCTCCCCCTGTCCCCGTGTCCTTATGTCCCCCTGCTATCCCCCTGTCCCCTCCCCGTGTCCCCATGTCCCCTCCCCATGTCCCCTCATCCTCCCCATGTCCCCCTGCTGTCCCTGTCCCCCCATGGCCCTGTCCCCCTGTCCCCATGATGTCCCCCTGTCCCTGTTCCCTCCCACGTCCCTCTGCTGTCCCCCTGTCCCCCTGTCCATGTCTCCTGTCCCTGTCCCCCTGTTCCCCTGTCCCTGTCCCTGTCTCTTCCCCTGTACCCTGTCCCTCTGCTGTCCCTGTCCATGTCCCCATGATGTCCCCCCCCATGTCCTCCTGTTGTCCCCTGTCCCATCCCCCTGCTGTCCCCTCCGTCCCCTTGCTGTCCCCTGTCCCCCACTGTCCCTTGCTGACCCTGTCCCCTGCTGTTCTTGTCCCTGTCCCTGTCCCCCTGTGCCATCCCCATCCCTGTCCCATCCCTGTCCCCCTGCTGTCCCTGTCCCTGTCCCTGTCCCATCCCTGTCCCTATCCCTGCTGTCCCTGTCCCATCCCCCGCCGTCCCTGTCCCTGCTGTCCCTGCTGTCCTTGTCGTCCCTGTCCCTGTCCCATCCCTGTCCCTGTCCCATCCCTGTCCCTGTCCCTGCTGTCCCTGTCCCTGTCCCATCCCTGTCCCTGTCCCATCCCCATCCCTGTCCCTGCTGTCCCTGCTGTCCCCTGTCCCTGTCCCTGTCCCTATCCCTGTCCCTGTCCCATCCCTGTCCCATCCCCATCCCTGTCCCTGCTGTCCCTGTCCCTGCTGTCCCTGCTGTCCCTGTCCCTGTCCCTGTCCCATCCCAGGACATGTTCTCGTTCCTGGCCGCCCTGGACCCCCGTGGCACGAGTTACAAGTACGAGGTGTCTCTGGCGGGGCCGGCGCTGGAGCTGCACAACTGCATGGCCAAGCTGCTGGCACACCCCCTGCAGCGGCCCTGCCAGAGCCACGCGGCCTACGCGCTGCTGGACGGCGGGGACAGCCCCGACAGCGAGGCCACCGTCTGAGGGGACAGCGGGGACATTGCGGGGACAGCGCGGGGACAGCGCGGGGACAATGCAGGGACAGCGCGGGGCGGTGGCAGTGGGTGGGGAAGGAGGATTGCAGTGATTTGGAGGGCGTTGTTGGTCATTTCTTCTGGTTCTGGGTCATCTGTGGTGGGTCTGTGTCACCTCCAGGTGACAGGGAGGGACATTTGGGGACACTGGGAGAGTTGGTGGCACCCGGGGTGGTGGCACTTGGTGGCACTGCTTGGATGCGGAAAGAAAATTTTGCTGATTTTTGGCCTCCATGTGTTGTTTTTATTTCCTCTTCTGGCTCTGGGTCACCTCTTCTGGTTGTAGGTCACCTCTTCTGGTCCTTTGTCACCTCTGCTGTCTCTGTGTCACCCTCAGGTGACAGGGAGGGACATTTGGGGACACTGGGGGAGTTGGTGGCACCCCAGGGTGGTGGCACTTGGTGGCGCTGCTTGGATGCGGAAAGAAAATTTTGCCGATTTTGGTGTCTGTGTGTTGTTTTTATTTCCTCTTCTGGTTCTGGGTCATCTTTTGTGGTCCTTTGTCACCTCTGCTGTCTCTGTGTCACCCCCAGGTGACAGGGATGGATGTCCTGGGGTTGGTGACACCCGGGGTGGTGGCACTTGGTGGCACCGGTTGGATGCGGAAAGAGAATTTTGCCGATTTTTGGTGTCCGTGTGTTGTTTTTATTTCCTCTTCTGGCTCTGGGTCATCTTTTCTGGTCCTTTGTCACCTCTGCTGTCTCTGTGTCACCCTCAGGTGACAGGGAGGGATGTCCTGGGGTTGGTGGCACCCCGGGGTGGTGGCACTTGGTGGCACTGGTTGGATGCAGAAAGAGAATTTTGCCGATTTTTGGTGTCCATGTGTGGTTTTTCTTTCCTCTTCTGGTTCTGGGTCATCTCTGGTGGTCCTGTGTCACCTCTGCTGTCGCTGTGTCATCCCCAGGTGACAGGGAGGGACATTTTGGGGACATTGAGGGGTTTGGTGGCACCCGGGGGTGGTGACGGTGGGTGGGGAATGAGGATTGTAGTGATTTTGGGGGGGTTTTTGGTTATTTCTTCTGGTTCTGGGTCATCTCTTGTGGTCCTGTGTCACCCCCAGGTGATAGGGAGGGACATTTTGGGGACATTGGGGTGGTTGGTAGCACCCGGGGTGGTGGCACTTGGTGGCGCTGGTTGGATGCGGAAAGAAAATTTTGCCGATTTTTGGCGTCCGTGTGTTGTTTTTATTTCCTCTTCTGGTTCTGGGTCACCTCTTCTGGTCCTTTGTCACCTCTGCTGTCGCTGTGTCACCTCCAGGTGACAGGGAGGGACATTTTGGGGACATTGAGGGGGTTGGTGACACCCCAGGGTGGTGGCGGTGGGTGGGGAATGAGGATTGTAGTGATTTTGGGGGGGGTTTTGGTTATTTCTTCTGGTTCTGGGTCATCTCTGCTGTCCCTGTGTCACCTCCAGGTGACAGGGAGGGACATTCTGGGGACATTGGGGGATTGGTGGCACCCGGGGTGGTGGCACTTGGTGGCACCGGTTGGATGCGGAAAGAAAATTTTGCCAATTTTTGGTGTTTTTGTGGCGTTTTTGTGGTGGGGCTGGGGTCACTTCTTATGGTTCTGTGTCACCTCTGCTGTCCCTGCGTCACCTCCAGGTGACAGGGATGGACATCTGAGGACACTGAGTGGTTGGGGACATTGGGTGGCAGTGGCAGGGTGGGAAAAGAGAAGAATGTTACTGGTGGCACTGGGAGCACTGGGCGGTTCCAGTTTGGGGACACTGGTGGCACTGAGTGACACTGGTGGCACTGGGCAGTTCCAGTTTGGGGACACTGGGAGCACTGGGAGCACTGGGCAGTTCCAGTTTGGGGATGCTGGTGACAGTGGTGACACTGGTGGCACTGGGCAATTGCAGTTTGGGGACACTGGTGACACTGGTGGCACTGGGCAATTGCAGTTTAGGGACACTGGTGGCACTGGGAGCACTGGGCAATTCCAGTTTGGGGACACTGGTGACACTGGTGGCACTGATGGCACTGGGAAGTTCCAGTTTGGGGACACTGGTGACACTGGGAACGCTGGGCAGTGCCATTTGGGGACACTGGTGACACTGGTGGCACTGGGCAGTTCCAGTTTGGGCACAGTGGTGGCACTGGTGGCACTGGGAGCAATGGGCAGTTCCAGTTTGGGGACACTGGTGACACTGGTGGCACTGGGAGCACTGGGCAGTGCCAGTTTGGGGACACTGGTGACACTGGGAACACTGGGCAGTTCAAGTTTGGGGACACTGGTGACACTGGGAACACTGGGCAGTTCCAGTTTGGGGACACTGGTGACACTGGTGGCACTGGCGGTGCCAGTTTGGGGACACTGGTGGCGCTGGTGGCTTTACCAGCTTTGGCCACTGGGGGGCGCTGAGTGTCTTGGCCCCTCCCCCTGCGTGTGACGTCACCGTGCGTGATGGGCGTGGCCTCCTCCTATTGGCCCGTGTTCAGCCAATCAGCGGCGGCGCCGGGCGTTTGAACGGGCGGGATGAGCGGAGCGTGAGCGGGGGGGGAACGGGAGGGGAATATCGCGATAGGGGCACCGGGATATCGCGATAGGGGCACCGGGACACCGGGATATCGGCATTGGGATATCGCGATAGGGAGCCCGGGATATCGGGGATCAGAATATCGGGATACCGGCTGTTGGGATACCGGGATTCTGGGATATCGCGATATCGGGGGTCGGGATACCGGCACTGGGATTTTGGGATCGTGATTGGGATTCTGGGATCAGGATATCGCGATAGGGATATCGGGATACCGGGATCCAGGGAGGGCGACACCGGGCCTGGGGGACACCAACGCTGTCCAGGGGTGGCACCGGGACCGTGTCCCCTCGGGGTCACGCGATGTCCCCCAGCGCTGCTGGTGGCACTGAAGTGTCCCCAAGGGGTGGCCGTGCCCTGGCGGTGACCCTGTCCCGGTGCCACCCCCAGCTGTGCCCGCGAGCTGCCACCGCTGGATGTGACCCGCGGGTGTCACCGCTGCCTCGGGGTCCTGCGGCGGGCACAGGTGAGGGGACAGCGCGGGGACAACGCGGGGACAGCGACAATCCCGGAACGGGGGTGGGGACAGCGAGGGGACAACGACAGTCCTGGAACGGGGGACGGGGACAGCGAGGGGACAGTGACAATCCCGAAACGGGGACAGTGTTGGGGACAGTGACACCCTCAGAATCGGGGTCTGGGGACAGCGACAAACCCGGAACAGCGACAAACCCGGGGGACAAGGACAGCTGTGCCACCCGGTGGTGGCAGCGGTGACAGCGCTGGGGACAGTGACACCCCCGGAATGGGGACAGGGACAGTGACACCCTCAGAACAAGGGACAGGGACAGTGACACCCTCAGAGCGGGGGACAAGGACAGTGCCACCCCGCGGTGACAGCGCTGTCCCCTCCCCGCAGGAGCCGCTGCCGAGGAGCCCAGCCCAGGGTGAGGTCCCCAAGGTGTCCCCTCCGCACTGGGGACAATCGGGGGGGGTGGCACTGAGCGGGGGGGTGACCCCAATCTGTGTCCCCAGAGCCGGGGTGGCCCCGGAGGGCCCTGTCCTTCCTGAGCGAGGATGGCAGCGGTGACAGCGACACCTGGGTGGCCCTTGGGGACATCGCCGAGGCCGGACCCCTCAGCAGCACCCGCAGGTCCCTCCTGGACGAGCCGGGGGACAGCGGTGTCCCCTCACTGTGTCCCCAAGATCCCCGCGGTGTCCCCTCACTGTGTCCCCAAGATCCCCGCGGTGTCCCCTCGCTGTGTCCCCAAGATCCCCGCGGTGTCCCCTCGCTGTGTCCCCAAGATCCCCGCGGTGACACCGCTGTCCCCCTGCCACCCCTGGCCTCCAGCACGCTGCTCTGGGACCGGGAGCCACCCCCGAGCCGCACTTTGGGGACAAGGACAAGATGTCCCCTCAAGCCCAGCCTTGGTGACATCCCTGTCCCCTGTCCCCGCGTGGCTCGCGGCGTGTCCCTGAGGCGACACCAAGGAGGGATATTGGGGACACACGCGATGTCCCTGAGGTCCCCCCCGGCCCGCGGTGGCTTCTTGGTGGCACCTCGGAGCTGCGGTGACACCGCGGGTGACATCCCCGGGGGGTGGCGAGGGGCTGTCCCCAAGGCGGGGGTGACACAGCGGGGGGGTGCGGACCGCGCTGGCTTTGGGGACATTGGGGACACTGGGGACAGCGGCAGCTTTGGGGACAGCAGCGACAGCTTTGGGGACAGCAGCGACAGCTTTGTCACCGCCAGCGAGTCCCTGGGGGGCGGCGGGGCCGGGGGGGCTCAGCCCGGGGGTCCCGAGGGGGCGGAATTGGGGCGGGATTCGGGTTTGGGGCGGAATTTGGGTTTGGGGCGGAATTTGGGGCGGGATTTGGGGCGGGGTTCGGAGCGGGATTTGGGTTTAGGGCGGGATTTAGGGAAGGATTTGGGGCAGGATTTGGATTTAGGGCGGAATTTGAGGCAGAACTTGGGGCAGGATTTGGATTTGGGGCAGGGTTTGGGTTTGGGGCGGAATTTGGGTTCAGAGCAGGATTCGGATTTGGATTTGGGGCGGAATTCGGGTCAGGATTTGGGTTTGGGGCGGAATTTGAGTCAGAATTTGGGGCAGGATTTGGGTTCGGAGCAGGATTCGTATTTGGGGCGGAATTTGGGGCGGGATTTGGGTTTGGGACGGGATTTGGGTTTGGGGCGGGATTTAGGGCGGGATTTGGGAGTGGATTTGGGTTTGCGGCGGAATTTGAGGCAGGAGTTGGGGCAGGATTTGGATTTGGGGCAGGATTTAGGGCGGGATTTGAGGCAGAACTTGGGGCAGGATTTGGGTTTGGGGCAGAATTTGGGTTCGGAGCAGGATTCGGATTTGGGGCAGGATTTGGGTTTGGGGCAGGATTTGGGTTTGGGGCGGAATTTGGGGCAGGATTTAGGGCGGGATTTGGGACGCAGGTCGGAGCAGGATTTGGATTTGGGGCGGAATTTGAAGCAGGATTTGGATTCGGAGCAGGATTTAGGGCGGGATTTGAGGCAGGATTTGGGGCAGGATTTGGGTTTGGGGCGGAATTTGGGTTTGGGGCGGAATTTGAGGCAGAACTTGGGGCAGGATTTAGGGCAGGGTTTGGGGCGGAATTTGGGGCAGGATTTGGATTTAGGGCGGAATTTGAGGCGGGATTTGGGTTTGGGGCAGGATTTGGATTTGGGGCGGGATTTAGGGCGGGGCTCGAAGCAGGATTTGGGTTTGGGGCGGAATTTGAGGCTGGATTTGGGACTGGATTTGGGTTTGGGGCGGAATTTGGGTTTGCGGCGGAATTCGAGGCAGGAGTTGGGGCAAGATTTGGACTTGGGGCAGGGTTTGGAGCGGGATTTGGGGCAGGATTTGGATTTGGGGCGGAATTTGAATCAGGATTCGGATTTGGGGCAGGATTCAGGGCGGGATTTGAGGCAGAACTTGGGACAGGATTTGGGTTTGGGGCGGAATTTGAAGCAGAATTTGGGGCAGGATTTGGATTTGGGACGGAATTTGCGCTCCGGAGCCGCCCCCCAAACCCCCGAGTCCTGCTGGGATCTCGGGGCGCTCCTCGCCCTTCTCGGGGGGTCCCCGCGCCGCTGTCCCCGTCCTGACAGCCCCAGCGATGTCACCTCCCGGGGCTGCGACAATTCTGGGGACCGCCACGTCACCCCCCGGAGCAGGAGCCGCCTGCGGGCGGTGGCATCGCGGCTCCGCCTCTGCTCTTCCTCCTCCTCCTCCCCCGAGACCCCCCCGATGTCCCCCAGACCCCCCGCTGTCGCTGTCACCTCCCCAGGGGACAGGGACGTGTCCGGCGGCTCTTGGGGTGACACCCAGACCCTCCCCGGGCTGTCCCCAAGAGGTGGCAGCGCCCCCAAATCCGGGCTCGGGGTCCTGCGGGGACTTGGGGACAAGGGACACCCCCAGAGCTGCTCAGGGTCCTGTCCCAGGGGGTTTGGGGACAAGGGGACACCCTCGGTGCCACTGTCACCGTCGGGGCCGCTGTCACCCGGCTGTGCCACCCCGCACTCCGAGGATGTGACACCAAACCAGGCACCTCGCGAGTGTCGCAGCCCCGGGGGTGGCACTGCTGTCACCAGCAGCCCGCGAGGTCGCCCAGGTGCCACCAGCAGCCCTCGGAGTGGCACCGATGTCACCAACCGCCTCAGGGGTGACAGAGGTGCCACCAGCCGCCCCCGGGGTGGCCCAGCTGCCACCAGCAGCCCTCGGAGTGGCACTGATGTCACCAACTGCCTCAGGGGTGACACAGGTGCCACTAGCCGCCTCAGGGGTGACACAGGTGCCACCAGCAGCCCGCGAGGTCGCCCAGGTGCCACTACCAGCCCTCGGAGTGGCACTTGTGTCACCAGCAGCCCCTGGGGTGGCCCAGGTGCCACCAGCAGCCCCCGGGGTGGCACTGATATCACCAGCAGCCCTCGAGGTGACACAGGTGCCACCAGCCGCCTCAGGGGTGACACAGGTGCCACCAGCCACCTCCGGACCGGCACTGCTGCCACCAGCAGCCCCCGGGGTGGCACCGATGTCACCAGCAGCCCCCGGAGTGGCACTGCTGTCACCAGCCGTCCTCGGGGTGGCCCAGCTGCCACCAGCAGCCCTCAAGGTGGCACTGATGTCACCAGCAGCCCCCGAGGTCGTCCAGATGCCACCAGCCGTCCCCGGGGTGCCCAGGGCCGGCTCTGTCCCCAGGGCTGGCCGTGTCCCCAGGGCTGTCCCTGTCCCCAGGGCTGGCCGTGTCCCCAGGGCTGTCCCTGTCCCCAAGGGCACAGCCCCGAGCTGGTGGCCGCGCTCAGGAGTGGCCTTGTCCCCGACTGTGCCCAGGACGAGCTGGCCCTGAGCCGCCACTTCCAGAGCCCGAGCCAGGGGCGGCTCCGGGGCAGCTTCAACTACCTGCTGCTGGACCCCAGGTGGGACCTGCCACCCCTGCCACCTCCTGTCACCTGTGTCACCCCTGCCACCCCTGTCACCTGTGTCACCCCTGGGACTCCCCTGGGATACCCCTGGGACACCCCCTGTCACCCCTCTGTCACCCCTGTGTCACTTCTGGGACACCCTGTCACCCCTGGGACACCCCCTGTCACCCCTGGGACACCCCTGTCACCCTCCTGTCATCCCTGGGACACTCGTGTCATCCTCCTGTCACCTCCTGTCACCCCTGGGACACCCCTGGGACACCCCTGTCACCCTCCTGTCACCCCTGGGACACCCCTGGGACACCCCTGTCACCCTCCTGTCACCCCTGGGACACCCCTGTCACCCTCCTGTCACCCCTGGGACACCCCGTGTCATTCCTGTGTCACCCTTGGGACACCTCTGTGCCACCCCCTGCCACCCTTATGTCACCCGGTGCCACTTCTGGGACACCCTATGTCACCTTTGGGACATCCTGTGTCACCCCAGTGTCCCCCCCGTGTCCCCAGGGTCACTCCTGTGTCACCCAGTGCCACTCCCGTGTCCCCAGGGTGACCCAGAACCTGCCCCGGTGCAGTCCCAGGTGTCACTCCCGTGTCCCCTGTGTCACCCCATGTCCCCAGGGTCACTCGGGACCTGCCCCGGCGCAGTCCCAGGTGTCACCCCAGTGTCACTCAGTGTCACCCCATGTCCCCAGGGTCACTCGGGACCTGCCCCGGCGCAGCCCCGGGCTCAGCCCCGCCCAGCGGTTCCGGGATTTTGTCACCGCCGTGTTCTACGTGGGCAAGGGGACACGGGCCAGGCCCTGGTGGCACCTGCGGCAGGCGAGGGCACAGCAGCGCCGGGGGACAGCCGGGGTGAGCGGGGATTGGGAATGGGATTGGGGAAATGAAAATGGGATGGGGAAATGGAAATGGGATTTGGAAATGGGATTGGGGAAATGGGAATGGGGGAAATGGGGATGGGATTGGGGAATGGGATTGGGGAAATGGGGATGGGGAAATGGGATTGGGATTGAGGGGGATTGGGGATGGGGATGGGGATGGGGATTGGGAGTGGGATTGGGAATGGGGAAATCGGGATGGGATTGGTATTGGGAATGGGGATGGGGGAAATGGAAATGGGATTGGGATTGGGATTGGGGGAGTGGGGAATGGGATGGGACTGGGGTGGGATTGGGAGTGGGGTTGGGGTGGGATTGGGGAATGGGAATGGGGGAAATGGAAATGGGATTGGGAGTGGGATTGGAATTGGGGAAATGGGAATGGGATTGGGGGAGTGGGGATGGGGAAATGGGATTGGAATTGGGATTGGGGAATGGGAATAGGAATGGAATTGGGGAATGGAAATGGGGAAATGGGGATGGGGTTGGGATTGGGGAATGGGGAAATGGGGATGGGATTGGGGAAATGAAAATGGGATTGGGAGGGGGATTGGGATTGGGGAATGGGAATGGGGGAAATGGAAATGGGATTGGGAGTGGGATTGGAACTGGGGAAATGGAAATGGGGAAATGGGAATGGGAATGGGGGAAATGGAAATGGGGTTGGAATTGGGGAAATGGAATTGGGAAATTGGGATGGGATTGGGATTGGGGTTGGATGGGGAAGTGGGGATGAGGAAATGGGATGGAATTGGGATTGGGGAATGGGAATGGGGAAATGGAAATGGGATTGTGGAATGGGATTGGGGGATTGGGATTGGGAATGGGAAAGGGGAATGGGATGGGATTGAGATGGAGGTTGGGATTGGGGGAGTGGGGAATGGGGAAATGGAAATGGGGTTGGAATTGGGGAGGTGGGATTGGGGAATGGGAATGGGGGAAATGGAAATGGGATTGGGGAATGGGATGGGGGATTGGGAAGGGGAATAGGGAATGGGATGGGATTGAGATGGGGATTGGGGTGGGATTGGGGGAGTGGGGAATGGGATTGGGATTGAGGAATGGGATTGGGGAAATGGGAATGGGATTGGGGAATGGGGAAATGGGACTGGGATTGGGACTGGGATTGGGGTGGGATTGGGATGAGGATCGGAATGGGGAAATGGGGATGGGATTGGGATCGGGATTGGGGGAGTGGGGAATGGGAATGGGGCTGTAGGATTGGGGGAATGGGAAGCGGGGAGTGAGGGAATGGGATTGGAAATAGGAAAGGGGTATTGGGGAATGGGATTGGGAATGGGGGAATGGGGATGGGAATGAAGGGTTGGGAATGGGGCTTTGGGGCCGTGGTGCTGAACTTTGGGGCCGTGTTTGGGGCCATGGTGACAGTTTTGGGGCCATGGTGACAGTTCTGGGGCGGGCAGGGCTGTGTTTGGGGCCATGGTGACAGTTCTGGGGCTGTGGTGGCTGTTTTGGGGCTGTGGTGACAGTTTTGGGGCCGTGGTGACAGTTTTGGGGCGGGCAGGGCTGTGTTTGGGGCCGTGGTGACAGTTTTGGGGCTGTGTTTGGGGCCATGGTGACAGTTCTGGGGCCATGGTGACAGTTCTGGGACTGTGGTGACAGTTTTGGGGCCATGGTGACAGTTTTGGGGCCCTGGTGACAGTTCTGGGGCGGGCAGGGCTGTGTTTGGGGCCGTGGTGACAGTTTTGAGGCCATGGTGACAGTTTTGGGGCAGGCAGGGCTGTGTTTGGGGCCGTGGTGACAGTTTTGAGGCCATGGTGACGGTTTTGGGGCTGTGGTGACAGTTTTGGGGCCGTGGTGACAGTTTTGGGGCCATGGTGACAGTTCTGGGGCCATGGTGACAGTTCTGGGGCCGTGGTGACAGTTTTGGGGCTGGGCAGGGCTGCCCCAAGGTGCGGCGCATCCTGGCGATCTGGGGCTCGGGGCAGGGCGTGGTGCCCCTGCTCTGCTTCCCGCACCGCGCGCCCCGCGAGGCCCTGACCCGCGAGAGCTGCATGCTGGAGGCGCTGGGTGAGCCCAAACACGGCCCCAATCCCAAATCCTGACCCCAAACACGGCCCCAATCCCAAATCCTGACCCCAAACACGGCCCCAAATCCCAAATCCTGACCCCAAACACGGCCCCAAATCCTGACCCCAAATCCCAAATCCTGACCCCAAACACGGCCCCAGATCCCAAATCCTGACCCCAAATCCCAACCTCAAATCCCAATCCCAGATCCCAACCCCAAATGCCAGATCCCGACCCCAAATCCCAACCCCAAATCCCAAAACCCGACCCCCAATCCCAAATCCCAACCCCAGATCCTGACCCCAAATCTCAACCCCAAATCCTGGCCCCCAATCCCAGATCCCAATCCCAAATCCCAACCTCAAATCCCAACCTCAAATCCCAATCCCAGATCCCAACCCCCAATCCCAGATCCCACTGCCCTCATTGCCAATCCCAAATCCCAGTCCCAGATCCCAAATCTCAGATCCTAAATCTCAAATCCCAAATCCCATTCCCCCACTGCCAACCCCAACCCCAATCCCAAATCCAAAATCTCAAATCCCAAATCCCATTCCCCCACTGCTAACCCCAAATCCCAACCCCAACTCCCAAATCCCAATCCCAAATCCCAGCCCCAAATCCCACTGCTCCCACTGTCGACCCCAAATCCCCAATCCCAGATCCCAACCCCAAATCCCAGATCCCACTGCCCTCATTGCCAATCCCAAATCCCAGTCCCAGATCCCAAATCCCAGATCCTAAATCTCAAATCCCAAATCCCATTCCCCCACTGCCAACCCCAATCCTGGATCCCACTGTCCCCATGGCCAATCCCAAATCCAAAATCCCAGATCCCAAATCCACATCCCACTGCCCTCATTGCCAACCACAAATCCCAGTCCCAGATCCCAAATCCCAAATCCCATTGTCCCCAATCCCAAATCCCATTCCCCCACTGCCAATCCCAACCCCAAATCCCAACCCCAAATCCCACTGTCCCCATTCCCAATCCCACAGCCCCAACCCCCCCCATCCCCACCCTCCCACCACAGTCTGGGGGTCCTGGGGCTGTCCCCAATCCCCGTAGGTGTCCCCTGTCCCTGTGGGTGCCCCTTGACCCCACGGGTGTCCCCCTATCCCTATGGGTGCCCCCATGACCCCGTGGGTGTCCCCAGTCCCCGTGGGTGTCCCCCTGTCCCCGTGGGTGCCACCCTGTCCCTCCCCATGAGTGATCCCCTGTCCCCATGGGTGTCCCCTGACCCTGTGGGTGTCCCCCTGTCCCCATAGGTGCCCCCTGACCCCCTGCCCATCCCCACGGGTGTCTCCCTGTCCCCATGGGTGCCCCTCTGTCCCTCCCCAGAGGTGGCCCCCTGTCCCCACAGGTGCCCCCCTGTCCCTCCCCATGGGTGATCCCCTGTCCCCATAGGTGCCCCCTGACCCCCTGCCCATCCCCGTGGGTGTCCCCAGTCCCTGTGGGTGCTGCCCTGTCCCCGTGGGTGCTCCCTGACCCCAAGGGTGTCCCCCTGTCCCCGTGGGTGACCTCTGACCCCTGTCCCCATGGATGTCCCCCTGACCGCATGGGTGTCCCCCTGACCCCACGGGTGTCCCCTGACCCCATGGGTGACCTCTGACCCCTGACCCCGTGGGTGTCCCCCTGACCCTGTGGGTATCCCCTGTCCCTCCCCAGAGGTGTCCCCCTGACCCCATAGGTGTCCGCCTGTCCCCGTGGGTGCCCCCTGTCCCCTGCCCATCCTTGTGAGTGCCCACCTGACCCCACAGGTGTCCCCTGACCCCCTGCCCATCCCAAGGGTGTCCCCTGTCCGTCCCCACGGGTGGTCCCCTGACCCTCTGGGTGTCCCCCTGACCCCTGGCCCCATGAGTGTCCCCCTGACCCCTGACCTCTGGCCCCATGAGTGTCCCCCTGACCCCTGTCCCCTGTCCCCAGGCCTGCAGTCCCTGACCAACGCCCGTCGGGGTCGCTGTTACGGCCCGGCCGCGGCCTGGGGGGGGGAGAGACGGCGGCGCCTGGGGGTGACCCTGCTGCACCGGGCCATGGGCGTGCTGCTGGCACAGGGAGAGTGCCAGCTGTACCCTGGGGACATCCCCGGGTGACACTGAGTGACACTGAGTGACCCTGCTGCACCGGGCCATGGGCGTGCTGCTGGCACAGGGAGAGTGCCAGCTGTACCCTGGGGACATCCCCGGGTGACACTGAGTGACACTGACCCTGCTGCACCGGGCCATGGGGGTGCTGCTGGCACAGGGGGAGTGCCAGCTGTACCCTGGGGACATCCCCGGGTGACACTGAGTGACACCGAGTGCCAGCTCTACCCTGGGGACATCCCCGGGTGACACTGAGTGACACTGAGTGACCCTGCTGCACCGGGCCATGGGGGTGCTGCTGGCACAGGGGGAGTGCCAGCTCTACCCTGGGGACATCCCCGGGTGACACTGAGTGACAGAGAGTGCCAGCTCTACCCTGGGGACATCCCCGGGTGACACTGAGTGACCCTGAGTGCCAGCTCTACCCTGGGGACATCCCCGGGTGACACTGAGTGACACAGAGTGACCCTGCTGCACTGGGCCATGGGGGTGCTGCTGGCACAGGGAGAGTGCCAACTGTACCCTGGGGACATCCCTGGGTGACAGAGAGTGACACTGAGTGACACAGAGTGACCCTGCTGCACCGGGCCATGGGGGTGCTGCTGGCACAGGGAGAGTGCCAGCTCTACCCTGGGGACATCCCCGGGTGACAGTGAGTGACACTGAGTGACAACGAGTGACGCCGAGTGCCAGCAAGTGACACCGACTACCAAGGGACATCCGGGGGTGACACTGAGTGACACCGAGTGACATCAAGTGCCAGCTGCACCCTGGGGACATCCCTGGATGACACTGAATGACAATGAGTGACACCAAATGACATCGAGTGCCAGCTGCACCCTGGAGACATCCCTGAGTGACAGAGAGTGACACCAAGTGACACTGAGTGACACCGAGTCCCAACTGCACCCCGAGGACATCTCTGGGGGACATCTCTGAGTGACACCGAGTGCCAGGGGACATCCCAGGGTGACACCAACCCCCCCCAGGGTGACATCAAGTGACACCGAGTGCCAGCTGTACCCTGGAGACATCCCTGGGTGGCACCGAGTGACACCGAGTGCCAGCTGTACCCCTGAGTGACAATGAGTGACACCGAGTGCCAAGGGACATCCGGGGGTGACACCGAGTGACACTGAGTGCCATCTGCACCCTGGGGACATCTGGGAGTGACACCGAGTGACATCAAGTGCCAGCTGTACCCTGGGGACATCCCTGCGTGACACCAAGTGACGATGAGTGACACCGAGTACCAAGGGACATCCAGGGGTGACATCGAGTGACACTGAGTGACATCAAGTGCCAGCCGCACCCTGGGGACATCCCCAGGTGACACCAACCCCACCCCAGGGGTGACACCGACCCCCTCAAGGTGACACTGAGCACCCTAGGGTGACACTGCCACCCCATGGTGACATTTTTGGGTTTCTTGTCCTTTCCCCCAATAAACCCCGCCCCTCTTTTGGGGACATTTTGGGACATTTTTGGGGCCCCATCCCCGCCCCGATGCGTTTGGGGACATTCCCAGTACGGAACTGGACACGGCTGGGACACAGCTCGGCTTTACTGGGGGAGGGGACACCAACACGGGGGGGACAGGGAGGGGACAAGGGACACGGGGACATGGGGACATGGGGGTGTTGATGGCATTTGGGGGCTTTGGTGGCATTTTTTGGACATTGGTGGCATTTTTGGGGGGCATTGCTGCCATTTTTGGGGTATTGGTGACATTTTTTGGTGGCATTGGTGACACTTTTGGAGGCATTGGTGACATTTTGGTGCCAGTGGACACGTTGGGGACAGTTTGGGGACAAGGGACAGGGTTGGGATTTCCTGGGGAATTTCTTTGGTTTAAATTTTGGGAATTTCGGGGAGGGGACACCCCCAGAGGTGACATCAGGGACACCCTGAGGTGACATCGGGGACACCCTGAAGTGGCTCCTGCGGGTGCTGGGAAGAGTGGGAGGGGTGGGAATTGTGTGGGATCGACTGGGATCAACTGGGATGAACTGGGATCCCACGGATCCATGCGGGAATCATCTTTGGGATTGGGATTCTCCTCCCATCCTGGGATTTGGGATCCCTGGGATTGGGGATTCCTGGATTTGGGGTCGTTGGATTGGGATTATTGGATTTGGGATCCCTGGGATTGGGGATCCTTGGATTTGGGATTCCTGGATTGATTTGGGATCTCTGGATTTGGGATCCCTGGATTTGGGATTCTTGGATTTGGGATCCCTGGATTGATTTGGGATCTCTGGATTTGGGATTCCTGGGATTTGAGATTCCAGGTTTTGGCATTCTTGGATTTAGGATCCTTGGATTTGGGACTCCTGGAATTTGGGATTCCTGGATTGATTTGGGATTCCTGGATTTGGGATTCCTGGGATTGGGGATCCTTGGATCCCTTGATTTGAGATTCCTGGGTTTGAGATCCCTGGATTGTTTTGGGATTCCTGGGATTGGGGGTTCCTGGGATTTAGGACTCCTGGATTTGGGATCCTTGGGCTTGGGATCCCTGGATTTGGGATTCTTGGATTTGAGATTCCTGGGTTTGGGATCCCTGGATTGAATTGGGATCCCTGGGATTTGGAATTCTTGGGATTTGGGATCCTTGGATTTGGGCTTCTCCTCCCATCCTTGGATTTGGGATATCTGGGTTTGGGATCCCTGGGATCCTTGGATTCCTGGGATTTGAGATCCCTGGATTGATTTGGGATTCCTGGGATTTGGGATTCCTGGGATTGGGGATCCTTGGATCCCTTGATTTGAGATTCCTGGGTTTGAGATCCCTGGATTGAATTGGGATCCCTGGGATTTGGAATTCTTGGGATTTGGGATCCTTGGATTTGGGATCCCTGGGTTGATTTGGGATCCCCATATTTGGGCTTCTCCTCCCATCCTTGGATTTGGGATTCCTGGGATTTGGGATCCCTGGATTTGGGATCCCTGGGATTGGGGATCCTTGGATTTGGGATCCCTGGGATCCTTGGATCCCTTGATTTGAAATTCCCAGGTTTGGGATCCCTGGGATTTGGAATTCTTGGGATTTGGGATCCTTGGATTTGGGATCCCTGGGATCATTGGATTCTTGGATTTGGAATACCTGGATTTGAGATCCCTGGATTGATTTGGGATCCTTGGGATACTTGGATTCCTGGGTTGATTTGGGATCCCCAGATTTGGGATTCTTCTCCCATTCCTGGATTCATTTGGATTTGGGATTGTCATCCATGGATTGATTTGGGATCCCTGGATTCTGTCCAGATCCCATCCCTAAATTTGGGATTCCTTGGATTTGGGATTCTCCTCCCATCCCTGGATTGTTTTGGGATTCTTGGATTTGGGATCCCCAGATTTAGGATTCTCTTCCCATCCCTGGATTGATTTGGATTTGGGATCTCTGGATTTGAGATTCCCATCCATGGATTTCTTTGGGATCCTTGGATTCTGTCCTGATCCCATCCCCGGATTTGGGATTCTGTGGATCCGTGTGGCAATTCCCAGGAATTCTGGGAAGATTGGGAATGATGGAATTTTACAGGAGGGTGGGATCAGGTGGAATTGGGATCCTGTGGATCCATTTGGGAATCCTGGGAAAATTTGGATTGGGAATGATGGAATTTCACAGGAGGGATCAGGTGGGATCAGGTGGAATTGGGATCCTGTGGATCCGTGTGGGAATCCTGGGAAGATTTGGAATGATGGAATTTCACAGGAGGGTGGGATGGGATCGGGTGGGATCGGGATCCCGCAGATTCTTGCAGGAATTTCGGGAATTTCAGGAATTTGGGTTTTGCCGATCCCAGGACAGAGCCTCTGGAAAGGGCCAGGGGTGGCCCCGAGGATGTGGCAGAGGGGACACGGCCGGGGTGGCACCGGGGACAGCCTTCATCCCGGGAATCATCCTCATCATCCCGGGAATCATCCTCCTCATCCCGGGAATCCTCCTCATCCCAGGAATCCTGCTCATCCTGGGAATCCTCCTCATCCTCATCCCGGGAATCCTGCTCATCCCGGGAATCCTGCTCATCTTCATCCCAGGAATCATCCTCATCCTGGGAATCCTGCTCATCCTCATCCCGGGAATCCTCCTCATCCTCATCCCAGGAATCCTGCTCATCCTCATCCTCCTCATCATGGGAATTATCCTCATCCTCATCCCGGGGATCCTCATCCCGGGAATCCTGGGAATCCTGCTCCTACTGGGAATCCTGCTCATCTTCATCCTCATCCCGGGAATCCTGCTCCTTCTCATCCTGGGAATCCTGCTCATCTTCATCCTCATCCCGGGAATCCTGCTCATCCTCATCCCAGGAATCCTGCTCCTCATCCTCATCCCAGGAATCCTGCTCATCCTCATCCCGGGAATCCTGCTCATCCTGGGAATCCTCCTCATCCTCATCCTGGGAATCCTGCTCATCCTCATCCTGAGAATCCTCCTCATCCCAGGAATCCTGCTCATCTTCATCCCGGGAATCCTGCTCATCCTCATCCCAGGAATCCTCCTCATCCTAATCCCGGGAATCCTGCTCATCCTCATCCTGAGAATCCTCCTCATCCCAGGAATCCTGCTCCTCATCCTCATCCCGGGAATCCTGCTCCTCCTCATCCCGGGAATCTCCTCATCCCGGGAATCTCCTCATCCTCATCCCGGGAATCCTGCTCTTCCTCATCCTCACCCCAGGAATCCTCCTCATCCTCACCCCAGGAATCCTCCTCATCCTCATCCCGGGAATCCTGCTCATCATCCCAGGAATCCTGCTCATCCTCATCCCGGGAATCCTGCTCCCTTCCTCCTCCTCCTCCTCCCAGCAGGAGCAGCCGAACCCCACGAGGGTCCCCCCAAATCCGGGCAGATCCCAGCGCGGAGGAGCCTCAGGATTCTCCTGAAAACCGCCCCAAAAATCCCCGCGGGGACCTCGAGTGTCACCTCCCGGTGTCACCTCCTCCTCCCTCCGTGTCCCCTCCCGGTGTCACCCCCTGAGTGACAACGACAGGGAGGAAAAAAAACGGGATGGAGCCGCTCCAGAGGGACCGGGGGTGGCGTGTCCGGGGTGTGGGGACAGGGTGTGACACGTCTGGGATCTGAGGACAAAGTGTGACATGTCCGGGGTCTGGGGGACAGGGTGTGACATGTCCGGGTGTGGGGACAAAGTGTGACATGTCCAGGTGTGGGGACAAGGTGAGACATTGTCCTGCTGGGGTTGGGGACCAGATGTGGCATGTCAGGGCTTGGGGACCAACTGCGCCGTGTCCCCGCTGTCCCCGGGGTGGGGGACTGGCTGTGACAATGTCCAGGGTTGGGGACCGGCTGTGACAAATGTCCAGGGTTGGAGACCGCCTGTCCCCATTGTCCCCAGGGTTGGGAACCAGCCATGCCATGTCCCCAGGGCTGGGGACCAGATGTGACAAATGTCCTGGGTTGGGGACAGGCCGTGCCATGTCCCCTCTGTCCCCGGGGTTGGGGACAGGCTGTGACAAATGTCCTGGGTTGGAGACCGGCCATGCCATGTCCCCCGTGTCCCCAGGGCTGGGAACTGGCCGTGCCGTGTCCCCTCTTGTCCCCAGGGTTGGGGACCAGCTGTGACAATGTCCAGGGTTAGGGACCGGCAGTGCCATGTCCCCTCCATTCGCGGGGTTGGGGACCAGCTGTCACAATGTCCCCCGTGTCCCCAGGGTTGGGGACCAGCTGTGACAATGTCCGGGATTGGGGACTGGCTGTGACAATGTCCGGGATTGGGGACCGGCTATTCCATGTCCCCTCTTTCCTCAGGGTTGGGGACCGGCTGTGACAATGTCCCATGTGTCCCCAGGGTTGGGGACCAGCTGTGACAATGTCCGGGGTTGGGGACCGACCATGCCACGTCCCCTCTGTCCCCAGGGTTGGGGACAGGCTGTGACAAATGTCCTGGGTTGGGGACCAGCTGTGACAATGTCCCCCGTGTCCCCAGGTTGGGGACCATCCCCGCAGCCTCCCCTGGCTCCCGGCAGAGCCTCCTCAAACCGGGGACTCAAACCGAGCCCGGGGACTCAAACCGGGCCCGGGGACTCAAACCGAGCCCGGGGACTCAAACCGAGCCCGGGGACTCAAACCGGGCCCGGGGACTCAAACCAGACCCGGGGACTCAAACCGGGCCCGGGGACTCAAACCGGGCCCGGGGACTCAAACCGGGCCCGGGGACTCAAACCAGACCCGGGGACTCAAACCGAGCCCGGGGACTCAAACCGGACCCGGGGACTCAAACCGGGCCCGGGGACTCAAACCGGGCCGTGCGGCCCCGCCTCTCCCGGGGCAGCTCCCGCTGTCCCCGCTGTCCCCGCTGTCCCGGCCCGGTGTCCTGGCCTGGCGCTGGCTCTCATTTGGTGTCGCCGTCGCCGTCGGGCGTGTCGGGCTCCCAGAGGACGAACTCGTGCAGCAGCGTGTTCACCGTGTCGGGGCACTCGAGCATCACCATGTGGCTGCCCTCGTCGATCACCTTCAGGAAGGCGATCAGCAGGATCTGCGGGGACAGCGGGACAGGTGACACCAGAGCTCAGAGCCATCCCCTGTCACCTCCCTCGGAGTCCCTGAGAGGTGACACCAGAGCCCTAAAGCCACTCTGTGCCCTCCCTCGGAGTGGCAGTGACAAGGTGACCCCTGAGAGGTGACACCAGAGCCACCCCCTGTCCCCTCCCTTGGCAGTGGCAGTGACAAGGTGACCCCTTAAGAGGTGACACAAGACCCCTAATGCCACTCTGTGCCCTCCCTCAGAGTGGCAGTGACAAGGTGACCCCTTAAGAGGTGACACCAGAGCCCCAGAGCCATCCCCTGTCACCTCCCTCAGAGTGGCAGGGCTGGGGTGACCCTGAGAGGTGACACTAGAGCCCTAATGCTACTCTGTCCCCTCCCTCGAGAGTGGCAGTGACAAGGTGACCCCTTAAGAGGTGACACCAGAGCCCCAAAGCCATCCCCTGTCACCTCCCTCGGAGTCCCTGAGAGGTGACACCAGACCCCTAATGCCACTCTGTCCCCTCCCTCAGAGTGGCAGTGACAAGGTGACCCCTGAGAGGTGACACCAGAACTGCTCTGTCCCCTCCTTTGGCAGTGGCAGTGACAAGGTGACCCCTGGAGAGGTGGCACAAGCCCCCAGCCCTCCAAAGTCACCTCCTGTCCCCTCCCAGGAAATGTCCCTGGCCAGGGCTTGGAGCACCCTGGCACAGTGGGAGGTGTCCCTGTCCTTGTCCCTGTCCCTGTCCCACCCCGGCAGTGTCCCTGTCATACCCAGGTGTCCCTGTGACATCCCTGGCAGTGTCCCTGTCCCTGTCCCCGTGCAGTGTCCCTGGCGTGTCCCTGTCCCCGTCCCTGTCCCCATGCCACCCCGGCACTGTCCTGTCACACCCAGCTGTCCCTGTCCCTGTGCCACCCCTTGTAGTGTCCCTGTCCCACACTCGAATCTGTCCCTCCCACACCAGGTGTCCCTGTCACACCCAGCTGTCCCTGTCCCTGTGCCAACCCTGTCCCTCCCGTCGTGGCACACCTGAAGCTGTCCCTGTCCCATCCCTGTCCCTGTCCCCATCCCCATCCCTGTCCCCATCCCTGTCCCCATCCCCGTCCCTGTCCCTGTCACACCCAGGTGTCCCTGTCCCTGTGCCACCCCTGTCCCTGTCCCTGTCCCTCCCATCGTGGCACACCTGAAGCTGTCCCTGTCCCACCCCTGGCAGTGTCCCCGTCCCTGTCCCATCCCTGTCCCATCCTTGTCCCTGTCCCACACCCGAAGCTGTCCCTCCCCACACCAGGTGTCCCTGTCACACCCAGCTGTCCCTGTCCCTGTGCCACCCCTGGTAGTGTCCCTGTCTCTGTCACACCCAGGTGTCCCTGTCCCATCCCCGTCCCTGTCCCACACCCGAAGCTGTCCCTGTCCCATCCCTGTCACACCCCTGTCCCTGTCCCACCCCTGTCCCATCCCTGTCCCTGTCCCCGTCCCTGTCCCTGTCCCCATCCCTGTCCCTGTCCCACCCAGGTGTCCCTGTCCCATCCCTGTCCCTGTCCCATCCCTGTCCCTGTCCCATCCCTGTCCCTGTCCCACACCCGAAGCTGTCCCTGTCCCTGTCCCATCCCTGTCCCTGTCACACCCAGCTGCCCCCGTCCCTGTCCCTGTCACACCCAGCTGTCCCTGTCCCACCCCTGGCAGTGTCCCTGTCCCTGTCACACCCAGCTGTCCCTGTCCCACCCCTGGCAGTGTCCCTGTCCCTGTCACACCCAGCTGTCCCTGTCCCATCCCTGTCCCTGTCCCACACCCGAAGCTGTCCCTCCCCACACCAGGTGTCCCTGTCACACCCAGCTGTCCCCATCCCTGTCCCTGTCCCACTCAGCTGTCCCTGTCCCATCCCTGTCCCTGTCCCATCCCTGTCCCTGTCCCACCCCTGTCCCTGTCCCATCCCCTGTCCCTGTCCCACACCCGAACCTGTCCCTCTCTCCCTCCCCCCCCCAGGTGACATCCCGTACCTCCGCCATCCTCTGATCCTCCTCCACGGGCACGAACTTGTCGTGCATGCCATGGACCAGCAGCACGGGCACGGCCAGCTCGGCGTGGTACAGCTCGTCCCCCTCGGGCCAGTACTGGCCGCTCATCATGGCCCGCAGCACGAAGGACGAGACGTTGAAGGCGTTGCCCTCCCTCAGCAGCTGCTTCTCTTTGGCACCTTGGCGGGCAAAGCCGGCCCTGGAATGTGGGGGGTGGCACCAAGGGTGAACCCAAAAAAGGCACTTTGTCACCTCCCTTGGAGTGGCACTGCTGACATGAGTTCCCTGAGAGGTGGCACAGACCCTCAGCTACAAAAGTCACCCCCTGTCCCCTCCTTTGGAGTGGCAGTGCCAGGGTGAGACCCCTGGGAGGTGGCACAGACCCCCAGCCCCTCAAGGTGTCCCCTCCCTCAGAGTGGTACTGCTGGCATGAGTCCCCTGGGAGGTGGGACAAGCCCCCAGCCCCAAAGTCGCCCCCTGTCCCCTCCCTCAGAGTGACAGTGCCTGGGTGAGACCCCCTGAGAGGTGGCACAGATCCTCAGTCCCTCCAAAAGCCACCCCCTGTCCCCTCAGAGTGGCACTGCTGGCATGAGTCACCTGAGAGGTGGCTCAAGCCCCCAGCTCCAAAGCCACCCCCTGTCCCCTCCCTCAGAGTGGCAGTGCCAGCATGGATCCCCTGGGAGGTGGCACAGACCCCCAGCCCCTCAAGGTGTCCCCTCCCTCGGAGTGGCACTGCTGGCATGAGACCCCTGAGAGGTGGCACAAGCCCCCAGCTTCAAAAGCCACTCCTTGTCCCCTCTCTCAGATTGGCACTGCTGGCATGAGTCACCTGAGAGGTGGCACAAGCCCCCAGTCCCTCCAAAGCCACCCCCTGTCCCCTCCCTCAGCAGCTGCTTCTCTTTGGCACCTTGGCGGGCAAAGCCGGCCCTGGCACAGCAGGGAGTGAGGTTAGTCTGGAATTTGGGGGGTGGCACCAAGGGTGAACCCGAAAAAGGCGCTTTGTCACCTCCCTCGGAGCGGCAGTGTCAGGGTGAGTCACCTGAGAGGTGGCACAAGTCCTCAGCTCCAAAGCCACCTCCTGTCCCCTCTGTCAGGGTGGCACTGCTGACATGAGTTCCCTGAGAGGTGGCACAAGCCCTGAGCTACAAAAGTCACCCCCTGTCCCCTCTGTCAGGGTGGCAGTGCCAGCATGGATCCCCTGGGAGGTGGCACAAGCCCCCAGCCCCTCAAGGTGTCCCCTCCCTCAGAGTGGCAGTGCCAAGGTGCCCCAGGAGTGTCACAGGGTGTCCCCAGGGTGTCCCCAGGGGTGTCACAGGGTGTCCCCAGGTGTCACTCAAGGAAGCTCCAGGCCAGGCAGGGGGACAGGCAGTGCAGCACAGGAGGGCAGGGAGCCCTCAACCCCCAAAAATCCAGTCCCTGTCCCCATCCCCCAGCAATGGTAGTGCCAGGATGTCCCCAGGGGTGTCACAGGATGTCCTCAGGGGTGTCCCCAGGGTGTCACAGGGTGTCCCCAGGTGTCACTCACTTGAGGAAGCTCCAGGCCAGGCAGGGGGACAGGCAGTGCAGCACAGAGGGGCAGGAGCCCTCAACCCCCCAAATGTCCCCTCTCTCAGAGTGGCAGTGCCAGGATGTCCCCAGGGGTGTCCCCAGGGTGTCACAGGGTGTCCCCAGGGGTGTCCCCAGGTGTCACTCACTTGAGGAAGCTCCAGGCCAGGCAGGGGGACAGAAAGTGCAGCACAGGGAGGAAAGGGAGGCCCCAGCCCCACAAAATGTCCCCTCCCTCAGAGTGGCAGTGCCAGGATGTCCCCAGGGGTGTCACAGGGTGTCCCCAGGGGTGTCCCCAGGTGTCACTCACTTGAGGAAGCTCCAGGCCAGGCACGGGGACAGGCAGTGCAGCACGCAGGGGGGCAGGTTGAAGATGGAGCACAGGCTGGGCTCCAGCGCCGTGGGGCCGCCGCCGTTGATCATGATCACCTTGTGCACCAGCTCCGGGTACTCGTGCGCCAGGAACGTGCAGAACGACACCCTGAGGGGACATGGGGACACTGAGGTGGCTGGGGCTGGTGGCACATATCCATGTCCCTGTCCCTGTCCCCATGCCATCCCCCGTTGATCATGATCACCTTGTGCACCAGCTCCGGGTACTCGTGAGCCAGGAATGTGCAGAATGACACCGTGGGGGGACATGGGGACACTGGGGTGACAAGGTTGGAGCACTGTGGGGTAGGTGAAGGTGGCACTGCCCATGTCACTGTCCCTGCCCATGTCCCTGTCCCTGTCCCCATCCATGTCCCTGTCCCTGTCCCCATGCCATTCCCCGTTGATCATGATCACCTTGTGCACCAGCTCCAGGAAGGTGCAGAATGACACCCTGAGGGGACACTGGGGACACTGAGGTGACAGGTGGGGTGGCTGGGGCTGGTGGCACATGTCCCTGTCCCTGTCCCCATGCCATCCCCGTTGATCATGATCACCTTGTGCACCAGCTCTGGGTACTCGTGAGCCAGGAACGTGCAGAAGGACACCCTGAGGGGACATGGGGACACTGGGGTGACAAGGTTGGAGCACTGTGGGGTAGGTGAAGGTGGCCCATGTCCCTGTCCCTGTCCCCATGCCATTCCCCATTGATCATGATCACCTTGTGCACAGCCCTGGGAAGGTGCAGAATGACACCCTGAGGGGACACGGGGACACTGAGGTGACAGGTGGGGTGGCTGGGGCTGGTGGCACATGTCCCTGTCCCTGGCCATATCCCTGTGCCATCCCTGGATTTGCCCCTTGCACAGTGAGAGGTGTCTCTGCTCATGTCCTGGTGTCCCATGGCACTGTCCCTGTCCCTGCCTGTGTCCCTGTGCCATCCCTGGCACTGTCCCTGGCACAGTGTCCCTGTCCCTGTCCGTGTGCCACCCCTGGCACTGTCCCTGTCCCTGCCCGTGTCCCTGTGCCATCCCTGGCTCTGTCCCTGTCACACCCAGGTGTCCCTCTCCCCGTCCCTGTCCCCGTGCCACCCAGGTGTCACTGTCACACCCAGATGTCCCTCTGCCACCCCAGCAGTGTCCCTGTCACACCCAGGTGTCCCTGTCCCATCCCTGTCCCTGTCCCTGTCCCTGTCCCTGTCCCATCCCTGTCCCTGTCCCCATCCCTGTCCCATCCCTGTCCCTGTCCCATCCCTGTCCCATCCCTGTCCCTGTCCCTGTCCCTGTCCCTGAGCCCTCTCTGGCTCCTTCCCCTCGTTAGTCCAGCCCTAATTAAAGCCCTAATCCCGGCTCTAATCCGATTTCTGGGGTTAATTCCGACCCTGCCCTGGCTGTGCCCTGGCTGGGATCAGCTGGGCACTGAGGAGCTCGGGGAATGGGGGAAAAGTGGGGGAAATGGGGATAAAATGGGATAAATGGGATAAAAATGGGGATAAAATGGGATAAATGGGGTGAAAGTGGGATTAAAATGGGGTTAAAATGGGATAAATGGGATTAAAATGGGGTTAAAATGGGATAAATGGGGTTAAAATGGGGGGAAATGGGGTAAAAATGGGATAAATGGGGGGAAATTGAGTGAAATGGGATTAAAATGGGATAAAAATGGGATTAAAATGGGATAAAAATGGGGGGAAATGGGGTAAAAAGTGGATAAATGGGGGGGAAATGGGGATAAAATGGGATAAAAATGGGATAAATGGGGTGAAAGTGGGGTTAAAATTGGGTTAAAATGGAATAAAATGGGATAAAAATGGGATAAATGGGGTTAAAATGGGGGAAAATAGGGTAAAAATGGGATAAATGGGGTAAAAATGGGATAAGAATGGGATAAAGATGGGATAAAAATGGGGTAGAAATTGGATATAAACGGGATAAGAATGAGATAAAAGATGGGATATAAAATGGGATAAAACCAGGATGAAAGTGGGATAAAAACTGGATAAAAATGGTCTAAAAGTGCAATAAAAGTGCTATAAAAATGGGAAAAAAATGGACAAATCCCACACAATGGTGACCATACATCCCTAAAACTCCGGATTTGTGTCATTCCCAATTTTTAGGACACTCCCTTACCCATAGGAATGCCCCACCAGGATGTTCCTCTTTTTGGCGTATCTCTTGAACCCAGGGATTCAGGAGCTCCAAATCCCAGTAAAAATGGGGTAAAAATGGGATAAAAATGGGGAAAAATGGGATAAAAGGGCGATAAAAATTGGAGAAAAATGTGATAAAAATGAGATAAAGATGGGATAAAAATGGGATAGAAATGGGGTAAAAATGGGATAAAGATGGGCTAAGAATGGGAAAAGAATGGGATTAAAATGGGATTAAAATGGGATAAAAATAGGATGGAAATGGGATAAATGGGGTAAAAATGGGATTAGAATGGGATAAAGATGGGATAAAACTGGGATAAAAGTGAGATAAAGATAGGATAAAAATGAGATAAAGATGGGGAAAAATGGGGGAAAAATGGGATAAATGGCATAAAAATGGGGTAAAAACAGGGAAAAATTGGAGAAACCCCACAAAACGACAACCCCACACCCCAAAACCTCGGAATTTTTATCATTCCCATTTTCTGGGATAAATCCCATCCCCCTTACCCACAGGAATGCCCCACCAGGATGTTCCTGTTCTGGGATTCAGGAGCTCCAAATCCCAGGATAAATGGGATAAAAATGGGATAAAAATAGGGGGAAAATGGGATAAAAGTGAGATAAAGATGGGATAAAAATGGGAAAAAATGGGATAAAATGAGATAAAGATGGAATAAAAATGGGGGAAAATGGGATAAAAATGGGATAAAAGTGCGATAAAAATGGGATAAAACGAGATAACAATGGGATTGAAATGAGATAAAGATGGGATAAAAATGGGGAAAAAATGGAAAAAAGTGGGAAAAAATGGGATAAATGGGATTAAAAATGGGATAAAAGTGAGATAAAGATGGGATAAAAGTGAGATAAAGATGGGATAAAAATGGGGAAAAATGGGGAAAAAATGGGATAAATGGCATAAAAATGGGGAAAAATTGGAGAACCCCCACAAAATGACAACCCCACACCCCAAAATCTTGGAATTTGTGTCATTCCCATTTTCTGGGACACTCCCTTACCCATAGGAATGCCCCACCAGGATGTTCCTCTTCTTGGTGTATCTCTTGAACACAACCCAGGGATTCAGGAACTCCAAATCCCAGAATAAATGGGGTAAAAATGGGATAAAAATGGGATAAAAATGAGATAAAGATGGGATAAAATGGGATTAAAATGGGATAAAAAGGGGATAAAATCAGATAAAGATGGGATAAAAATGGGGGGAAATGGGAAAAAATGGGGAAAAATGGGATAAATGGCATAAAAATGGGGTAAAAACAGGATAAAATGGGATAAAAGTGTGATAAAAATGGGGAAAAAATGGGATAAATGGGACAAAGATGGGATAAAGATGAGATAAAAAGGGGATAAAAGTGCGATAAAAAGGGGATAAAACGAGATAACAATGGGATAAAAATGAGATAAAGATGGGATAAAAATGGGGAAAAATGGGGAAAAATGGGATAAATGGCATAAAAATGGAGTAAAAATGGGATATAAATTGGATTTAAAATGAATAAAAGGCGAGTAAAAATGGGATAAAAGTGCAATAAAAATGGGATAAAAATGGGATAAAGATGGGATAAGAATGGGATTAAAATGGGATAAAAAGGGGATAAAAGTGAGATAAAGATGGGATAAAAATGAGGGGAAATGCGAAAAAAATGGGGGAAATGGGATAAAAGTGGGATAAAGATGGGAGAAAAATGGGATAAAAATGGGATAAAAATGGGGAAAAAATGGGGGAAAAATGGGATAAATAGCATAAAAATGCAGTAAAAATGGGGTAAAAATGGGGAAAAAATTGGAAAAATCCCACAAAATGCCAAATCTTACATCCCTAAACCTCCGGATTTGTGTCATTCCCAATTTCTGGAACACTGCCTTACCCATAGGAATGCCCCACCAGGATGTTCCTCTTCTTGGTGTATCTCTTGAAGACAACCCAGGGATTCAGGAACTCCAAATCCCGGTAAAAATAGGGTAAAAATGGGATAAAAATGGGATAAAAATGAGATAAAGATGGGATAAAATGGGATTAAAATGGGATAAAAAGGGGATAAAATCAGATAAAGATGGGATAAAAATGGGGGGAAATGGGAAAAAAATGGGGAAAAATGGGATAAATGGCATAAAAATGGGGTAAAAACGGGATAAAAATGGGATAAAAGTGTGATAAAAATGGGGAAAAAATGGGATAAATGGGACAAAGATGGGATAAAGATGGGATAAAAATGAGATAAAGATGGTATAAAAATGGGGGAAAAATGGGATAAAAATGACATAAAAATGAGATAAAGATGCGATAAAAATGGGGGGAAATGGGAAAAAAATGGGATAAAAATGTGATAAAGATGGGATAAAAATGGGATAAAAATGGGATAAAAGGATAAAAATGAGATAAAAAGGGGATATAAAGGGGATAAAATGAGATAACAATGGGATTAAAATGAGATAAAGATGGGATAAAAATGGGGAAAAATGGGGAAAAATGGGAAAAATGGAGTAAAAATGGGATAAAAATGGGATAAAAATGGGATAAAAATGGGATATAAATTGGATTTAAAATGAATAAAAGGCGAGTAAAAATGAGATAAAAATGGGATAAAAATGGGATAAAAATGGGATTAAAATGGGATAAATGGGGTAAAAATGGGATAAAAGTGCAATAAAAATGGGATAAAAGTGAGATAAAGATGGGATAAAAATCAGATAAAGATGGGGAAAAAATGGGAATAAATGGGATCAATGTCATAAAAATGGGGCAAAAATGGGACAAATCCCACACAATGGTAACCATACATCCCTCAAACTCAGGATTTGTTTCATTCCCATTTTCTGGGACAAATCCCATCCCCCTTACCCATAGGAATGCCCCACCAGGATGTTCCTCTTCTTGGCGTATCTCTTGAACACGGCCCTGACGTCCTCGGCCAGCGCGTAGAACGTGTACGCCGCGGCCACGGGCGGCGCCGAGCTACAGCCGTGCCCCGCCAAATCCGGCGCCACCACCTCGTACCCCAACCCCTCAAAAAACTCCAGCTGCTCCTTCCAGATGTCCAAAGACCCTCCAACACCGTGGATGAAGAAGAGAACAACATCCCTATGCGTCCCCTTGCAGCTGGTGATGCGTTTCTCGCAATCCACCATCACCACCTTCTTGGGTTTGCGTTTCCGACGTTTGGCGCCGTCTTTGGTCGGGATTCCGGGATGATCCGGGATTTCCAGCTCGGCGTTGGCGTCTTGGTCGCGGTCGGCGTTGTCGGAATCGCCGAGGTTCTCGATGAGGAGTTGGCCGTTGCGGTAGAGCGTGATGCGGCGGCGGCAGTGGACGGCGGCGCGGCGCGGCGGTTCCGTCGGTTCTTCCGTGGGTTCCGTCGGTGAGGAATCGCGGACGGAGTGGCGGATGCGGAGGATTCGGCCGGGTTTGACCTCCAGGAAGGTGAAGCCGTCGCGGGATTCAACGGTGTCCAAAGGGGTGACGGAGTTGGGAGTCTTGCCCAGGAGGCAGCAGAGGAAGCCGTCGGTGAGGGTGGTCAGCATGGTGGTGCCTGGAGGGGAAATTGGGGGAAATGTGGGGAAATGTGGAAAAATATACGGGGGAAATGTGGGGGGGATGTGGGGAAAATTGGGGGGAAATGTGGGGAAATATGGGGGGAAATGTGGGGAAATATGGGGGGAAATGTGGGGAAATGTGGGGGAAATGGGGGGGAAATGTGGAGGAATGTGGGCGGATGTGGGGGAATGTGGGAAAAATGTGGGGGAAATGGGGGGGAATTGAGGAGAATGTGGGGAAATGTGGGGAAAAATTTAGAGAAAATGTGGGGGAAATGTAGTGAAATGTGGGGGAATGTGGGGGGAATGTGGGGAAAAATGTGGGGAAAATTTGGGGAAAATGGGGAGAAAATGTGAGGGAATGTGGGGGAAATGGGGGGAAAAATGTGGGGAAAAGTGGGGAAAAATTTAGGGGAAAATTTGGGGAAAATGTGGGGAAAATGTGGGGGAAATGGGGGGGAAATGGGGGGGAAATGGGGGGAAATGTGGGGGAAAATTGGGGGGAATGTGGGGAAAAAGGTGGGAAAAATTGGGGGAAAATGGGGGGGAAAATGAAGGGAATGTGGGGAAATGTGGGAGGGAAAATGGGGAAATGTGGGGAAAAATTTGGGGAAAATGGGGGGCGAAATGTGGGGGAATGTGGGCGGGGATGTGGGGGGGAAGTGTGGGGGAAAATGTGGGAAAATGTAAGGGGGAAATGTGGGGGGGAATGTGGAAAAAAATGTGGGGGAAAATTTAGAGAAATTGTGGGGAAATGTGGGGAAAAAGGTGGGAAAAATTTGGGGAAAATGGGGAGAAGAATGTGGGAAAAATGGGGAGAAAAATGATGGCTCTGGAGAAAGATCCAGGGACTCTGGAGAGCCTCAGAGCTGCCTCAGTCCCAGATTCCAGAATTCCAGATTCCCGATTCCCGGATGACTGGATTTCTGGATTTCCTGAATTCCCAAATTCCCAAATTCCTGGATTCCCAGATTCCCAATTCCCAGATTTCCAGATTCCTGGATCCCCACATTCCTGGATTTCCAGATTCCTGGATTCCCAGATTTTCCTGGATTACCAGATTCCCAGATTCCTGGATTTCCAAATTCCCAGATTCCCAAATTCCCGTATTCCTGGATTCCAAAATTCCTGAATTACTGGATTTCCAGATTCTTGGATTCCTGAATTCCCAAATTCCCAGATCCCTAGATTCCTAGATTCCCAGATTCCCAGATTCCTGGGATTCCTGGGTTTCTGGATTCCTGGATTCCTTGATTTCCAGACTCCTGCATCCTCAGATTCCCAGATTCCCAAATTCTGGCATTCCTAAATTCCCAGATTCCTGAATTCTTGGGTTCCCAGATTCCTGAATTCCAGGATTCCTGGACCCCCAGATTCCTGGATTTCAGGAATTCCCATGCTGGGATTTTGGGGGTTCAGCGCCCTTCAGGTAAGGCTGGGAATGGCAGCAAGGTGGGATCTGCCAGGATCTGCCAGAGGGATCCAGTCAAGGGATCCTGGAGCCAATGGGATCCTGAGGGATCCAACCTCAGGATCCACCCGAGGGATCCAGCTGGGGGGGAATCCAATATTCGGATCCAGCCTGGGATCTGCCAGAGGGATCCAACACCAGGATTCAGTTGAGGGATCCAGAAGCCAAAGGGATCTGGCTGAAGGATCTGACTGAAGGATCTGGCTGAAGGATCTCACCAGAGGGATCCAGGGGAGGGATCTGGCGGAGAGATTCAATCTTGGGATCCAGCTGAGGAATGCAGGACCCAAAGGGATACAGCTGAGGGATCCTGGAGCCAAAGGGATCCAGCTGAGGGATCCAACCTCAGTGTCCTGCAAGGGATCTGGCTGAGAGATTGAATATCAGGATCCAGCTGAGGGATCCAGCTGAGGGATCCTGGAGCCGAAGGGATCCAGCTGAGGGATCCAGGAGTCAGAGGGATCCAGCTGAGGGATCCAACCTTGGGGTCCTGCCACAGGATCTGGTTGAGAGATCGAATCTCAGGATCCAGCTGAAGGATGCAACCTCAGGATCCAGCCAAGGGATCCTGGAGCAGAAGGGATCTGTCAGAGGGATCTGTCAGAGGGATCCAGCCAAGGGATCAAGCCAAGGGATCTTGGAGCCAAAGGGATCCAGCTGAGGGATCTGGCTGAGGGATCTGCCAGAGGGATCTGCCAGAGGGATCAAACCTCAGGATCCTGCCAGGAGGATCCAGCTGGGGGATCTGCCCTGGGATCCTGCTGAGAGGATCTTGACATTGGGATCCTGACACGGGGGTGGCACAGGGGACGTGGGGGTGGCACAGGGTTGGGAAAGGGGAGCAGGGAAAGGGAGCAGGGAAAGGGAACAGGAAAGGGAATAGGAAAAGGAACAGGAAACAGGAACAGGAAACAGGGAAAAGGAACAGGGAGAGGGAACAGGGAACAGGAACAGGGAACATCCCCAAGGCCACCTGTCCCCTTTTCCACCCTTTTGGGAAACATGGAAACCTTGGGACACAAAAGAGCCTTTGGGATCTGGGTTTGGGATCGGGGTTTGGGGTCTGGGTTTGGGGTCTGGGTTTGGGATCTGAGTCTGGGATCAGGGTTTGGGATCAGTGTTTGGGATCTGGGTTTGGGGCCTGGGTTTGGGGTCCGGGTCTGGAATCAGGATTGAGATTCAGGGTTGGGATTCAGGGTTGGAAATCTGGGTTTGAAATTTGGATTTGAAATTGGTTTGGAATCAGGGCTTGGAATCTGGGTCTGGAATCTGGGTTTGGAATCTGTCACTGTGATCTGGGATTGGAATCAGAGTCTGGAATCACGAGCCTTTGGGATCACGGTCTGGAATCTGGGTTTGGAATCAAGATTTGGAATCAGGCTTTGGAATCAGGGATTGGAATCTGGGTCTGGAATCAGGCATTGGAATCTGTCACTGTGATCTGGGTTTGGAATCTGGGTTTGGGATCATGGTTTGGGATCATGGTTTGGGATCATGGTTTGGAATCATGGTTTGGAATCAGGGATTGGAATCAAGGTTGGAATCAGGGTTTGGAATCTATCACTGTGATCTGGGTTTGGAATCAGGGTCTGGAATCAGGAGCCTTTAGGATCAGGCTTTGGAATCTGGGCTTGGAATCAGGGATTGGAATCAGGGTCTGGAATCTGGGATTGGGATCAAAGTTTGGAATCTGGGTCTGGAATCAGGCATTGGAATCTGTCACTGTGATCGGGGTTTGGAATCTGGGTTTGGGATCATGGTTTGGGATCATGGTTTGGAATCAGGGATTGGAATCAAGGTTGGAATCAGGGTCTGGAATCTGACATTGTGATCTGGGTTTGGAATCAGGGTCTGGAATCAGGAACCTTTGGGATCAGGCTTTGGAATCTGGGCTTGGAATCAGGGATTAGAATCAGGGATTGGAATCAGGGTCTGGAATCTGTCACTGTGATCTGGCTTTGGGATCTGGAGCCTTTGGGATCAGGGTCTGAAATCAGGGTTTGGAATCAGGGATTGGAATCAGAGTTTGGAATCAGGGATTGGAATCTGGGTTTGGAATCTGTCACTGTGATCTGGGTTTGGAATCTGGGTCTGGAATCAGGAGCCTTTGGGATCTGGGTTTGGAGTCTGGATTTGGAATCAGGGATTGGAATCAGGGTCTGGAATCAGGGTCTGGAATCAGGGATTGGAATCAGAGTTTGGAATCAGGGATTGGAATCTGGGTTTGGAATCTGTCACTGTGATCTGGGTTTGGAATCAGGCTTTGGGATCAGGCTTTGGGATCAAGCTTTGGGATCAAGCTTTGGGATCTGGGATCTGGCATCAGCCCAGCCTCTCCCCCCACCACGGGCAGCTTTCCCCGAAATTCCAGCCGCAATTCCAGCGGGATTGGGGACCCTCCCGCAGCAATCCTTCCCCGCCGTTGCATCACGAGCCGAGCTTTTCCTGAACTTGCATTTCCAGGATAAATCCCCCCCATCCCCCCCGTCCTTCCCCTCCTCCCTCCCCCGGCGCACCTGGACAAATCCAGGTTATTTCAATCTCAGCTCCTACAACATCCAAACCCCCCTCGCATCCCGATTTTATTTTTTTTTTCCTTCTCGATGGAAAAATTCCCGCATTTTTGGGTCATTTCCCCACCCCCCTCGCAGCACCTTTGGCGTCAGGACATTCCCGCAGCACCGCAGAGAGGAAAAAAAAATAAAAAATAAAAAAATAGCGCCGCTCACCTCATTTATTGCCGAGGATGATCGGGGGTTCGGGATGGCGAAAAAAATCCTGGAATTCCTCAAATTCCCGGTGGAAAAGCAGAGCAGGCGATGCCCGAGGCGGTGGGAGCAGGGTGGTTAAAATCCCGATTTTTTTTCCAGGATTTTTAGAGGGGCTCGAGGGGGGAAATCTCTTCAGCCGAGCTCAGCGCCCCCCAAAAAATTCCCCAAATTTCCCAAATTGTCCCAAATTGTCCCGGTCCCCCCCCTGGGCGCCTGTCCCCCGCTCCATGGGGACTCGGGGGGGTTTGTCCTTGGAGCTGTCGCCATGGAAAGCCCCAAATCCCTCCTAAGGAGGCGGGACCGGGAGGTGATGGACACCGGGAAGGGCCAGTGGCGGCACAGGGAGGGACACGGGGACGGGGATGGGGACAGGGATGGGGATGGGGACAGGGATGGGGACAGGGATGGGGACAGGGATGGGGACAGGGACAGGAGGGGACAGGGATGGGGACAGGGACAGGGACAGGGATGGGGACAGGGACAAGGGGGGACAGGGACAGGGATGGGGACAGGAGGGGACAGGGATGGGGACAGGGACAGTGCCAGCTGCGGGAGGGACACGGGGACAGGGACAGGGACAGGGAAGGGGACAGGGATGGGGACAGGGACACGGGGGGACAGGGGCAGTGCCAGTTGCAGGAGGGACAGGGGGACAGGGACAGGGACTGGGACAGTGCCGGCAGTGGGAGGGACACGGGGACAGGGGGACAGGGACAGGGATGGGGACAGGGACACGGGGGGACAGGGGCAGTGCCAGCGGCGGGAGGGACACAGGGACACGGGGACCGGGATGGGGGCAGGGATGGGGACAGTTCCAGCTCCGGGAGGGACACAGGGACAGCGGGGACAGGGATGGGGTCAGGGACAGGGACAGGGACAGGGACAGGGAGGGACAGGGATAAGTGACAGGGATTGGGGACATGGATGGGGATGGAGGGGGACAGGGATGGGAATGGGGACAGAGGTGGGAACAGCGACAGGGATAGGGACAGGAAGGGACAGGGATGAGGACAGGGACATTGCCAGCTCTGTGAGGGACAGGGGGGACAGGGATGGGGACGAGAACAGGAGGCGACAGGGCCAGGGACAGGGATGAAGACAGGAGGAGACAGTGACAGAGGTGGCATTTGGGACGGGGTAGTGACAATGTGGTGGTTGTGGGATGGCAAAGGACGCGAGTGTGGCAGTACCATGGGCAGCGTGACAGCGTGACACAATCGTGTCACATGTGACAATGAACGTGGCAGTGCCACAAACCTGTCACTACCACGAGAGTGTCACACGTGTGACAGTGCCATGAGGGTGGCAGTACCATGAACGTGTCAGTGCCACAAACTTGTCACTGTCACGAGGGTGTCACACGTGTGGCAGTGCCGTGAGGGTGGCAGTGCCACCATTGTGTGATATGTGACAACGCCATGAGGGTGGCAGTACCGTGAATGTGTCAGTGCCACAAACTTGTCACTGTCACGAAGGTGTCACACGTGTGGCAGTGCCATGAAGGTGTCACAAGCGTGGCAGTACCATGAAGGGGACAGTGCCACCATCGTGTCACACGTGACAGTGCCATGAGTGACACAAAACCAGCTGGGAGCTGTTGCAGCTCTTGGGATGGGGTTGGGATTCCTCTGGGAATTCCTCTGGGAATTCCATCCTGTTCCCACCCTCCCAGCCAGGAATTCCTTCCCAAATCTCCTTTTCCCACTCTGAAGCCATTCCCTGTGTCCTGAAATTCCATCCCTTATCCCAAGTCCCTCTCCAGCCCTCTGAGAGTGGCTTTGTCGCGACAGCCTTGGTGACAAGCGACAAGGAGGCGACAAGGCCGCGGTGGGGCCGTTGCCATGGTAACAATCCCACAAAGACTACAACTCCCATCAGCCCTTGCGGCGCGGCGCCGGCTGTGATTGGCTGGGAGGGCGGAGCCAATGGGAAGCGGCGTTGTTGGCGGGCGAGGCAAAATGGCGGCGCTGAGCGGGGTGTGGGAGCGGGTCAGGGGCCGCAGGTACCGGGAGGGGAAATTCCGATCTTAAAATTCCCAATTTATTTTTATTTCCCTCTCCTTACTCCTTGTTCTGCTTGAATTTTCCCCAAGCTTTTCCCTGCTGCGAGGTTTTCCCTTCCCGCTGCTCCCAAACGCTCTGGAGCCTCTCCCCAGGACTTCCAGCCGCGTCCCGGTTCCGGCGTGGAGTTTCCAACAAATCCGTGGAAAATCCCGAGGGAACGAGTACCAGCCCAACAACTGGAAGCGGAAGAAGACTCACGGCTGGATCAAACGGATCAGAACTCCCGGCGGGATCGCCGTGATCCTGCGCCGAATGCTCAAGGGCAGGAAATCCCTGAGCCACTGAGGGACCCTCTGCAATTCGCCGGGAATTCTCCGGGAATTTTCCAGGATTTCGGGATGATCCCGCCGAGCCATGGAGGTGGTGGCCAGCCCTGCTGTCCCTGTCACCTGCGTGGCCTCGGAGCGGTTTGGGACGCGATTGCTGCTGCAGTTGTTAAATGATCCTCGTGGTTTTTTTTTTTTTTTCCCGCGTGTTTATTACATTTTTTTTTGGTTGTTGTTGTGTTTATAAACGTGGGAATGTGGAGTGTGGTTCAATCCCAGCGTGTCGCCTGGAATTTCCTGCGTTAATTAGGATGGGAAGGGGGAATCTGGCGTGTTCCAGGGGCAGATATTTGGGAAGGATGGAAGGATTTTTGGAATTAGGGATGGAATTCACGTTGGCTTCACTCAGCAGCGCCTCTACCCTTTCGCTGCTCCATCCTTTGGGATTTTGATTCCAGCAGCAGCTCTGGGATAGGATAAAGGGAAGGAATTCTCCTCCCCGCACCGCTAATGAGACACCCCTTAATTAACGAGCGAACCCACCGCCTAAACTACAACTCCCAACATGCCCCGCGCCGGCTCCATCCGGGTCCTCTCGCGCTGCACCCGCCCCACCCTTCCGCGAGTCCACTTCCTGCCGCAACCCAACCTTATCGTCGATGATTGACAGGCTTCCCATCCAATAGAAACGCGGCGTTTTGCCGCGCGGACCAATCGGCGCGCAGCGGGCGGGCGGCCATGGCAGTGGGCGGGCCGGGGCGGCTCCTCCCGGCTGGCGGCGGCGAAGATGGTACGTGAGACCCCGGCCGCTATGGCGGCCCCGGGCCGGCCTCAGCGGCCCGGCCACGGCTCCCGGGCCCCGCCGCACCGGCTGCGGCCTTCCCGGTACCGCAGGGGCGGAACCGCGGCCGCCTCCGGCCTGGAGGGGCCGCGCCCGCCGCGGCCTGGGCGAGGGTGGCGGGGCTGAGGGAGTGGGGGGGGTGTGAGGGGTTCCCGCCCTCAGGGCTGAGGGGGCTGAGGGGGCTGAGGGTGAGGGGGAGCCTCAGGGCGGGGTGTGGGGGGTCAGGAGGATTTGGGGGTGCGGCGGAAGCTCAGGGCGGGGTTTAGGGGGTCCGGAGGATTTGGGGGTGCGGGGGAGCCTCAGGGCGGGGTTTGGGGGGTCCGGAGGATTTGGGGGTGAGGGGGAAGCTCAGGGCAGGGGGGGTTCCGTGGGTTTGAGGATTTGGGGGGTTCCGGGGATGCCGCGGGCTCGGGGTGGGGTTGGAGCACCCCAGTATGGGTGGGAGACACCCAAAATTGGGGCTGAACCATTTGTTTAATGGGGGTGGTTTATAGGGGCACCTTAAAACAGGACTGAACCATTTGTTTTATGTGGGGATTTTAGGGGGGCACCCTAAAACCGGACTGAACCATTTGTTTTATGGGGGTGGTTAAGGGGGCACCCTAAAGTTGGGCTGAACCATTTGTTTTATGGGGGTGATTTAGGGGAGCACCTTAAGGTGGGGCTGAACCATTTATTTTAGGGGGGTTTTAGGGGGGCACCCTAAAACGGGACTGAACCATTTGTTTAGGTTGGGGGACACCCTAAAGTTGGGTTGAACCATTTGTTTTATGTGGGGATTTTAAGGGGGACACCCTAAATTGGGGCTGAACCGTTTAGAGGAGGGACACCCTAAGGTGGGACTGAACCATTTGTTTTATGGGGGGTTTAAGGGGACACCCTAAAGTTGGGCTAAACCATTTGTTTTAGGGGGGGTTTAGGGGTGCTGGGTGTTCCCCCTTGAAATATTTGGGGGAGGTTGGAATATTTTGGGATCCCTTTGGGATTTGGGGTGGTTTGGGCAGCTCCTCCACCCTCAGGTTTTTTTTTTTTTTGGGAATTAAGGAATTGGGAATTCCATCCCCAGGGTGATCCCTTGGGAATTTTGGGGTGGGGATTTCAGGATTTGAGCCCTTCTGGAATGATCCCTTGGGAATTTTGGGATTTGAGCCCTTCTAGAATGATCTCTTGGGAATTTTGGGGTGGGAATTTCAAGATTGGAGCCCCTTCTGTGATGATCCTTTGGGAATTTTTCCTTGGGCTTGGATTAGGAACATTCCTTGGTTGGGAATTGCAGCTTTGGGAGTTTTACCTGGGGAAGGAAAACTTGGAGCTGCCCAAATCTTGGGAATTTCCTGCTCAATTTTGGGGCTGGACACAAATCCCTGGGATGTGCCAGCATTCCCTGGACTGTCCCTGAGGGATTTTTTGGGAATTGTGGCTCTGCAGGCAGATTTCCTGAAGGGGCTCCCCGTGTACAACAAGAGCAACTTCAGCAGGTTCCATGCGGATTCCGTCTGCAAGGCTTCCGTGAGTGCTCCTGAATCCCTGAGATCCCAGATCCCTGAGTGCATTCCCAGATCCCTGAATGAATTCCCAAATCCTGGCATTCCCAGATCCCTGAGTGAATTCCCAGATCCCTGAGTGAATTCCCAGATCCCTGAGTGCATTCCCAGATCCCTGAGTGAATTCCCAGATCCCTGAGTGAATTCCCAAATCCTGCCATACCCAGATCCCTGAGTGAATTCCCAAATCCCTGAGTGAATTCCCAGATCCCTGAATGAATTCCCAAATCCTGGCATTCCCAAATCCCTGCATGAATTCCCCAATCCCATCATTCCCCAATCCAAGAATTCCCAAATTCAGCCATTCCTCATCCCAGAACTCCCAGATCCCTGAATGCATTCCCAAATCCCTGCATGAATTCCCAAATAAATCCCTGCATGAATTCCCAAATCCCTGGATGAATTCCCAAATCCCTGAGTGAATTCCTAAATCCTGCCATTCCCAGATCCCAGAATGAATTCCCAAATCCTGCCATTCCCCATCCCAGAATTCCCAAATCCCTGAGTGAATTCCCAAATTCTGCCACTCCCAGATCCATGAATTCCCAAATCCCAGAATGAATTCCCAAATCTTGCCATTCCTCATCCCAGAATTCCCAAATAAATCCCTGCATGAATTCCCAAATCCCTGAGTGAAATCCCAAATCCTGCCATTCCCAAATCCCTGAATGAATTCCCAAATCCCAGAATTCCCCATCCCAGTGATCTCCATCCCAGAGTTCCTGAATCCCTGAATTCCCAAATCCTGCTATTGCCAGATCCCTGAATGAATTCCCAAATCCCCTCATTCCCCATCCCAGAATTCCAAAATTCCTGGATGAATTCCCAAATCCCTGCATGAATTCCCAAATAAATCCCTGCATGAATTCCCAAATCCCTGAATGAATTCCCAAATCCCTGGATGAATTCCCAGATCCCTGAAGGAATTCCCAAATCCTGCCATTCCCAGATCCCAGAATGAATTCCCAAATCCCAGAATGAATTCCCAAATCCCTGGATGAATTCTTAAATCCCTGCATGAATTCCCAAATCCCTGAATGAATTCCCAAATCCCTGAGTGAATTCCCAGATCCCTGAGTGAATTCCCAGATCCCTGAGTGAATTCCCCATCCCAGTGTTCTCCATCCCGGAGTTCCTGAATCCCAGAATTCCCAAATCCCTGCATGAATTCCCAAATCCCAGAATGAATTCTCCATCCCAGAATTCCCAGATCCCTGAGTGAATTCCCAGATCCCTGGATGAATTCCCAGATCCTGCCATTCCCCATCCCAGAGCTCCCAGATCCCTGGAGGAATTCCCAAATCTCTGAGTGAATTCCCAGATCCCTGGATGAATTCCCTAATCCCAGGATGAATTCCCAAATCCCTGAGTGAATTCCCAAATCCCAGAATGAATTCCCAAATCCCTGAGTGAATTCCCAAATCCCTGGATGAATTCCCAAATCCCTGAGTGAATTCCCAAATTCTGCCACTCCCAGATCCATGAATTCCCAAATCCCAGAATGAATTCCCAAATCTTGCCATTCCCCATCCCAGAATTCCCAAATAAATCCCTGCATGAATTCCCAAATCCCTGGATGAATTCCCAAATCCCAGAATTCCCCATCCCAGTGATCTCCATCCCAGAATTCCTGAATCCCTGAATTCCCAAATCCTGCTATTGCCAGATCCCTGAATGAATTCCCAAATCCCTTCATTCCCCATCCCAGAATTCCCAAATTCCTGGATGAATTCCCAAATCCCAGAATGAATTCCCAAATAAATCCCTGCATGAATTCCCAAATCCCTGAGTGAATTCCCAAATCCCACCATTCCCCATCCCAGAATTCCCAAATCCCTGAATGAATTCCCAAATCCTGCCATTCCCCATCCCAGAATTCCTGAATCCAGCTGTGCCTGAGTCCCAACATTCCCAGATCCTGAGGAATTTTTGAAATTCCCAATCCCCCCATTCCCATTCCTGTTCCCATTCCTGAGGAAATTTTGCAATTCCCATTCCTGAGGAATTTTTGGAATTCCATTTCCCATTCCTATTCCTGTTCCCATTCCTGAAGAATTTCCCATTCTCATTCCTGAGGAATTTTTTGTAATTCCCATTCCCTTTCCCATTCCTGAGGAATTGTTGGATTTCCCATTCCCTTTCCCATTCCCATTTCTGAGGAATTTTTACTGTTCCCATTCCCTTTCCTGAGGAATTTTTGCTGTTCCCTTTCCCATTGCTGAGGAATTTTTCCAGTTCCCATTCCTGTTCCCATTCCTGAGGAATTTTTTTTATTTCCCTTTCCCATTTCTGAGGAATGTTTGGATTTCCCATTCCCTTTCCCATTCCCATTTCTGAGGAATTTTTCCTTTCCCATTCCTGAGGAATTTTTCCCATTCCCATTCCTATTGTTGAGGAATTTTTTCCCATTCCTGAGGAATTTTTCCTTTCCCATTCCTGAGGAATTTTTCCCATTCCCATTCCTATTGTTGAGGAATTTTTTCCCATTTCTGAGGAATTTTTCCCTTTCCCATTCCTGAGGAACTTTTCCCATTCCCATTCCTGTTCCCATTCCTGAGGAATTTTTGGAATTCCCTTTCCCATTGCTGAGGAATTTTTCCTTTCCCATTCCCATTTCTGAGGAATTTTTCCTTTCCCATTCCTGAGGAATTTTTGGATTTCCCTTTCCCATTGCTGAGGAATTTTTGGATTTCCTATTCCCTTTCCCATTCCCATTCCTGAAGAATTTTTGGATTTTCCATTCCCATTGCTGAGGAATTTTTAGATTTCCCATTCCTGTTCCCATTCCTGAGGAATTTTTGGATTTCCCATTCCTGAGGAATTTTTCCTTTCCCATTCCTGAGGAATTTTTCCTTTCCCATTCCTGAGGAATTTTTCCTTTCCCATTTCTGAGGAATTTTCCCTTTCCCTTTGCTGAGGAATGTTTGGATTTCCCTTTGCTGAGGAATGTTTGGATTTCCCATTGCTGAGGAATTTTTGGATTTCCCCTTGCTGAGGAATTTTCCCTTTCCCATTCTGAGGAATGTTTGGATTTCCCATTCCAGAACCGCCGGCCCTCGGTGTATTTGCCCACCAGAGAATTCCCCTCGGAACAGAGTGAGTTTGGTTGGGAAAACCCCAAATTCCCTTCACTTTATTTCCCTCTTTTAATTCCCAATTTTCCCTTTATTAATTCCCAATTTCCCCTTTATTAATTCCCAATTTCCCTTTTATTAATTCCCGTTTTTACCTCTATTTATTCCCAATTTTCCCTCCTTTAATTCCCAATTTTCTCTTTATTTATTCCCCATTTTCCCTTTATTCATTCCCAATTTCCTCTTTATTTATTCCCAATTTTTCCCCCTTTAATTCCCAATTTTCCCTTTATTTATTCCTAATATTCCCCCTTTAATCCCCAATTTCCTCCCTTTATTTCCCAATTTTGCCTTTATTTATTCTCTTTTTTACCTCTATTTATTCCAAATTTTTCCTCCTTAAATTCCCAATTTTCTCTTTATTTATTCCCAATTTTCCTTCTATTTATTCCCATTTTTACCTCTATTTATTCCCCATTTTCTCCCCTTTAATTCCCAATTTTCCCCCCTTTAATTCCCATTTTTATCTCTGTTTATTCCAAATTTTCTCCTCTTTAATTCCCATTTTTCCCTTTATTTATTTCCCAATTTTCTCTCCTTTAATTCCCATTTTTCTCTTTATTTATTCCCAATTTTCCCCTTTAATTCCCAATTTTCCTTCTATTTATTCCCATTTTTACCTCTATTTATTCCCCATTTTCCCCCCTTTAATTCCAAATTTTCCCTTTATTTATTCCCATTTTTTCCCTCCTTTAATTCCCAATTTTCCTTCTATTTATTCCCATTTCTACCTCTATTTATTCCAAATTTTCTCCTCATTAATTCCCAATTTTCCCTTTATTTATTCCCAATTTTCCCCCCTTTAATTCCCAATTTTCCCTTTATTTATTCCCAATTTTCCCCCCTTTAATTCCCAATTTTTCCCCCTTCCTCCCCCATCCCAACCCCCCAAAAACCTGGAATTTTTCCCCTGGAATTTCCCCAGTTATCGTGACAGAAAAGACAAACATCCTCCTGCGCTACCTCCACCAGCAGTGGGACAAAAAGGTGACACTGGGGACACTTGGGGACATTTGGGATCGAATTCCTGGGGAAAAATGGGAATTTTTGGGATTGATTTGGTCCAGTAATCAATGATTGATCAATAATTAATGATTGATTGATTGGGGAATTCCAGCTGGGGAATCCTGGGGTGGTTCTGCCGTGGGAATGAGGGGGGATTGGGGATTTTGGGGATTGGGGATTTTGGGATTTGGGGATTTTGGGATTTGGGAATTTTGGGGTTGGGAATTTTGGGATTGAGAGGTTTGGGAATTCTGGGATTGAGGGGTTTGGGAATTTTGGGGTTTGGGAATTCTGGGATTTGAGAATTCTGTGGATTGGGAATTTTGGGATTTGGGAATTTTGGGGTTGGGAATTCTGGGATTTGAGAATGGTGGGATTGAGGGGATTGGGAATTTTGGGATTTGGGAATTCTGGACATTGGGAATGCTGGGGTTGGGAATGTTGGGATTTGGGAATGCTGGGATTGAGGGGTTTGGGGTTTGGGAATGGTGGGATTGGGAATTCTGGGATTGGGAATGCTGAGGTGGGGAATTCTGGAGAGTGGGAACTCTGGGATGATTCCCTCTGGAATTCCCTGTGGATCCCCTCTGGAATCCCTCTGGAATGATTCCCTTTGGCATCCCCTCTGGGATTTCCTTTGGGATCTCCTCTGGAATTCCTTTGGGATCTCCTCTGGAATCTCCTCTGGAATCCCTCTGGAATGATTCCCTCTGGGATTCCCTTTGGGATCCCCTCTGCAATTCCTTTGGGATCCCCTCTGCAATTCCTTTGGGATTCCCTCTGGAATGATTCCCTCTGGAATGATTCCCTCTGGGATTTTCCTTGGGATCCCCTCTTGGATCCCCTCTGGAATTATTTCCTTTGGGATCCCCTCTGGGATGATTTCCTCTGGAATGATTTCCTCTGGAATTCCTTGGGATCCTCTCTGGAATTCCCCCTAGGATCATTTCCTCTGGGATCTCCTCTGGAATCCCTCTGGAATGATTCCATTTGGGATCCCTCTGGAATGATCCCATCTGGAATTCCTTTGGGATCCCCTCTGGAATTCCTTTGGGATCCCTCTGGAATAATTCCCTTTGTGATCCCCTTTGGGATCCCTTCTGGAATTCCTTTGGGATCTCTTCTGGGATGATTCCCTTTGGAATTCCCTCTGGATTTCTTTTGGGATCCCCTCTGGGATTCCCTTGGGATCCCCTCTGAAATTTCTTTGGGATCCCTCTGGAATCTCCTCTGGGATTTCATTTGGGATCCCCTCTGGAATGATTTCCCTTTGGGATGATTCCATTTGGGATCCCCTCTGGGGTGATTCCCTTTGGAATTCCTCTGGGATTTCCCTTGGGAACCCCTCTGGGATTCCTTTGGGATCCCTCTGGGATGATTCCATTTGGGATCCCCTCTGGGATTCCCTTTGGGATCCCCTCTGGAATTCCTTTGGGATCCTCTCTGGAATCTCCTCTGGGATTTCATTGGTGATTCCCTCTGGAATTCCTCTGGAATTTCCTCTGGAATTCCCTCTGGGATGATCCCCTCTGGGATTCCATTTGGGATCCCCTCTGAAATCCCTTTGGGACCCTTCTGGGGGGTCGCTGTGGGATCCCCTCTGAAATCTCCTCTGGGATTTCCTTTGGGATCCCCTCTGGGGTGATTCCATTTGGGATTCCCTCTGGAACCCCTCTGGAATGATTCCCTTTGGGATTCCCTCTGGAATTTCCTTTGGGAATGATCCCCTCTGGAATCCCTTGGGATCTCCTCTGGAATCCCTTTGGAATTATTTCCTTTGTGATCCCCTCTGGGATTTCCCTTGGGATCCCCTCTTGGATTCCCTCTGGAATTATTTTCTCTGGGATTTCATTTGGGATTTCCCTTTGGGATCCCCTCTGGAGCCCCTCTGGAATGATTCCCTTTGGGATCCCTCTGGAATGATTCCCTCTGAGATTTCACTTGAGATCCCCTCTGGGATGATTCCCTTTGGGATGATTTCCTATGGAATGATTCCCTCTGGAATCCCTTGGGATCCCTTCTGGAATCTCTCTGGGATTATTTCCTCTGGAATGATTCCCTCTGGGATTTCATTTGGGATTCCTTCTGGGATGATTCCCTTGGGATTTCCTCTGGAATCCCTCTGGAATTCCTTTGGGGTCTCCTCTGGAATCCCTCTGGGATTATTTCCTCTGGGATTTCATTTGGGATTCCCTCTGGGATGATTCTCTCTGGGATGATTCTCTCTGGGATGATTCTCTCTGGAATGATTCTCTCTGGAATGATTTTCTCTGGGATCATTTCCTCTGAATCCCTCTGGAATGATTCCCTCTGGGATTTCCCTTGGATGCCCTCTGGAATTCCCTCTGGGATCCCCTCTGGAATGACTCCCTTTGGGATTTCATTTGGGATCCCCTCTGAAATCCCTCTGGAATGATTCCCTCTGGGATTTCTGTTGAGATCCCCTCTGGAATCCCTCTATGATGATTCCCTTTGGGATTTCATTTGGGATTCCCTCTGGAATCATTCCCTTTGGGATCCCCTCTGGAATGATTCCCTTTGGCATTCCCTCTGGGATTTCCTTTAGGATCCCCTCTGGAATCCCTCTGGAATTATTTCCTTTGGGATCTCCTCTGGGATTTCCTTTGGGATTTCATTTGGGATCCCTCTGTAATTCCCTCTGGGATTATTTCCTCTGGAATGATTCCCTCTGGGATTTCCTTTGGGATCCCCTGTGGGATGATTCTCTTTGGGATGATTCCCTCTAGAATGATTTCTTGTGAGATTCCTTTGGGATCCCCTCTGGAATCTCCTCAGGGATTTCATTTGGGATCCCCTCTGGAATGATTCCCTGTGGGATTTCCCTTGGGATCCCCTCTTGGATTCCCTCTGGAATTATTTTCTCTGGGATTTCATTTGGGATTTCCCTTGGGATCCCCTCTGGAACCCCTCTGGGATGATTCCCTTTGGGATTTCATTTGGGATCCCCTCTGGAATGATTCCCTTTGGGATCCCTCTGGAATGATTCCCTCTGAGATTTCACTTGGGATCCCCTCTGGGATGATTCCCTTTGGGATGATTTCCTATGGAATGATTCCCTCTGGAATCCCTTGGGATCCCTTCTGGAATCTCTCTGGGATTATTTCCTCTGGAATGATTCCCTCTGGGATTTCATTTGGGATTCCTTCTGGGATGATTCCCTTGGGATTTCCTCTGGAATCCCTCTGGAATTCCTTTGGGATCCCCTCTGGAACCCCTCTGGAATGATTTCCTTTGGGATCCTCTCTGGGATTTCATTTGGGATTTCCTTTGGGATCCCCTCTGGGGTGATTCCATTTGGGATTTCCTTTGGGATCCCCTCTGGAATTCCCTGTGTCCCTCCCTGTCCCCCCAGAATGCCGCCAAGAAGCGGGACCAGGAGCAGGGCGAGCTGGAGGGCGAGAACTCGGCGCCGCCGCGGAAAATCGCCCGGACCGGCAGCCAGGACATGACCGAGGACACTTAAACCCCCAAAACCTGGGAATTGAGGAATTCCCAAAGCTCTTCCTGCTCTGTGTCACACCCCCCTGACTCCCATTCCCAAACAATTCCCAGGAGTTCTGCCCTATTTATTTGGGATTTGCCTCCGGGCTTCGCTCTTTGTATTTATGGGGTTTGTACGGGGAGGGGGAAGCGCTCGGGGTCCCCGTGCCCAAAATTCCCTTTGTGGTCCCTGGAATTCCTGGAGATTCTGGGCTGTCCCATGATTTTTTATTCCCAAAATTCCCTTTTTTTGTTTCCTGGAAAAAAAAAAATTCTTATTCCCAAAGTTCCCTTTTTTAAACATGAAATTCTTGGAAAGTCGGTGGTGTCCCAGAATTTCTTATTCCCAAAATTCCCTTTTTGTTCTGTAAAATTCCTGGAGATTCTGGGTTATCCCAGAATTTTTTATTGCCCAAATTCTATTTTTTTCCTGGAAAAAAAAAGAATTTCTTATTCCCAAAATTCCCTTTTTGTTCCATGAAATTCCTGGAGATTCTGGGCTGTCCCAGGATTTTTTATTCCCAAAATTCCCTTTTTTTTTGTTTCCTGGAAAAAAAAATTCTTAAACCCAAAGTTCCCTTTTTTAATCCTGGAAAAAAAAGAATTTCTTATTCCCAAAATTCTCTTTTTGTTCCCTGGAATTCCTGGAGATTCTGGGGTATCCTAGGATTTTTTTATTCCCAAAATTCCCTTTTTTTGTTTCCTGGAAAGAAAAAATTCTTATTCCCAAAGTTCCCTTTTTTAAACATGAAATTCATGGAAAGTCGGTGGTGTCCCAGAATTTCTTATTCCCAAAATTCCCTTTTTGTTCCCTGGAATTCCTGGAGATTCTGGGCTGTCCCAGGATTTTTTTATTCCCAAAATTCCCTTTTTTGTTTCCTGGAAAAAAAGAATTTTTTATTCCCAAAATTCCTTTTTTTTGTTTCCTGGAAAAAAAGAATTCTTTATTCCAAAAATTCCCTTTTTTTCCCTGGAATTCCTGGAGATTCTGGGGTGTCCCAGGATTTTTTATTCCCAAAATTCCCTTTTTTTGTTTCCTGGAAAAAAAGAATTCTTAAACCCAAAGTTCCCTTTTTTAATCCTGGAAAAAAAAGAATTTCTTATTCCCAAAATTCCCTTTTTGTTCCTTGGGATTCCTGGGGATTCTGGGTTATCCCAGGATTTTTTTATTCCCAAAATTCCCTTTTTTTCCTAGAAAAAAAAAAGAATTTCTTATTCCCAAAATTCCTTTTTTTTTTTCCTGGAAAAAAATAATTTTTTATTCCCAAAATTCCCTTTTTTTCCCTGAAATTTCTGGAGATTCTGGGGCATCCCAGGAATTTTTATTCCCCAAAATTCCCTTTTTGTTCTGTAAAATTCCTGGGGATTCTGGGGTATCCCAGGATTTTTTATTCCCAAAATTCCCTTTTTTTTGTTTCCTGGAAAAAAAAAAATTCTTATTCCCAAAGTTCCCTTTTTTAAACATGAAATTCTTGGAAAGTCGGTGGTGTCCCAGAATTTCTTATTCCCAAAATTCCCTTTTTTGTTTCCTGGAAAAAAAGAATTCTTAAACCCAAAGGTCCCTTTTTTAATCCTGGAAAAAAAAGAATTTCTTATTCCCAAAATTCCCTTTTTGTTCCTTGGGATTCCTGGGGATTCTGGGTTATCCCAGGATTTTTTTATTCCCAAAATTCCCTTTTTTTCCTAGAAAAAAAAAAGAATTTCTTATTCCCAAAATTCCTTTTTTTTTTTCCTGGAAAAAAAGAATTTCTTATTCCCAAAATTCCCTTTTTTTCCTGAAATTCCTGGAGATTCTGGGGCATCCCAGGAATTTTTATTCCCAAAATTCCCTTTTTTTCCTGGAAAAAAAAAGAATTTCTTATTCCCAAAATTCCCTTTTTTTCCTGAAATTCCTGGAGATTCTGGGGCATCCCAGGAATTTTTATTCCCAAAATTCCCTTTTTTTCCCATGAAATTCCTGGAAATTCTATACTATCCTAGAATTTTCTATTCCCAAAATTCCCTTTTTTTCCCCTGAAATTCCTGGAGATTCTGGGTTATCCCAGAATTTTTTATTCCCAAAATTCCTTTTTTTTCCCCACTGAAATTCTGGGCTATTCCAGGATTTCTTATTCCCAAAATTCCCTGTTTTTGTTTCCTGGAAAAAAAAAATTCTTATTCCCAAAGTTCCCTTTTTTAAACATGAAATTCTTGGAAAGTCGGTGGTGTCCCAGAATTTCTTATTCCCAAAATTCCCTTTTTGTTCCTTGGGATTCTTGGGGATTCTGGGTTATCCCAGGATTTTTTATTCCCAAAATTCCTTTTTTTTTTCCTGGAAAAAAAAGAATTTCTTATTCCCAAAATTCCTTTTTTTTTTTTTCCTGGAAAAAAATAATTTTTTATTCCAAAAATTCCCTTTTTTTCCCTGAAATTCCTGGAGATTCTGGGGCATCCCAGGAATTTTTATTCCCAAAATTCCCTTTTTTTCCTGGAAAAAAAAAGAATTTCTTATTCCCAAAATTCCCCTTTTGTTCCTTGGGATTCCTGGAGATTCTGGGGTGTCCCAGGATTTTTTTATTCCCAAAATTCCCTTTTTTTCCCATGAAATTCCTGGAAATTCTATACTATCCTAGAATTTTCTATTCCCAAAATTCCCTTTTTTCTCTAGAAAAAAAAGTGGTTTCCCAAAATTTCTTAATCCCAAAATTCACTTTTTTTTTCCTGGAAAAAAAAAAATAATTTCTTATTCCCAAAATTCCTTTTTTTTTTTCCTTTTTCCCTGAAATTCCTGGAAATTCTGGGGTGTCCCTGAATTTTTTTCTTCCCAATACCCCAATTTTTTTTCCATGAAATTCCTGGGAATTCTCTGGTATCACAGAATTTTTTATTCCCAAAATTCCCTTTTTGTTCCTTAGAATTCCTGGAGTTTCTGGGGTGTCCCAGGATTTTTTTATTCCCAAAATTCCCTTTTCCATCCTTTAAATCCCAGATTTTTTTCTTGGAATCCCCAAAATTTTCCATCCTTAAATCTCAGATTTTTCCTTGGAATTTCTGGAATTTTCCATCCTCCAATCCTCATTTTTTGGGGGGAATCCCAGGAATTTTCCATCCTTAAATTCTGTTTTTTTTTTCTGGGAAAATCCTGGAGGGAATTTGGGAAATCCAGGATGGAATTCCAGGAATTCAGGATGGAATTTTGGAAATCCAAGAAGGAATTTTAGGAATTTAGGATGAAATTTTCAAATCCAAATTGGAATTTTGGGAATCCAGGATGGAATTTTGAGAATTCAAGATGGAATTTTGGGAATTCAGGATGGAGTTTAGGAATCTGGAATGGAATTTTATGAATCCAAGATGGAATTTTATGAAACCAAGATAGAATTTCAGGAATTCAATATGGAATTTTGGGAATCCAGGATGGAAATTTGGGAATTCACGATGGAGTTTGAGTGGAATTTCAGGAATTCAAGATGGAATTTCAGGAATCCAGGATGGAATTTTCAAATCCCAGATGGAATTTTTGAATCCAAGAAGGAATTTCAGGAATCCAAGATGGAGTTTTGGGAATCCAAGAAGGAATTTTGGGAATTCAAGATGGAATTTTGAATCCAAGAAGGAATTTTGAGAATCCAGGGTGGAATTTGAGAATCCAAGATGGAATTTCAGGAATTCAGGATGAAATTTTGGGAATCCAGGATGGAATTTGAGAATTCAAAGTGGAATTTTAGGAGTCCAGGATGGAATTTTGGGAATCCAAGAAGGAATTTTGGAAATTCAAGATGGAAATTTGAGAATCCAGGATGGAATTTTAGGAGTCCAGGATGGAAATTTGGGAATCCAAGGTGGAATTTTTAAATTCAAGATGGAATTTAGGAGTCCAGGATGGAATTTTGGGAATCCAAGATGGAATTTTTGAATTCAAGATGGAATTTAGGAGTCCAGGATGGAATTTAGGGAATCCAGGATGGAATTTTCAAATCCCAGATGGAATTTTGGGAATCCAAGATGGAATTTCATGAATTCAAGATGGAATTTTGGGAATCCCAGATGGAATTTTCAAATCCAGGATGGAATTTTGGGAACCCAGAGCCCACCCAACGCTCCCCTCAGCCCTGGAGCCCATTCCCAGCTGCTTTCCCAGAACCCTCCAGGAATTTTGGGAATCCCTGGAAAAACTTCGGGAAAAGCCGGGAGAGGACGAGACGAAAAAAAAAAACCGCGGAATTCTCCAAAACCCACCGAGATTCTCCCAGAAAAATTCCAAAAAAAATTCCAAATTCCCATCTCTGCCTCTGAAGATTCCTCCCCACCTCGTTTTCCCCAGAAAAATCTGGGATCCATCCCCAAAAATTCCTGAGCAGAACCAGGGAAGAGCGGCTCCCGTCGGAATTCCCGGAATTTGGGACTGGAATTCAACCCAGAACTTTGGCTCTGCCTCCCTTTTTCCCAAATTTTTTTTTTGTTGTTTTGGTTTTTTTTTATGGAAATAAATTTGGAATTCCTGGAATGGGGTGGGGGAGTTGGGGGGAGGGAGGAGAAATGGAATTCCTGGGATTTTTTTTTTTTTTGGGAGGGTGGGATTTGTTTTGGGATTTATTTTTTTTTTTTTTTTTTTTTTTTTTTGGGATGAGGAATTCCGGGATTTGGGATCCCTGGAAGGAAATCCCGGAATTCCAGAGGCTTGGGAATGTTGTTCCATTAAAGTGTTGGCACTTCCTGCTGCAGCTCCAACTTTTATATCCCTGGGAATGGGGAAAAAATGGGAATGGGGAATTCCAGGGGTGGGAAACCCTGGATTGGTTTGGGATTCCTTGGATTTGGGATTCCTTGGATTTGGGATCTCTGGGATTTGGGATTGTCATCCATGGATTAATTTGGGATTCCTGGATTTGGGATTCTCCTCCCATCCTTGAATTTGGGATTCCTTGGATTTGAGATCCCTGGATTGATTTGGGATTCCTGGATTTGGGTTCCCTGGGATTTGGGATCCCTGAATTTGGGATTCTTGGGTTTGGGATTCATGGATTGATTTGTCTTCCCTGGATTTGGGATTCCTTGGATTTGAGATCCCTGGGTTGATTTGGGATCCTTGGGTTTGGGATTTCTGGGATTTGGGATTCCTGGGATTTGGGTTCCCTGGAATTTGGGATTGTCATTCATGGATTGATTTGGGAGTTCCTGGATTTAGGGTTCCCTGGATTTGGGATTCCTGGATTTGGGATTCTTGGATTGGATTGGGATCCCTGGGATTTGAGATTCCAGGTTTTGGGATTCTTGGATTTGAGGTTCCTTGGATTGATTTGGGTTCCCTGGATTTGGGATTCTCCTCCCATCCCTGGATTTGGGATTCCTGGGATTTGAGATTCCAGGATCTGCGATTCCTTGGATTTGGAATACCTGGATTTGGGATTCTTGGATTTGGGATTCCTGGATTGGTTTGGGATCCCTGGGATTTGAGATTCCAGGTTTTGGAATCCCTGGATTTGGGATTCCTGAGATTTGGGATCCCTGGATTGATTTGGGTTCCCTGGATTTGGGATTTATGGATTTGGAATCCTTGGACTGGGGATTCCTTGGATTGGGGATATCTGGATTTGGGATTCCTGGATTTGGGGTTGTCATCCATAGACTTATTTGGGATCCTTGGGATTTGGAATTCCTGGATTTGGGATCCCTGGATTGATTTGGGATTCTTGGATGTGGGATTCCTGGATTTAGGATTCCTTGGATTTGGGATTCTGGATTTGGAATTGTCATCCATGGATTGATTTGGGAATTCCTGGGTTTGGAATTCCAGGATTTGGGATTCTTCTCCCATCCCTGGATTTGTGGTTCTTGGATTTGGGATTCCTAAATGTGGGATTGTCATCCATAGATTTATTTGGGATCCCTGGATTTGGGATTCCTGCATTTGGGATTCCTTGGATTTGGGAACCTTGGATTGATTTGGGGTCCCTGGATTTGGGATTGTCATCCATGGATTGATTTGGGAATTCCTGGATTTAAGGTTCCCTGGATTTGGGATCCCTGGGATTTGGGATTCTCCTCCCATCCCTGGATTGGTTTGGGATTCCTGGGATTTGGGATTCCTTGGATTTGGGATCCCTAAATGTGGGATTCTCATCCATAGGTTTATTTGGGATCCCTGGATTTGGGATCCCTGGATTTGGGATCTCTTGGATTTGGGATTCCTGGGATTTGAGATTCCAGGTTTTGGGATTCTTGGATTTGAGATCCCTGGATTTATTTGGGTTCCCTGGGTTTGGGATCCCTGGATTTGGGATTGTCATCCATGGATTGATTTGGGAATTCCTGGATTTAAGGTTCCCCGGATTTGGGATTTCTGGGATTTGGGATTTTTGGATTTGGAATTCCTGGGATTTGGCATTCCTGGATTTGAGATTCCTGGTTTTGGGATTCCTTGGATTTGAGATTCTTGGATTTGGGATTGTCATCCATAGATTTATTTGAGATCCCTGGATTTGGGATCCCTGGATTGATTTGGGTTCCCTGGATTTGGGATTTTTGGATTTGGGATTGTCATCCATAGATTTATTTGGGATTCCTTGGATTTGGGATCTCTGGGATTTGGGATTCCTGGGATTTGAGATTCCAGGTTTTGGGATTCTTGGATTTGAGATCCCTGGATTGATTTGGGTTCCCTGGGTTTGGGATCCCTGGATTTGGGATTGTCATCCATGGATTGATTTGGGAATTCCTGGATTTGGGATTCCTGGGATTTGAGAATCCAGGTTTTGGGGTTCTTGGATTTGGGATTTTTGGATTGATTTGGGATCCCTGGGATTTGGGATCCCTAAATGTGGGATTCTCATCCATAGATTTATTTGAGATCCCTGGGTTTGGGATCCCTGGATTGATTTGGGTTCCCTGCATTTGGGATTTTTGGATTTGGAATCCTTGGATTGGGGATTCCTTGGATTGGGGATTCCTTGGATTGGGGATTCCTGGATTGGTTTGGGATTCCTGGATTTGGGATTGTCATCCATAGATTTATTTGGGATTCCTTGGATTTGGGATCTCTGGGATTTGGGATTCTTGGATTTGGAATTCCTGGGATTTGGCATTCCTGGATTTGAGATTCCTGGTTTTGGGATTCCTTGGATTTGGGATTCTCCTCCCATCCCTGGATTGGTTTGGGATTCCTTGGATTTCGGATCCCTAAATGTGGGGTTCTCATCCATAGGTTTATTTGAGATCCCTGGATTTGGGATCCCTGGATTTGGGATCTCTGGGATTTGGGATTCCTGGGATTTGAGATTCCAGGTTTTGGGATTCTTGGATTTGGGATCCCTGGATTGATTTGGGTTCCCTGGATTTGGGATCCCTGGATTTGGGATTGTCATCCATAGATTTATTTGGGATTCCTTGGATTTGGGATCTCTGGGATTTGGGATTCTTGGATTTGAGATCCCTGGATTGATTTGGGTTCCCTGGGTTTGGGATTCCTTGGATTTGGGATTGTCATCCATGGATTGATTTGGGAATTCCTGGATTTAGGGTTCCCCTGATTTGGGATTTCTGGGATTTGGGATTCTTGGATTTGGGATTCATGGATTGATTTGGGTTCCCTGGATTTGTGGATCCCTGGGATTTAGGATTCTTAGATTTGGGATTCCTAGGATTTGAGATCCCTGGATTGATTTGGGATCCCTGGATTTGGGATCCCTGGATTTGGGAACCTTGGATTTATTTGGGATTCCTTGGAATTGGGATCCCTGGATTTGGGATCCCTGGATTTGGGATCCCCACACTCTGCCCTTCCATTTCCACACAGAATCTCAGATTCCAAACCTGGAATTTCCCAAAATCCTGCAAAAATCCCATAAAGATTTCCCCAAATCCCACAAATATCCCGGATTTCCATTGGAATATTTTTAATTTTGGGGAAAATCTTATTCAAAATCCTTCCATTTCCACCCAAAATCTTGAACTGCAGAGCTGGAAAATTCTGGAATTCCCAAAATCCAGCAGCAATCCCAGATTTCTCTTGGAATTCTTTTCCCAGGAATTTTCCCCCAACAATTCCACATTTTTATAAATAATAATTCGATGAAATTCCAAGATTTTAATCGGATTTTTTTCCATCCTTTCCTCATTCCTGGGAAATTTTGGATCCCTTTAATTAAAATATTCCGATATGCAAATGAGATGCAAATGAGCTGTCGAAATAAATTTCTTTTTTATTGCGGATTTTACAAAAATAAATTAAAAAGAAATAAATTAAATCCCACCCCTTTCCCCCCCCTTTCCCATTTTCCTTCTTTTCCTGGAATTCCCATTCCAAGGGAAAAACAAAAAAAAAAGAAAAAGAAAAAAGGAAAAACCATTCCTGGATTTTTTTTGATGTCCCCGAGCGCGATTTTTAGGGGGAAAAAAAAAAAAACATAAACAAAAACAAAACCCAACAAATCCAGGGAATTCTACAGAATTCCCGGAATTCCAGGAATTTTAGGAATTTTAAGAATTCCTCCCCGCGGCAGCAGCGAAGCTCCCACCCCTTATTGCGACAAAATTCCCGAGAATTTTCCCCCGCTGGGATTTGGGATTTTTTTGGGATTTTTTTTTTTATCTTTTGGGGCGGGGGAGAAGCGGCACCGGCGGCGGGATTTGGGATTTTTTTTGGGGAATTTTTTGGGATTTAGTGCAAGAAACGCTGCCCCATGCACGGCTGGAAAATTCCTCGGTTTGGGAAATTTTGGGATTTTGGGAGCGGGGTTTGAGGCACGGCTGAGATCGGGCTCGTCCCGGGAATCCCAAAATTTCCGGGAATTTCGGGAATTTCGGGAGCGGGGATGTGGCTGCGGCTGCTCCCGGAGGATCCAAAAGGATGAACCGGGAGTGTGGAAAATTCGGGATGCTCCGAAAAAACCGGGATAACTCAAAAAAAACCCGGGATAACTCCAAAAAAACCGGGATAACTCCAAAAAAAACCGGGATAACTCCAAAAAAACCCGGGATAACTCCAAATAAACCGGGATAACTCCAAAAAAAACGGGATAACTCCAAAAAAAACGGGATAACTCCAAATAAACCCGGGATAACTCCGAGCCGTGAGCACGGAAAATTCGGGATGCTCCGAAAAAACCGGGATAACTCAAAATAAACCCGGGATAACTCTCAACCGGAGCATGGAAAATTCGGGATACTCCGAAAAAACCCGGGATAACTCCGAGCCGTGAGCACGGAAAATTCGGGATACTCAAAAAAAACCCGGGATAACTCCTCCCGGTGAGATTTTGGGATGCTCCAAAAAAAAAAACCCGGGATAACTCCGAGCCGTGAGCACGGAAAATTCGGGATGCTCCAAAAAAACCGGGATAACTCCAAAAAAAACCGGTATAACTCTCAACCGAAGCATGGAAAATTCGGGATACTCCAAAAAAACCCGGGATAACTCCGAGCCGTGAGCATGGAAAATTCGGGATGCTCAAAAAAAACCCGGGATAACTCCGAGCCGTGAGCAAGGAAAATTCAGGATGCTCCGAAAAAACCGGGATAACTCCAAAAAAACCCGGGATAACTCCGAGCCGTGAGCGTGGAAAATTCGGGATGCTCAAAAAAAAAACCGGGATAATTAAAAAAAAAACCGGGATAACTCCTCCCGGTGAGATTTTGGGATGCTCCAAAAAAAAACCGGGATAACTCTCAACCGGAGCATGGAAAATTCGGGATAACTCCGAGCCGTGAGCGTGGAAAATTCGAGATGCTCAAAAAAAAAAAAACGGGATAATTAAAAAAAAAACCGGGATAACTCCTCCCGGTGCCCACGGAAAACGGGATGTTCCAGCCAGAGAGGGAGCACGGAAAAAATTTGGGATGCTCCAAAAAAAAACCGGGATAACTCCGAGCCGTGAGCATGGAAAATTCGGGAGCCCGGGACCGGGATTTTTCCGGGATAATTTGCTCCGTGCTCCCGGTACCGGAATTTTTCCGGGATAGTTCCATGCCCCAGGTACCGAGATTTTTCCAGGATAATTTGCTCCTTGCTCCCGGTACCGAGATTTCCCAGGATAACTCCGCGCTCCCAGTACCGGGATTTTCCAGGATAAATCATTCCATGCTCCCAGTACCGGAATTTTCCGGGATAACTCCGTGCCCCCATACCGGGATTTTTCCAGAATCCCTCGCTCCACGCTCCCGGTACCAGAATTTTGCAGGATAACTCTCTCCGTGCTCCCAGTACCGGAATTTCCCAGGATAACTCCGTGCTCCCAGTACCGGGATTTTCCAGGAGAACTCCGAGCTCCCGGTGCCGGAATTTTTCCAGGATAATTTGCTCCGTGCCCCCGTACCGGGATTTTTCCAGGAAAACTTTCCGTGCTCTCGGTACCGGGATTTTCCAGGATAACTCCGCGCTCCCGGTACCGGGATTTCCCTGGATAATTCTTTCCATGCTCCCGGTACCGGAATTTTTTCCAGGATAACTCCGCGCTCCCGGCACCGGGATTTCCCAGGATAACTCCGTGCTCCCGGTACCGGGATTTTTTCAGGATAACTCCACGCTCCCAGTACCGGGATTTCCCGGGATAACTCCGCGCTCCCGGTACCGGGATTTTTCCAGAATAACTCTTTCCGTGCTCTCGGTACCGGGATTTCCCAGAATAAGTCCGTGCCCCCGGTACCGGAATTTTCCGGGATAACTTTTTCCATGCTCCCGGTACCGGAATTTTTCCAGGATAGTTCCATGCCCCGGGTACCGACTTTTCCAGGATAATTCGCTCCACGCTTCCGGTACCGGGATTTTTTCAGGATAACTCCGTGCTCCCGGTACCGGGATTTCCCTGGATAACTCTTTCCATGCTCCCGGTACCGGAATTTTTTCCAGGATAACTCCGTGCCCCCATACCGAGATTTCCCAGGATAACTCCGCGCTCCCGGTACCGGAATTTTCCGGGATAATTCTTGCCGTGCTCCCGGTACCGGGATTTCCAGGATAACTCCGTGCCCCCGGTACCGGGATGTCCCAGGATAACTCCGTGCCCCCGGTACCGGAATTTTCCAGGATAACTCCGCTCTCCCGGTACCGGGATTTCCCGGGATAACTCCGCTCTCCCGGTACCGGGATAACTCTCCCCGTGCCCCCGGTACCGGAGCTCTCAGCCCTCCCCCGCTGTCCCCCCGCGGGTCCCGGGGCGCTGCCGGCGGCGGCTCCGCGCGGGGGAACCGGGAGGGACAAAGAACCGGGGACCGGGGGGACACAGCCCGGAGCACCGGGGGGACACGGGGGGACACCGGGGGGACACGGGGGGACACAGCACAGGGCACCGGAGCGGAGCGCGGCGCTGGAAGCCCCCGGGTTCGGGCTGGCCCCGCGGGCGAGCGGCGGCGAGAGGCTCCCGACGGCCACGGCTGCGCGGAGCAGGGAGCGAGCGGCTCCCGGGGACACCGGAACCACCGGAGCTCCGGTCAGAGCCGGGAATCGCCGCCCTCCCGCTCCGCCCGGTTCCTCCCGAACCCTCGGAACCACCGGAGACCCGCTCAGAACCGGGAATCGCCGCTCTTCTCCCGGTTCTTCCCGAATTCCCCGAGTTCCCGGAGCCCCGGTTAGAACAGGGAACCTTCGCCCTCCTCCTTCTCCGCCCGGTTCTCCGGCTCCCCAAGCCCGGGGATCCCCGGTCAAAGCCCGGCACCGCCGCTCTCCCGCTCCTCCCGGTTCTTCCCGAACCCTCGGAACTCCCGGAGCCCCGGTCAGAACCGGGAACCTTCGCCCTCCTCCTCCGCTTCCTCCTCCTTCTCCGCCCGGTTCTCCGGTTCCCCGTGACCCCGGATCCCCGCTCAGAGCCCGGCACCGCCGCTCTCCTCTTCCTCCTCCCGGTTCCTCCCGTTCCCCCGTATCCCGGGTCAGAACCGGGCACCGTCGCTCTCCCGGTTCCTCCCGAATTCCCCGAGCTCCCGGAGCTCCGGTCAGAACCGGGAACCTTCGCTCTCCTCCTCCCGGTTCCTCCCGTTCCCTCGTATCCCGGATCAGAACCTGGCACCGTCGCTCTCCCGGTTCCTCCCGAATTCCCCGAGTTCCCGGAGCCCCGGTCAGAACCGGGAACCTTCGCTCTCCTCCTCCGCTTCCTCCTCCTTCTCTGCCCGGTTCTCCGGCTCCCCAAGCCCGGGGATCCCCGGTCAAAGCCCGGCACCGCCGCTCTCCTTTCCCTCCCGGTTCCTCCCGTTTTCCCGTATCCCGAGTCAGAACCGGGAACCTTCGCCCTCCTCTTCCTCCTCCTTCTCCGCCCGGTTCTCCGGCTCCTCGTGCCCCCGTATCCCGGGTCAGAGCCCGGCACCGCCGTTCTTCTCCCGGTTCCTCCCGTTCCCCCGTATCCCGAGTCAGAACCGGGAACCTTCGCCCTCCTCTTCCTCCTCCCGGTTCCTCCCGTTCCCTCGTGTCCCGGCTCAGAACCGAGCACCGCCGCTCTCCTTTCCCTCCTCCCGGTTCCTCCCGTTCCCTCGTATCCCGGCTCAGAACCGAGCACCGCCGCTCTCCTTTCCCCCCTCCCGGTTCCTCCCGTTCCCCCGGAGCCCCGGGAGCCCCCGGTCAGAGCCGGGCACCGCCGCCCTCCTCCTCCTGCCGGTTCTCCGCTTCCTCCCTCGCCCCTTCCTCGTTGAGCTGCGCCTTCCCCGTCCCCGCGTCCGCCGAGGGCCCGGCCCGGGGCTGCGGGGACGCTCCGGTGCCTCCCCCGTTGGCCCCGAGCCCTTCGGATTTGCCAAAATTAAAAAGCTTGCCGGGGTTGAAGGGCTTGGTGGGCGATTGCACCTTCTCGGTGCCGCCCGCGTCCCGCTTAGTCTCGGGCGATTTGAGGAATTTGAAGCTCAGGAACGCCGGCAGTTTGTTCTCAGTGCCCGTGGGCGACTGAGGCGACCTGGAGGTGGCAGTGCCACCCGCGGCCGCGCCACCCGACAGGAATTTGCCCTGCAGGGGGATGATCTGCTTCAGCTTCATCACGTTGTTGGTGGCCAGCAGCGAGCTGGGCCGTTTGGGTTTGTCCGAGCCGTGCGAGGAGGAGGCTCCGGAGCTTTTCCCCTTGGGCTGGCTCTTGTCGTGGGCCGGGTCCTGCCCGGTGGTCTCGGATTTGGTGGCCTCGTCGCGGGCGGGGTCGCGGTCGCGTCGCGCCTGCAGCTCCGCGTGTCGCTGCCGCTCCTCCTCCTCGCGCTTGCGGCGCTGCTGCTGCTGGAAGTGGTGCTGGGCCTGCCGCTCGTGCTTCTGGGGACACCAGGGGACATCGAGGGGACACCGCGCGTGGGGGGACGGCCGGGGGATGGGGACAGGCAGGGGACACCGGGAATGGGGACAGGGAATGGGGACAGGCAGGGGACATCGAGAGGACATCGGGTATGGGGACAGCCAGGGGAGAGGGAATGAGGACAGAGAGGGGACATCGGGCATGGGGACATCGAGGGGACACCGCCCGTGGGGGGACGGCCGGGGGGATGGGGACAGAGAGGGGACAGGGAATGGCGACAGAGAGGGGACATCGAGGGGACACCGCGCGTGGGGGGACAGCCGGGGGGGATGGGGACAGCCAGGGGACATCAGGCGGGGGGACAGCTAGGGGGACACCGGGAATGGGGACAGAGAGGGGACAGGGAATGGGGACAGCCAGGGGGACATCGAGGGGACACCACACGTGGGGGGACGGCCGGGGGGAGTGAGGACAGCCAGGGGGAAACGGGATTTGGGACAGCGAGAGGACAGTGAATGGAGACATAGCTAGGGGACAGAGAATGGGGACACCGCGCATGGGGGGACGACCAGGGGATGGGGACAGGCAGGGGGACAGGGAATGGGGACACAGCTAGGGGACACCGGGAATGGGGACAGGCAGGGGACATCGAGGGGACACCGCGCGTGGGGGGATGGCCGGGGGGATGGGGACAGGCAGGGGACATCGAGAGGACATCGGGTATGGGGACAGCCAGGGGGGAATGGGGACAGCCAGGGGAGAGGGAATGGGGACAGAGAGGGGACACTGGGAATGGGGACAGGGAATGGGGACAGCCAGGGGGACATCGAGGGGACACCGCGGGTGGAGGGACGGCCGGGGGGATGGGGACAGCCAGGGGGAAACGGGATTGGGGACAGCTAGGGGGACACCGGGAATGGGGACAGAGAGGGGACAGGGAATGGGGACAGCCAGGGGGACATCGAGGGGACATCAGGCATGGGGACAGCCAAGGGGGAATGGGGACAGAGAGGGGACACCGTGTGTGGGGGGACAGCCGGGGGGAATGGGGACATCGAGGGGACATCGGTCATGGGGACAGAGAGGGGACACTGCGCGTGGGGGGACGGCCGGGGGGATGGGGACAGGCAGGGGACAGGGAATGGGGACAGAGAAGGGACACTGGGAATGGGGACAGCCAGGGGGACATCGAGGGGACACCACACGTGGGGGGACAGCTGGGGGGAGTGGGGACAGCCAGGGGGAAATGGGATTGGGGACACAGCTAGGGGACACCGGGAATGGGGACAGAGAGGGGACATCGGGCATTGGGGGACAGCCAGGGGACAGGGGATAGGGACAGAGAGGGGACACTGAGTGCGGGGATACAGTCAGGGGGACATTGAGAATGGGGACAGCTAGGGGGACACTGTGTGTGGGGGGACAGCCGGGGGGATGGGGACAGCCAGGGGACAGGGAATGGGGACAGAGAGGGGACACTGGGAATGGGGGGACAGCCGGGGGGATGGGGACAGAGAGGGGGACATCGGGCATGGGGACAGAGAGGGGACATCGGGAATGGGGACAGCCAGAGGAAGCAGGAATGGGGACATGGAGGGGACAGGGAATGGGGACACAGCTAGGGGACACTGGGAATGGGGGGACAGCCAGGGGGACATCGAGAGGACACCGTGCGTGGGGGGACAGCCATGGGGATGGAAATGGGAACAGGGAATGGGGACAGAGAGGGGACACTGGGAATGGGGACAGGGAAGGGGACATCACACCGGCATGGGGGCAGCGAGGGGGACATCGAGGGGACACCGGGCATGGGGACACAGCCAGGGGGGAATCGCAACGGGGACAGAGAAGGGGACATCGAGGGGACATTGGGAACAGGGATACATCCAGGGGACACTGGGCATGGGGACATTGAAGGGACACCGGGCATGGGGGCCACACCCAGGGGACACCAGGCATGGGGACAGCCTGGGGTGGCCATGGGGACACCTTGGGGCAGCCACCAGCCCTGGGGGCACATTGGGGACCCCAGCAGCCCCCGGGGACACCTCGGGGACACTCTGGGGACACCTTGGGGACACCTTGGGGACACCCTGGGGACACCCTGGGGACACCCTGGGGACACCCTAGGGACACGGTGGCCCTGGACCCACCTTGAAGGCCTCTCGGCGCTGGTACTCCAGCTTGGCCATCTCCTCGGCCACCCAGGCCGGGATGTCGGGAATCGCCGCCTGGATCACGAACTTGAGCAGCAGCGCCAGGTGCTGGGGACATGGGGACAGGGGACGTGCCTGAGCACTCCCAGAGTGCCCCAAATCCAGCCCAAAACAAGGCCCAAAATCCCAAATTATGGCCCAAAATCCAGCCCAAAATCCAGCCCAAAATCCCAAATTATGGCCCAAAATTTGGCACAAAATCCTGCCCCAAATCCCAAAACAAGGCCCAAAATCCAGCCCAAAATCCTGCCCAAAATCCAGCCCAAAATCCCAAAATATGGCCCAAAATCAGGCACAAAATCCGGCCCCAAATCCCGAAATATGGCCCAAAATCCAGGTCTAAATCCCAAAATTCCAAAATCAGGGTTGTGAATTTCCAGGGATTTGAGTGTCCAGGCTGCCCAACCATTCCGTGGGCCATTCCCAACATTCCCAGTCCCGCCATTCCCACCAGTCCCACCATTCCCATCAGTCTCACCATTCCCAGTCCCGCCATTCCCAGTCCCACAACTCCCAGTCCCATCATTCCACCATTCCCACCATTCCCACCATTCCCAGTCCCGCTATTCCCAGTCCAACCATTCCACCATTGCCACCATTCCCACTCCCACCATTCCCACCATTCCCAGTCTCACCATTCCCACCATTCCCAGTCCTGCCATTCCCACCATTCCCATTCCCATTCCCACCATTCCCACCATTCCCACCCTTCCCACAATTCCCACCATTCTCACCATTCCCAGTCCTGCCATTCCCATCATTCCATGTTTCCACCATTCCCAGTCTTACCACTCCCACCATTCCCACTGTTCCACCAGTCCCCACCATTCCCACTATCCCACCATCCCACCATTCCCACCATTCCCAGTCCCACCAGTTCCACCATTCCCAGTCCCACCAGTTCCACCATTCCCAATCCCACCATTCCCAGTCCCACCAGTTCCACCATTCCCATTCCCACCAGTCCCACCAGTCCCATCCCACCATTCCCACTCCCACCCTTCCCACCCCGAGCCGCACACCCCCAACCACAACCACCACACCCCAAACCCCACAGCCCAAGCCCTGCAGACCCCAAACCCCACAGCCTGCAGACCCCAAACCCCCCAACCCCAGCCCTGTAGACCCAAACCCCAAACCCCACAACCAGCACACCCGAAACCCCACAGCCCCAGCCCTGCAGACCCCACAACCCAAGCCCTGCAGACCCCAAACCCCACACCCCAAACTCTGCAGACCCCAAACCCCACACCCCAAACTCTGCAGACCCCAAACCCCACAGCCTGCAGACCCCAAACCCCAGACCCCAAGCCCTGCACACCCCAAACCCCACAACCTGCAGACCCCAAACCCCCCAACCCCAGCCCTGCACACCCCAAACCCCACAGCCCAACCCCTGCAGACCCCACAGCCCCAGCCCTGCAGACCCAAACCCCACAGCCCCAGCCCTGCGGACCCCAAACCCCACAATCAGCACACCCCAAACCCCACAGCCCCAGCCCTGCTGACCCCAAACCCCAAACCCCAACCCCTGCAGACCCCAAACCCCACAGCCAGCAGACCCCAAACCCCACAGCCCCAGCCCTGCAGACCCCAAACCCCACAGCCCCAGCCCTGCACACCCCAAACCCCACAGCCCCAGCCCTGCACACCCCAAACCCCAAACCCCAACCCCTGCAGACCCCAAACCCCACAGCCCAAGCCCTGCACACCCCAAACCCCACAGCCCCAGCCCTGCACACCCCAAACCCCAAACCCCAACCCCTGCAGACCCCAAACCCCACAGCCTCAGCCCTGCACACCCCAAACCCCACAGCCCCAGCCCTGCACACCCCAAACCCCAAACCCCAACCCCTGCAGACCCCAAACCCCACAGCCCAAGCCCTGCACACCCCAAACCCCAAACCCCAACCCCTGCACACCCCAAACCCCACAGCCCCAGCCCTGCACACCCCAAACCCCAAACCCCAACCCCTGCAGACCCCAAACCCCACAGCCCAAGCCCTGCACACCCCAAACCCCACAGCCCCAGCCCTGCACACCCCAAACCCCAAACCCCAACCCCTGCAGACCCCAAACCCCACAGCCTCAGCCCTGCAGACCCCAAACCCCAACCCCTGCAGACCCCAAACCCCCCAGCCCCAGCCCTGCACACCCCAAACCCCACAGCCTGCAGACCCCAAACCCCACAGCCTGCACACCCCAAACCCCACAGCCTCAGCCCTGCAGACCCCAAACCCCACAGCCTGCAGACCCCAAACCCCACAGCCCCAGCCCTGCACACCCCAAACCCCACAATCAGCACACCCCAAACCTCACAGCCCCAGCCCTGCAGACCCCAAACCCCTCTCGGGGTGACCACCACCCCGCACCTCCAGCACCACCACGGACACGATGGCTCCCTCGGGGCTGAGCCACGGGAACAGCCTCTGCAGCTGCCCACACTGGGCTATCAGGTAGCAGTTGACCACGATGGCCAGCACGCCCATGGCCTCCATCACCTTCTGCAAGAGCACAGATTGTCCCTCTGTGAGATGTCTTGGGTTGAAATGCGGGATGTGAGCAGAAGTGTGGGATCTATCTGCATCTGTTAAACCAGGTGGGGCAGTGATTCTGATCTCTGGGGGATATCTCCTGTTAATGGCTCATATTTTATAAACCAGGTGGGGCAGTGATTCTGATCTCTGTCAGAGATATCTCCTGTTAATGGATCAAATTTTATAAACCAGGTGGGGCAGTGATGTTATCTCCATGGGAGGTATCTCTTGTTAATGGGTCATCTGTTAAAAACCAGCTGGGGCAGTGATCTTTATCTTTATCATCTTTATCTTTATCTTTATCTTTATCTTTATCTTTATCTTTCCACAACCCATCCTTCCTCCAAGAGATATCTCCTGTTAATGGCTCATATTTTATAAACCAGATGGGGCAGTGTTCTTTATCGTTTCACAACCCATCATCCCTCCAGAGGGATATGTCTTGTTAATGGGCCATATTTTATAAATCAGGTGGGGCAGTGCTCTTATCTCTGTGGGAGATAATCTCTGTTAATGTGTCATTTGTTAAAAACCAAGTGGGGCAGTGATCCTTATCTCTGTCAGGGATATCTCCTGTTCATGGCCATATTTTATAAACCAGGTGGGGCAGTGTTCTTATCTCTGTGGGAGATAATCTCTGTTAATGGGCTATCAATTAAAACCAGGTGGGGCAGTGATCCTTGTCTCTGTCAGAGATCTCTCCTGTTCATGGCCATGTTTTATAAACCAGGTGGGGCAGTGTTTATCTTTATCTTTATCTTATCTTTATCTTTATCTTTATCTTTATCTTTATCTTTATCTTTATCTTTATCTTTATCTTTTCATAACCCATCCTTCCTCCAGGAGATCTGTCCTGTTAATGGCTCATATTTTATAAACCAGTTGGGGCAGTGCTCTTATCTCTGTCAGAGATATCTCCTGTTAATGTGTCATTTGTTAAAAACCAAGTGGAGCAATGATCCTTATCTCTGTCAGAGATATCTCCTATCAATGGCCATGTTTTATAAACCAGGTGGGGCAGTGATCTTTATCTTTAGCTATCTTTATCTTTATCTTTATCTTTATCTTTATCTTTATCTTTATCTTTTTGTCTTTATCTTTATCTTTATCTTTTCACAGCCCATCCTTCCTCCAGGAGCTATCTCCTGTTAATGGCTCATATTTTATAAACCAGGTGGGGCAGTGATCCTCATCTCCAGGAGATCTCTCCTGTTCATGGCCATGGAGTCTCACAGCCTGACTGATAAAATTCCATCAGCTCATTTGAGTTGCTCCAGCCAGGGGGAGGAGCCAAACCTTTCCTACCCAGATAAAAACTGAGATTTGGAACATCAGAGCAGCCTTTCCCACTGGATCCCAGAGGAAACCCAGACCCTTCCACATCATCCCTGGAGCTTGGGAGGGAAACTGCACCTTGTACAGAACCACATCTGTCAGTGCAGGAGGATGCAGCCACCATGGGATGGCACTGCTGCCAATCCCTGCCTGACTGACGGTGTCAGCTTGGATTCTGGCTCTGGTAGGGTTTGGGGTTTGTGCTTTGTAATTCTGTATTTCTATTTTAATTTCTTCAGTAAAGAACTGTTATTCCTATTCCAAATTTCCTGAGAGCTCCTTAATTTCAACATTATAATAATTTGGAAGGAGGGGGTTCCATTCTCCATTTCAAACAGAGGCTCCTGCCCTTCTCAGCACACACCTGTCCTCCAAACCAGGACAGTAATTCTGTATTTCTATTTTACTTTCCCTAGTAAAGAACTGTTATTCCTATTCCCAAATTTCCTGAGATCCCCTTGATTTCAAAATTATAATAATTTGGAGGGAGGAGGTTTCCATTCTCCATTTCTGCCTTTCTCAGCACACACCTCTCCTCCAAACCAGGACAGTAATTCTGTATTTCTATTTTGATTTTCCTAATAAAGAACTGTTATTCCTATTCCCATATTTCCTGAGAGACCCTTAATTTCAAAATTCCAATAATTTGGAAGGAGGGGGTTTACATTCTCCATTTCAAACAGAGGCAGGGTTTGGGGTTTGTTCTTTGTAATTCTGTATTTCTATTTTACTTTCCCAGTAAAGAACTGTTATTCCTATTCCCATATTTCCTGAGAACTCCTTAATTTCAAAATTACAATAATTTGGAGTCGGGGGTTTATATTCTCCATTTCAAAGAGAGGCAAGGTTTGGGGTTTGTTCTTTGTAATTCTGTATTTCTATTTTAATTTTCCTAGTAAAGAACTGTTATTCCTATTCCCATATCTTTACCTGAGAGCTCCTTAATTTCAAAATTATAATAATTTGGAAGGAGTGGGTTTACAGTCTCAATTTCAAGGAGAGGCTCCTCCCTTTCTTAGCAAACACCCATCCTCCAAACCAGGACAGTAATTCTGTATTTCTATTTTACTTTCCCTAGTAAAGAACTGTTATTCCTATTCTCATATTTCCTGAGAGCCCCTTAATTTCAAAATTCCAATAATTTGGAGGGAGGGGGTTTCCATTCTCCATTTCTGCCTTTCTCAGCACACACCTCTCCTCCAAACCAGGACAGTAATTCTGTATTTCTATTTTACTTTCCCCAGTAAAGAACTGTTATTCCTATTCCCATATTTCCTGAGAGACCCTTAATTTCCAAATTATCATAATTTGGAGGGAGGGGATTTTCATTCTCCATTTCAGAGGCTCCTGCCTGTCCTCCAAACCAGGACAGTAATTCTGTATTTCTATTTTACTTTCCCCAGTAAAGAACTGTTATTCCTATTCCCAAATTTCCTGAGAGCTCCCTAATTTCAACATTACAATAATTTGGAGGGAGGGGGTTCCATTCTCCATTTCAGAGGCTCCACCCTTCAACAACCACCCATCCTCCCAACCAGGACAGAGACAAAACCACCCCAGACCCCCTTGGGGTGTCCCCAGGGTGTCCCCAGGGTGTCCCCAGGGTGTCCCCAGGGTGCCACCTGCCACTGGCCGATGCTGGGGACGCGCTGGCCGAAGGGTCTCTGCAGCCCCGTGCAGAGTTTGAAGGCGTCGCTGCGGATCTCGATGACGTTGTTGAGCAGGGCGCACATGGCGGCCAGCGGGAAGGCCGAGGAGAAGAGCACCACGTAGCCAAACTGGATGAACATCTCCTGGTAGTCCTGGAACGTGTCCTGAGGGGGGAAAGGTGGCGTGGGTGGGGTAAGGGACATTTCTGGGGGGTTCTGGTGGCCGTGGGGACACCTCGGGGATTCTGGTGGCCATGGGGGGACATCGGGGAGCCCACCAGGAACAGGGACACTTTGGAAGGCCACCAGGCATGGGGACACCTCAAGGAACCTTGGGGTTCCTGGTGGCCATGGGGACACTTCAGGGAGGCCACCAGGAACAGGGACAATTTGGGGATCCTGGTGGCCATGGGGACATCGGGGAGCCCACCAGGAACAGGGACACCTCAGGGATCCTGGTGGCCACGGGGACACCTCAGAGAGACCACCAGGAACAGGGACACCTTGGGGATCCTGGTGACCACAGGGACACTTTGGGGATCTTGGTGGCCATGGGGACATCTTGGGGAGGCCACCAAGGACTGGGACACCTCAGGGATCCTGGTGGCCATGGGGACACCTCGGGGAACTTGGTGGCCATGAGGACACCTCAGGGATCCTGGTGGCCATGGGGGGACATTGGGGAGGCCACCAAGTCCAGGGACATCTCAGGGTGTCCTCAAGGACACTTTGGGGATCCTGGTGGCCACAGGGACAACTCAGGAAGGCCACCAGGTCCAGGGACACTTTGGGGAGGCCACCAGCCATGGGGACACCTCAAGGAACCTTGGGGCTCCTGATGGCCATGGGGACACTTCAGAGAGGCCACCAGGTCCAGGGACACCTTGGGAAGGCCAACAGGAAGAGGGACACCTCAGGGACCCTGGTGGCCACAGGGACACTTTGGGAATCTTGGTGGCCATGGGGGCACTCTGGGGAGGTCAACAGGAACAGGGACACCTCGGGGATCCTGGTGGTCACAGGGACAATTTGGGGATCCTAGTGGCCATGGGAACACTTCAGAGAGGCCACCAGGAACAGGGACAATTCGGGGATCCTGGTGGCCATGGGGGCACCTCAGGGAGGCCATCAGGAGCAGGGACACCTCGGGGATCCTGGTGGTCATGGGGACACTTTCGGGAGGCCACCAGGAACAGGGACACCTCGGGGTTTCTGGTGGCCATGGGGACACCTTGGGCATCCTGGTGTTGGGGACACGTCGGGGAGCCCAGCAGGAACAGGGACACCTCAGGGATTCTGGTGGCCACGGGGACACCTCAGAGAGGCCACCAGGTCCAGGGACACCTTGGGGAGTCCACCAGCCATGGGGACACCTCAAGGAACCTTGGGGTTCCTGATGGCCACGGGGACACCTCGGGAAGGCCACCAAGTCCACAGGGACACCTCAGGGTGTCCTCAAGGACACTTCGCGGATCCTGGTGGCCACAGGGACAACTCAGGGACCCCACAAGCCTTGGGGACACCTTGGGGTTCCTGGTGGCCACAGGGACACCTCGGGAAGGCCACCAGGTCCAGGTGGCCACTTCGGGGATCCCAGTAGGTCCAGGGACACTTTGGGAAGGCCACCAGCCGTGGGGACACCTCAAGGAGTCCACAGGACATGTTGGGGATCCTGGTGGCCATGGGGACACCTCGGGGACCCCACAAGCCCTGGGGACACCTTGGGGATCCTGCTGGCCACGGGGACACCTCGGGGAGGCCACCAGGAACAGGGACACTTTGGGGAGGCCCAGGCACACCTCGGGGATCCTGGTGGCCATGGGGACACTCTGGGATCCTGGTGGCCATGGGGACACTTCAGAGAGGCCATCAGGAACAGGGACACCTCGGGGATCCTGGTGGCCATGGGGACACTTTGGGGAGGCCACCAAGTCCACAGGGACACCTCAGGGTGTCCTCAAGGACACTTTGGGGATCCTGGTGGCCACGGGGACGCCTCAGGGAGGCCACCAGGTCCAGGGACACTTTGGGGAGGCCACCAGCCATGGGGACACCTCAAGGAACCTTGGGGTTCCTGGTGGCCATGGGGACACCTCAGGGAGTCCCACAGGTCCAGGGACACCTTGGGGTTCCTGATGGCCACAGGGACACCTCAGGAAGGCCACCAGGTCCAGGTGGCCACTTTGGGGAGCCCAGTAGGTCTGGGGACACTTTGGAGAGGCCACCAGCCATGGGGACACCTCAAGGAACCCACAGGCCATGTTGGGGATCCTGGTGGCCATGGGGACACCTCAGAGACCCCACAAGCCCTGGGGACACCTTGGGGTTCCTGATGGCCACAGGGACACCTCGGGGAGGCCACCAGGAACAGGGACACTTTGGGGAGGCCCAGGAAGACCTTGGGGATCCTGGTGGTGACCATGGGGACACCTCAGGGAACCCACAAGCCCTGGGGACACCTTGGAGATCCTGGTGGCCGTGGGGACACTTCAGGGAGGCCACCAGGGACAGGGACACCTCGGGGATCCTGGTGACACCTCAGGGAGCCCCAGGCACACCTTGGCGAGCCCAGCAGGTCCAGAGACAAGATGACAAAGGTGACAAAGGTGACAAAGGTGACGAAGGCCACCCACCTCGTACTTCTTCATGCAGCTCTCCACCTCGGCCTGCGTCAGCTGCGTGGAGAAATCCTCCTCGGGGGGGTCAATCCACGAGGCTCGGTTGCGCTTCCTCCCCTCCTCCTCTCCTTCCTCCTCCTCCCTCCTCCTCCTCCTCGCCACCCCCGCGGGCTCCTCCGCCCCGCCGGGACTCCCGGGCTGCGCTTCGGCCTCATCCTCCTCCTCCTCCTCGCACATCTCGAACACGGCGGCGGGGTCCATGCCCTTCTCCACCATGGTGGGGCTGCCCTCCTCCAGGAAGGGCTCATCCTCGGGGCCAGCGGGCTCTGCTCGCCGCTCGCCACGCTCGATGAAGCTCACCTTCTTCAGCTTCAGCCCGCAATCCAGCGCGCTCTCCTCCTCCTCCTCCGAACCTCTCCGCTCTTCCTCCTCCTCCTCCTCCTCCTCGGGCACTCCGCACCCCCCGTTCAGACATTTCTTCTCGCCGCGCGGTCCCTCCGGAGGGGGCTGCGGGGGTCGCCGAGGGGCGAGCAGGCAGAGCAGGGCTCGGGCGAGCTGCCGGAGGTTGCGCACGGTGAGGTCGCCGCGGCGGAGGCGCCGGTACAGGTGGGGCTGCGACACCTCGCGCACGTTCTGCAGGAACTGGCGGGTGATCAGCAGCGTGGCCAGCATCTGCGGGGACACGGCGGCCACCGCGTCACACCCGGGTGGTGGCGGGGGTGTGGCCAAGGTGTGGTTCTGGGGGGGGGTTTTGGTTCTCCTGGGGTGTCACCAATTCGGCTGAGCTCTCCCTGCTCCTCTCTGTTGTCCCCTCGGTGTCCTCCCTGTGTCCCTGCTCCTCCTGTGATGTCCTCGTGGTGTCCCTGCTCCTCTCTGCTGTCCCCAAGGGGTCTCTGTTCCTCCTGTGATGTCCCCGTGGTGTTCCTGCTCCTCTCTCTTGTCCCCTCGGTGTCCCTGTTCATCCTGTGATGTCCTCGTGGTGTCCCCACTTCCCCCGTGGTGTCCCCAACTCCTCCTGTGATGTTTCCCTGATGTCCCTGCTCCCTCTCTGCTGTCCCCAAGGGGTCTCTGCCCCTCCTGAACTCTCCCTGTTCCTCTCTTCTGTCCCCTCGATGTCCCCTGTGGTGTCCCTGCAGTGTCCCCACTCCTCCTGTGATGTCCCCATGATGTCCCTGCTCCCTCTGTACTGTCCCTGTTCCTCTCTCTTGTCCCTGCGGTGTCCCCACTCCCCCTGTGATGTCCCCGAGGGGTGTCCCTACTCCTCTTGTGGTGTCCTCCTGATGTCCCCGCTCTTCTCGTGGTGTCCCCAATCCTCCTGAGCTGTCCCTGCTCTTGTCCCATGTCCGGGTGTGTCCGGGACAGTTGGGGACACCGCTGTCCCCTGGCTGTCCCCACAGCCAATGAGGGTTTGGGGACACCGCTGTCCCTCCCATGTCCCCAAAACCAGGGGGGATTGGGAACATCTCTGTCCCCTGGCTGTCCCCATGGCCCAGGCGAGGTTGGGGACACTGCTGTCCCTCCCATGTCCCCGTGGCCAAGGCGGGGTTGGGGACAGCACTGTCCCCCGTCTGTCCCCATAACCAAGACAGGGTTGGGGACACCACTGTCCCTCCCATGTCCCCGTAGCCAATGGGGGTTTGGGGACATCGCTGTCCCCTGAGTGTCCCCACAGCCAGGAGAGCTCGGGGAAGTTTGGTGACACCTCTGTCCCCCCTCTGTCCCCCCCGTCCCCACCCTCCCCTCCCCGCTCCTACTTTGGATACTCCCAGGGTCCAGCAAAAGCGCAGGAGGCGCCTGAGGAAGATGAGGGACAGGTGGAGGTGGAGGAGGATGGAGGGGAGCAGAGCCTCCCGGAGCTGCCGCGCGAGGCTCTGCGACAGGGACAGGATGAGCAGGAGCTGCGGAAGGGACACACAGGGACACAGAGGGGACACCGAGGGACAGGACACAGAGGGGACACCACGGTGACACAAGGACACAGAGACACCCGTGAGCCGCGCTGGCACCGCCCGTGCCACGGCGGGGACACACGCGGGGACAGCCGGAGGGGCTCGGTGGTGGTGGATGTTGGGGACAGTTTGGGGACAATGTGGGGACACGTGTGTCCCCCTCACCTCCTTGAGGCGCTCCATGTCCTTGAGGTAGAATCCGATGTAGAAAAGGCTCAGGTAGGAGTTGACGAACTGGAACTGGCGGTGACACCGGGGGGGTGGCACCTCGGTCACCTCCGTGTCCCCTCGGTGTCCCCTCGGTGACATCGCCAGCCCCAGCTGTCACCTCTGCAGCTGCCAGGACCCCTCTGGTCCCCATGTCCCTTCTGTCCCCTCCAATCCCCTTGTGTCCCCTGTGTCCCCATGGTGTCCCCATGTCCCCTGTCCCAGAGTCCCCCTGTCCCCTGTCCCAGTGTCCCTATGTCCCCCCCAGTGTCCCCAGTGTCCCCCTGTCCCCTGTCCCAGTGTCCCCATGTCCCCATGGTGTCCCCTGTCCCGTCACCAGGGCAATTTTAATGATGAGGTGTCCCCTGTCCCTCTGTCCCCTTTCCCCCCAGTGTCCCCATGGTGTCCCCATGTCCCCTGTCCCATCACCAGGACAATTTTGATAATGAGGTGTTCCCTGTCCCCTGTCCCAGTGTCCCTATGTCCCCTCAGTGTCCCCAGTGTTCCCTGTCCCCCCAGTGTCCCTTGTCCCCTCACCAGGACGATTTTGATGATGAGGTGTCCCCTGTCCCCCCAGTGTCCCTAGAGTCCCCATGTCCCCCTGTCCCCCTGTCCCCTCAGTGTCCCCAGTGTTTCCTGTCTCCCCAGTGTCCCCAGTGTCCCCAGTGTCCCCTGTCCCCTGTTCCCCTGTCGCCTGTACCCCCAGTGTCCCCAGGTCCCCTCACTGTCCCCTCACCAGGACGATTTTGATGATGAGATGTCCCCTGTCCCCTCAGTGTCCCCAGTGTCCCCTGTCCCCCTGTCCCCTATCCCCTCAGTGTTCCCTGTCCCCCCAGTGTCCCCATGTCCCCCCAGTGTCCCCAGTGTCCCCTGTCCCCTCCCTGTCCCCTCACCAGGACGATTTTGATGACGAGATTTCCCCTGTCCCAGTGTCCCCTGTCCCCTGTCCCGTGTCTCAGTGTCCCCCTGTCCCCTCAGTGTCCCCAGTGTCCCCTGTCCCCTGTCCCCTCACCAGGACGATTTTGATGACGAGATGTCCCCTGTCCCCCCAGTGTCCCCAGTGTCCCCAGTGTCCCCATGTCCCCTCAGTGTCCCCTCACCAGGACGATTTTGATGATGAGGTGTCCCCATGTCCCCTCAATGTCCCCAGTGTCCCCTGTCCCCTCAGTGTCCCCTGTCCCCTCACCAGGACGATTTTGATGATGAGATGTTTCTCGTAGGCGCTCTGCAGCCGATAATTCTCTGCAGGGCACGGGGAGGGGTCAGGGGGTCCCAGGGCCACCCCAGGGCCACCCCGGGGCCACCCCAGGGTCCCCAGCTCACCCATGTCGTTGAGCCACAAGGCCACTTTCTTGTAGAGCTCGTCACAGGCGGTGACAATGACAGCCAGGATGATTTTGGGCAGGAAGCGAAGGATGCGCGGCAGCTCGGGGACACTGAGCACAAACTCCTGAGGGGACAGGGACAGAGGGGACAGAGGGGACAGGGACAGGGATGGGACAGGGACAGGGATGGGACAGGGAGAGGGATGGGACAGGGACAGGGACAGGGACAGGAGATGGGGACAGGGATGGGGACAGGATTGAGACAGGGGACAAGGGATGGGGACAGGGAAAGGATGGGGACAGGGATGGGGACAGGGATGGGGACAGGGATGGGACAGGGATGGGGCAGGGACAGGAGATGGGGACAGGGGCGGGGACAGGATTGAGACAGGGGACAAGGGATGGGACAGGGGATGGGGACAGGGATGGAACAGATCAAGACAGGGTTGAACAGGGAACAAGGGACAGGGATAAAGGTCAAGGGATAAGGGACAGGGACAGGGATGGGACAGGGACAGGGATGGGGACAGGGACAAGAACAGGATCAGGGTCAGGATCAGGAACAGGAGCAGTGTCCCCATCCCTGTCCCTGTCCCTGTCCCCATCCTTGTCCCATCCCTGTCCCCATCCCTGTCCCATCCCTGTCCCTGTCCCATCCCTGTCCCTGTCCCTTATCCCTTAACCTTTATCCCTGTCCCTTGTTCCCTGTCTCAACTGTCCTGATCTCCTGTCCCATCCCTGTCCCTGTCCCTGTCCCTGTCCCTGTCCCCTCCCTGTCCCATCCCTGTCCCCCCTGTCCCTGTCCCATCCCTGTCCCCTCTGTCCCCATCCCTGTCCCTCTCCCCTCCCTGTCCCTGTCCCCATCCCTCTCCCCTCCCTGTCCCTGTCCCCTCTGTCCCCTCCCTGTCCCACCCCTGTCCCTGTCCCTGTCCCCTCTGTCCCCTCCCTGTCCCTGTCCCCTGTGTCCCGACCTGCAGCTGGAAGCAGCCCAGCATGAGGACGAAGACGATGGCGAGGCAGGCGAGGCACAGGGGGAGGCTGACGAGGCTCTGGAACAGGAGGCGCTTCCAGGGCGGGTAATAGAACTCCTCGGAGCTGGTCACGGGGCTGATGCGCTTGGTGCCCTGGGGACAGGGAGCTGGCACCGGGACTGGGACCCCAAAACCCCCCTGGGACACCCCTGGGACCCCTCTGGGACCCCCCTGGGACCCTAAAAACCCTGGGACCCCAAAAACCCCCCTGGGACCCCAAAAACCCTGGGACCCCCCTGGGACCCTAAAAACCTGGGACCCCAAAAACCCTGGGACCTCATAGCCCTGGGACCCCAAAAACCCTGGGACCCCCCTGAGACCCCCCTGGGACCCCTCTGGGACCCCATAGCCCTGGGACCCCATAAACACTGGGACCCGTCCCCAACCCTGTGACCCCATTCCCATCCTGTGTCCCCATTCCCATTCTCTGACCCCATTCCCCATTCTGTGACCCCAATCCCATCCCTATTACCCCAATCCCACTCCATGACCCCATTCCCCATTCCATGATCCCATTCCCACTCTGTGACCCCATTCCCATCCCTGTGACTCCAACCCCCATTCTATGACCCCAATCCCAGCCCTATAACCCCATTCCCCACTCTCTGACCCCATTCCCCATTCCATGACCCCATTCCCCATTCCATTACCCCAATCCCATCCCTGTGACCCCATTCCCCACTCCATGACCCCATTCCCCATTCCATGACCCCAATCCCATCCCTGTGACCCCATTCCCCACTCCATGACCCCAATCCCATCCCTGTGACCCCATTCCCCACTCCATGACCCCATTCCCCATTCCATGACCCCAATCCCCATTCCATGACCCCAATCCCCATTCCATGACCCCATTCCCCATTCCATGACCCCATTCCCCATTCCATGACCCCATACCCCATTCCCCATTCTATGACCCCATTCCCCATTCCATGACCCCAATCCCCATTCCATGACCCCATTCCCCATTCCATGACCCCAATCCCATCCCTATGACCCCATTCCCATCCTGTGACCCCATTCCCAATCTGTGCCCCCATTCCCCACTCTATGACCCCATTCCCAATCTGTGACCCCATTCCCAACCCTATGACCCCATTCCCCACTCCATGACCCCAATCCCATCCCTGTGACCCCATTCCCCATTCCATGACCCCATTCCCCATTCCATGACCCCATTCCCATCCCTATGTCCCCATTCCCCACTCTGTGCCCCCAATCCCCATTCCATGACCCCATTCCCCACTCCATGACCCCATTCCCCATCCCTATGACCCCATTCCCCATTCCATGACCCCAATCCCACTCTGTCACCCCATTCCCATTCCATGACCCCAATCCCCACTCTGTGCCCCCATTCCCCATTCTATGACCCCATTCCCATTCCATGACCCCATTCCCACTCTGTGCCCCCATTCCCCATTCCATGACCCCATTCCCCATTCCATGACCCCAATCCCCATTCCATGACCCCATTCCCATTCTATGACCCCAATCCCATCCCTATGATCCCATTCCCCATCCTGTGACCCCAATCCCCATTCTATGCTCCCAATCCCATCTCTGTGCCCCCATTCCCACTCCGTGACCCCAATCCCATTCTGTGCCCCCATTCCCCATTCCATGACCCCATTCCCCATTCCATGACCCCATTCCCCATTCTATGACCCCATTCCCCACTCTGTGCCCCCATTCCCCATCCTGTGCCCCCATTCCCCATTCCATGACCCCATTCCCCATTCCATGACCCCATTCCCCATTCCATGACCCCAATCCCCATTCCATGACCCCATTCCCCATTCCATGACCCCATTCCCCATCCTGTGCCCCCATTCCCCATTCCATGACCCCATTCCCCATTCCATGACCCCATTCCCATTCCATGACCCCATTCCCATCCCTATGACCCCATTCCCATTCTATGACCCCAATCCCCATTCCATGACCCCATTACCATCCCAGTGACCCCATTCCCCACTCCATGACCCCATTCCCCATTCCATGACCCCATTTCCCATTCCATGACCCCAATCCCCATTCCATGACCCCATTCCCACCCCTGTACCCCCATTCCCCACTCTGTGACCCCATTCCCAACCCTATGTCCCCATTCCCCATTCCATGACCCCATTCCCCACTCCATGACCCCATTCCCACTCTGTGCCCCCATTCCCCAATCTATGACCCCATTCCCCATTCCATGACCCCATTCCCATCCCTGTGACCCCAATCCCAACCCTGTGACCCCAATCCCCATTCCATGACCCCATTCCCCATTCCATGACCCCCTCCCCACCCTTGTCACCCCATTCTCCATCCCATGACCCCATTCCCATCCCTATGACTCCAATCCCATTCCATGACCCCATTCCCATTCTATGACCCCATTCCCCATTCCATGACCCCATTCTCATCCCTGTGACCCCATTCCCCATTCCATGACCCCAATCCCCATTCCATGACCCCGTTCCCACTCTGTGCCCCCATTCTCCCACCCCCTGACCCGGAATTGGGGCCGGGGCTCCTCCAGGGACTCCCCGGGCGTGTCCAGCGTTCCCCACTTGTAGGCGAACTCGGCGCCGCGGCGCTTCCACTCCTCCAGGAAGAGCGTGGCCCAGAGCACGTTGAACAGCGCGAAGAGCACGCAGGAAATGTCCTGGCTGGTCTGGGGGACGCACGGCACCCACTGCAGCGGCCCCACACACCCCACACGCGGCTCGTGGGGTCGGGAATTCCCTCGGAGGGGGAGGGGATGGGGGGGAGGAGGGAAATCCTAAAGGGAGGGGTGGGAAATCCTAAAGGGAGGGAAATCCCAAAGGGAGAGATGGAAAATCCCAAAAAAGGGAAAGCCCAAAAAAAGGAAATCCCAAAGGGAGAGATGGAAAATCCCAAAAAAGGATGGAAAATCCCAAAGAAGGATGGAAAATCCCAAAGAAGGATGGGAAATCGCGAAGAAGGGAAAGCCCAAAAGGAGAGATGGAAAATCCCAAAGAAGGGAAATCCCAAAGAAGGGAAAGCCCAAAGAAGAATGGGAAATCCCAAAGAAGGATGGGAAGTCTCAAAGAAGGATGAGAAATCCCAAAAGGAGGGGTGGGAAATCCCAATGAAGGATGGGAAATCCCAAGGAAGAAAGGGAACCCCACAAGGAGAGATGGGAAATCCCAAAAGGAGAGATGGGAAATCCCAAAGAAGGATGGGAAATCTCAAAGAAGGATAGAAAATCCCAAGGAAGAAAGGGAACCCCAAAAGGAGAGATAGGAAATCCCAAAGAAGGGAAATCCCAAAGAAGGATGGGAAATCCCAAAGAAGGGAAATCCCAAAGAAGGATGGGAAATCCCAAAGAAGGGAAATCCCAAAGCGGGATGGGAAATCCCAAAGAAGGAAGGAAAAGCCCAAAGAAGGGAAATCCCAAAGGGAGGGGTAGGAAATCCCAAAAGGAGAGATGGGAAATCCCAAAGAAGCGAAATCCCAAAGGGAGGGGTGGGAAATCCCAAAGAAGGGAAAGGCCAAAAGGAGGGGTGGGAAATCCCATGGAAGAAACGGAACCCCAAAAGGAGAGATGGAAAATCCCAAAGAAGGATGGGGAATCCCAAGGAGGGGTGGGAAATCCCAAAGAGGGATGGAAAATCACAAAGAAAGATGGGAAATCCCAAACAAGGATGGAAAATCCCAAGGAGGAAAGGGAACCCCAAAAGGAGAGATGGAAAATCCCAAAGAAGGGAAATCTCAAAGGGAGGGATGGAAAATCCCAAAGAGGGATGGAAAACCCCAAAGAAGGGAAAGCCCAAAAGGAGGGTTGGGAAATCCCAAAAGGAGGGATGGAAAATCCCAAAGAAGGGATGGGAAATCCCAAAGAAGGGATGGGAAATCCCAAAAAAGGGAAATCCCAAAGAAGGATGAGAAATCCCAAAGAAGAAAGGGAACGCCAAAAGGAGAGATGGGAAATCCCAAAAGGAGAGATGGAAAATCCCAAAGAAAGATGGGGAATCCCAAAGGGAGGGGTGGGAAATCCCAAAGAAGGGAAATCCCAAAAGGAGAGATGGGAAATCCCAAAGAAGGGAAAGGCCAAAGAAGGGAAATCCCAAACAAGGATGGAAAATCCCAAGGAAGAAAGGGAACCCCAAAGGGAGAGATGGGAAATCCCAAAGAAGGGAAAGCCCAAAGAAGAACGGGAAATCCCAAAGAAGAATGGAAAATCCCGAAGAAGGATGGGGAATCCCAAAGAAGGGAAATCCCAAAAGGAGGGTTGGAAGTCCCAAAAGGAGGGATGGAAAATCCCAAAGAAGGGAAATCCGAAAAGGAGGGGTAGGAAACCCAAAGAAGGATGGGGAATCCCAAGGAAGAAAGGGAACCCCAAAAGGAGAGATGGGAAATCCCAAAAGGAGAGATGGAAAATCCCAAAGAAGAATGGGAAATCCCAAAGGGAGGGGTGGGAAATCCCAAAGAAAGATGGGGAATCCCAAAGGAAGGGGTGGGAAATCCCAAGGAAGAAAGGGAAGCCCAAAAGGAGAGATGGGAAATCCCACAAGGAGGGATGGGAAATCCCAAAGAAGGGAAATCCCAAGGAAGGGACAGAAACCCCAAGGAAGGATGGACACCCTCAAGCAGGGATAGAAACCCCAAATAGGACAGAACCCCTGTGGGATTTGGGAACCCCAAAAGGGCCCCACTCCTATGGGATTTGGGGATTTGGGATTTGGGATCTGGGGTCCCCACCCTGTGGGATTTGGGGTTTGGGGTTTGAGAATTTGGGGGTTTGAGGATTTGGGGATTTGGGATTTGGGGGTTTGGGGATTTTGGGTTTTGGGGATCTGGGAATCAGTGGATTTGGAGGTATGGGATTTGGGAATTTGGGATCTGGGGTTTGGGTGTTTAGCATTTGGGGATTTGGGGATTTAGGATTTGGGGTTTGGGATTTGGGGGTTTGGGGATTTAGGGTTTGGGGGGTTGGGGTTTGGGAGATTTGGGTATTTGGGGGTTTGGGATTTGGGGTTTTGGGGTTTGGGGATTTGGGAATCAGGGGATTTGGGGGTTTGGGATTTGGGGTTTGGGGGTTTGAGGTTTGGGATTTGGGAATTTGGGGCCAGCCCCAGCCCTGTGGTATTTGGGGATTTAGGGTTTGGGGTTTTGGAGGGTTGGCATTTGGGTATTTGGGGGTTTGGGATTTCAGGACTTGATGTCTGGGATTTGGGGTTTGGGTGTTTGGCATTTGGGGATGTGGGGATCTGGGATTTGGGGTTTGGGGATTTGGGGATTTGGGAGTTCGGGGATTTGGCGGTTTGGGATTTGGGGGTTTGGGGATCTGGGGACAGCACCAGCCCTGTGGGATTTGGGGATTTGGGGTTTGGAGTTTGGGGATTTGGGTGTTTGGGTGTTTGGGATTTGGGGATTTGGGATTTGGGGTTTGGGACCAGCCCCAGCCCTGTGGGATTTGGGGATTTGGGGTTTGGAGTTTGGGGATTTGGGTGTTTGGGTGTTTGGGATTTGGGGATTTGGGATTTGGGGTTTGGGACCAGCCCCAGCCCTGTGGGATTTGAGATTTGGTGTTGGCGATTTGGGGTTTGGGGATTTGGACACACCAAAAGGACAGACCCCAGTAGGATTTGGGGATTTGGGGTCTGGGGTCTGGGATTTGGTGTTTGGGATTTGGGGTCTGGGGTCCCCACCCTGTGGGTTTTGGGATTTGGGGTGCGGGTCCCACCTGGTCGCTGTCGGTGAAGCCGTAGAGCACGGAGCCGAACACGGCCGGGTACAGCAGGGCCGAGGTGTAGAAACCCAGCCAGGAGAAATACATGGCGATCTTCACCCCAAAATAGTCACAGATCTCATCTGGGGGGGACGGGGGGTCAGCGGGGCCCCGAAAACACCACGGGGGGATCCCAAAAACACCACCAGGGTCATCCCAAACTGAGGGGCTGGGACCCCAAAAACCCCATAGGAGGACCCCAAAAAACCTCTAGGACCCCAAAAACATCACAGGGGGACACCAAAAACACCGTGGGGGGACCCCAAAACCCCTTTGGGACCCCAAAAACACTTCCAGGGTCATCCCAAACCCACTGGGACCCCAAAAACCCCACAGGGGGACCCCAAAAACCCCACAGGGGGACCCCAAAAATCTCACCAGGGTCATCCCAAACTCTCTGAGACTCCCTCAAATCTGCCCCAGGGTGACCCCACAGTGCCCAGAGTGACCCCAAACTGTCCCAGGGTGACCCCAAACCCTCTGGGAAAACCCCCACTGTGCCTGGGGTGACCCCAAAAACCCCACCAGGGTCATCCCAAACCCTCTGGGACCCCCTAAACCTGCCCCAGGGTAACCCCAAACCCTCTGGGACAACCCCCACACTGCCTGGGGTGACCTCAAACTGCCCCAAGGTGACACCGAACTACCCCAAGGTGACCCCACAGTGGCCCAAGGTGACCCCAAACTGCCCCAGGGTGACCCCAAAGTGCCCAAAGTGAGCCTGAACTGCTCCGAGGTGACCCCACAGTGGCCTGGGGTAACCCCACAGTGCCAGGGGTGACCCCAAACTGCCCAAGGTGACCCCGAAGAGTCCCGGGGTGACCCCAAACCCTCTGGGATCCCCCAAAGTGCCCTGGGGTGACCCCAAAAACCCCGCCAGGGTCATCCCAAACCCTCTGGGACCCCCCAAAGTGCCCCAGGGTGACCCCAAACTGTCCCGGGGTGACCCCACAGTGCCCAAGGTGACCCCAAAGAGCCCCAAGGTGACCCCAAAAACCCTCTGGGATTCCCAAACTGTCCAAGGTGACCCCAAACTCTCTGGGACCCCCCCAAATCTGCCCCAAGGTGACCCCAAAGTGCCCCGGAGTGACCCCAAACTGCCCCAGGGTGATCCTGAAGTGCCCAAGGCGAGCCCAAATCTGCCCCAAGGTGACCCCAAAATGCCCAAGGTGACCCCAAACTGCCCTGGGGTGGCCCCAAACCCTCTGGAACAACCCCTCCAGTGCCCCAGAGTGACCCCAAATCTTCCCCAGGGTGACCCCAAACTGCCCCAGGGTAATCCTGAAGTGCCCAAGGCGAGCCCAAATCTGCCCCAGGGTGACCCCAAAAACCCTCTGGGATTGCCAAAGTGCCCCGTGGTGACACAAAGTGTCCCAAGGTGACCCTGAAGTGCCCAAGGTGACCCCAAACTGCCCCAGGGTGACCCCAAACCCTCTGGGACCCCCCAAAGAGCCCCAGGGTGACCCCAAGGTGCCCCGAGGTGACCCCAAAGTGCCCCGGGGTGACCACAAAGTGTCCCAGGGTGACCCCAAACCCTCTGGGACCCCCCAAAGTGCCCCAGGGTGACCCCAAGGTGACCCCAAGGTGCCCCATTCCCCCACTGACCGAGGGGCTGCGCCTCGCACACCGCCTGCACCCAGGACTTCATCAGGCGCTTGAGGATCCTCTGCTCGTGCAGCGGGAACAGCTGCTGGATCACCCCCCGTGCGGCCAGCTCGGGGACTGGGACATTGGGGACATTGGGGACATCATTGGGGACATTGGGGACAGCTGCTGGATCACCCCACGGGCTGCCAGCTCGGGGACTGGGACATTGGGGACATTGGGGACATCATTGGGGACATTGGGGACAGCTGCTGGATCACCCCCCGGGCTGCCAGCTCGGGGACTGTCACAGGGACAGGGACATTGGGGACATCATTGGGGACATTGGGGACATCATTGGGAACATTGGGGACAGCTGCTGGATCACCCCATGGGCTGCCAGCTCGGGGACTGTCACAGGGACAGGGACATTGGGGACATCATTGGGGACATTGGGAACAGCTGCTGGATCACCCCACGGGCTGCCAGCTCGGGGACTGGGACATTGGGGACATTGGGGACATCATTGGGGACATTGGGGACAGCTGCTGGATCACCCCCCGTGCGGCCAGCTCCGGGACTGGGACATTGGGGACATCATTGGGGACATCAGGGACATCATTGGGGACATCATTGGGGACATCATTGGGAACATTGGGGACAGCTGCTGGATCACCCCCTGTGCGGCCAGCTCGGGGACTGTCACAGGGACAGGGACATTGGGGACATTGGGGACAGGGACAGGGACAGGGACATAGCCTGGGAACCTCAGTGACATCCCATGGGACAGGGACACGGCTCAGGGACATTGAGGTCAAGGGTCAGGGACAGGAACATTGGGGACACGGGTAAGGGACACGAGGACACAGCTTAGGGACATTGGGGACATTCGTCAGGGACGGGGGATATGTGACAAGGACATTGGGGACATTGGGGACACGGCTCAGGGACAGGGGACAGGGACATTGGGGACATGGCAGCTCTGTGCCCAGCACCACCCCACAATGGCAGTGCCACCAGGTGCCACCAGGTGCCACGACAGTGTCACCAGGTGTCACGGCAGTGCCATCAACTGCCACCAGGTGCCATGTCAGTGTCACCAGATGTCATGGCAATGCCACCAGGTGCCACTGGGTGTCATGGCAGTGTCACTGGTTGTCACCAGGTGCCATGGCAGAGTCACCAGATGCCACCAGGAGCCATGTCAGTGCTACCAGGTGTCCCCGTGCGCCGTGTCAGTGCCACCAGGTGTCCCCGTGTGCCATGGCAGTGTCCCCGTGTCCTGTCAGTGTCCCCGTGTCCTGTCAGTGCCACCATGTCCCTGTGTCCTGTCAGTGTCCCCGTGTCCTGTCAGTGCCACCATGTCCCCGTGTCCTGTCAGTGTCCCCGTGTGTCCCCGTGTCCCGTCAGTGTCCCCGTGTGTCCCCGTGTCCTGTCAGTGTCCCCATGTCCTGTCAGTGTCACCATGTGTCCCCGTGTCCTGTCAGTGTCCCCGTGTCCTGTCAGTGTCCCCGTGTCCTGTCAGTGTCACCATGTGTCCCCGTGTCCCTGTTAGTGTCCCCGTGTCCTGTCAGTGTCCCCGTGTCCTGTCAGTGTCACCGTGTGTCCCCGTGTCCTGTCAGTGTCCCCGTGTCCTGTCAGTGTCCCCGTGTCCCCGTGTCCTGTCAGTGTCACCGTGTGTCCCCGTGTCCTGTCAGTGTCCCCGTGTCCTGTCAGTGTCCCCGTGTCCCCGTGTCCTGTCAGTGTCCCCGTGTCCTGTCAGTGTCCCCGTGTCCTGTCAGTGTCACCGTGTGTCCCCGTGTCCCGTCAGTGTCCCCGTGTCCTGTCAGTGTCCCCGTGTCCTGTCAGTGTCACCAGCTGTCCCCGTGTGCCATGTCAGTGTCACCATGTGTCCCCGTGTCCTGTCAGTGTCCCCGTGTCCTGCCAGTGTCCCCGTGTCCTGTCGGTGTCCCCGTGTCCTGTCAGTGTCCCCGTGTCCTGTCAGTGTCCCCGTGTCCCCGTGTCCTGTCAGTGTCCCCGTGTCCTGTCAGTGTCCCCGTGTCCTGTCAGTGTCACCGTGTGTCCCCGTGTCCCGTCAGTGTCCCCGTGTCCTGTCAGTGTCCCCGTGTCCTGTCAGTGTCACCAGCTGTCCCCGTGTGCCATGTCAGTGTCACCATGTGTCCCCGTGTCCTGTCAGTGTCCCCGTGTCCTGCCAGTGTCCCCGTGTCCTGTCGGTGTCCCCGTGTCCTGTCAGTGTCCCCGTGTCCTGTCGGTGTCCCCGTGTCCTGTCAGTGTCCCCGTGTCCCCGTGTGTCCTGTCAGTGTCCCCATGTCCTGTCAGTGTCCCCGTGTCCCCGTGTCCTGTCAGTGTCCCCGTGTCCTGTCGGTGTCCCCGTGTCCTGTCAGTGTCCCCGTGTCCTGTCAGTGTCCCCGTGTCCCCGTGTGTCCTGTCAGTGTCCCCCTGTCCCGTCAGTGTCCCGTGTCCCCTCACTCACTGATGGGCTGCCCCTCCAGGAAGTGGATGTTGTGCAGGGACTCTCCCTGCTTGGCCCGCAGGTTCTCCAGCCAGTACCGGATGATGTTCTGCCGCTCCTGGGGACAGCCAGCCTTGTCCTGTCCCCTCTGTCACACCTGTTCCCCCTGTCCCCTCCTGTCCCACCTTGTCCCCAGAACCAGGGGTGGCTGAATTCTCACCCAGCCCCCTCATATCCCCGTATCCTGTACCCCACATCCCATATCCCCATAGTCCTGTATCCCACATCCCATATCCCATACCCCATATCCCACATCCCATATTCCACATCCCCACATCCCCACATCCCAAATCCCATATCCCATATCCCCACACCCCTGTACCCCATATTCCCATATTCTACCCCCCACACCCCACATTCCTGTGCCCCACATCTCCACATTCCTATATCCCATATCCCACATTCCACACCCACACCCTACGTCCCACATCCCATATTCCCATACACCATGCCCCCCACCCCGTCCCCCATACTCCATCCTCTGTGCCCCACATCCCCACATTCCTATATCCTATACCCCATATCCCCACATCCCAAATCCCCACATTCCTATATCCTATGTCCCACATCCCCACACCCCATATCTCCGTACCCCACATCCCCACATTTCTATCCTATACCCCACACCCCATGCCCACACCCCACACCCCCACATTCCTATATCCTATATCCTATATCCTATATCCTATATCCTATATTCCACATCCCCACATCCCCACACCCCACATCCCTGTAACCCCACATCCCATATTCCCACACCCCACACCCCACATCCCCACATTCCTATATCCTATATCCTATATCCTATATCCTATATCCCACACTCCACACCCCTGTACCCCACATCCCCACATTCTTATATCCCACACCCCTACACCCTGTGCCCCACATCCCATATTCCCACATCCCATCCCCCACACTCCTGTATCCTACATTTTATATCCCATATCCCACACCCCACACCCCGTATCCCACATCCCCACATTCCTATATCCCATATTCTATATCCCATATCCCATATCCTATATCCTGTATCCTATATCCCACATCCCCACATTCCTATACCCTATATCCCACACCTCAAATCCCTGTACCCTACACCCCCCAGCCCTTGCCCCACACATCCACGTTCCTATATCCTATATCCCACACCCCCAATCCCCACATCCCCACATCCCTGTACCCCATACTCCCACATTCCTATATCCTATATCCTATATCCTATATCCCACACCTCACACCCCACATCCCACACCTCACATTCCTATATCCCACACCCCACATCCCTGTATCCCACATCCCATATTCCCACAACCCACACCCCGTACCCCACATCCCCAATCCCCAATCCCCACATTCCTGTATCTCACACCTCAAATCCCTGTAACCCCACACTCCTGTACCCCACATTCCCACATTCCTATATCCTATATCCCACACCCCAACCGCCACAACCGACATCCCCACATCCCTGTACCCCACATCCCATATTTCCACACTCTACATTGCCAATCCCCACATTCCCATATCCAATATCCTATATCCAATATCCTATATCCAATATCCTATATCCCACACCTCACACCCCACATTCCTATATCCTATATCCCACACCCCACATCCCATATTGCCACAACCCCACATCCCCACATCCCCAATCCCCACATTCCTATATCCTATACCCTATATCCCACACTCCACATCCCACACCCCACACCCCTGTACCCCACACCCCACACCCCTGCATCCCACATCTCCACATTCCTACATCCTATATCCCACACCCCATACCCCACATCCCACACCCTTGTACCCCACATCCCCACATCCCCACATCCCCACATTCCTATATCTATATCCCACATCCCCACATCCCCAATCCACACATCTGCACACCCTGCATCCCTGTACCCCACATCCCATATTCCCACATCCCACATCCCCACATTCCTATATCCCATATCCTATATCCTATATCCTATATCCCTCATCCCCAATCCCCACATTCCCATATCCTATGTCCTATATCCCACATCCCACACCCCACATCCCTGTACCTCGCATCCCCACATTCCTACATCCTATATCCTATACCCCACATCCCCAATCCCCACATCCTCAATCCCCACATCCCTGTACCCCACATCCCATATTCCCACATCCCCACATTCCTATATCCCATATCCCATATCCCATATCCCATATCCCATATCCTATATCCGATATCCTATATCCCACATCTCCAATCCCCACATTCCTATATCCAATATCCTATATCCAATATCCTATATCCCACACCTCACACTCCACATCCCACACCCCACATTCCTATATCCTATATCCCACACCCCACATCCCTGTACCCCACATCCCATATTGCCACAACCCCACAGCCCCACATCCCCAACCCCCACATTCCTATATCCTATATCCTATATCCCACACTCCACATCCCACACCCCACACCCCTGTACCCCACACCCCACACCCCTGCATCCCACATCTCCACATTCCTACATCCTATATCCCACACCCCATACCCCACATCCCACACCCTTGTGCCCCACATCCCCACATCCCCACATTCCTATATCCTATATCCCATATCCCACACCCCACATCCCTGTACTTCACATCCCCACATTCCTACATCCTATATCCTATATCCTATATCCCACACCTCAAACCCCTGTACCCCACACTCCACACCCCACACCCGACATCCTCACATCCCCACACCCCCACATTCCTATATCCTATATCCTATATCCTATATCCTATATCCTATATCCCATACCCCACACCCCTACATTCCTATATCCTATATCCCACATCCCCACATCCCCAATCCACACATCTGCACACCCTGCATCCCTGTACCCCACATCCCATATTCCCACATCCCACATCCCCACATTCCTATATCCCATATCCTATATCCTATATCCTATATCCTATATCCCTCATCCCCAATCCCCACATTCCCATATCCTATGTCCTATATCCCACATCCCACACCCCACATCCCTGTACCTCACATCCCCACATTCCTACATCCTATACCCTATATCCCACATCCCCAATCCCCACATCCTCAATCCCCACATCCCTGTACCCCACATCCCATATTCCCACATCCCCACATTCCTATATCCCATATCCCATATCCCATATCCTATATCCTATATCCCACATCTCCAATCCCCACATTCCTATATCCCATATCCCATATCCCATATCCCATATCCTATATCCGATATCCTATATCCCACATCTCCTATCCCCACATTCCTATACCCTATATCCTATACCCTATATCCCACACCCCCCACCCCGTGCCCACCTGGGAGCTGAAGAAGCCGAGCTCGTTCTCGATGTTCTCGTAGATGTAATCCTCCTCGCACGAGAAGCTGCGCATGCCGCCCCCGAACTCCGCCTTCACCGGCTTGCGCAGCCCCAGCTCGTCCGCCCCGCGCAGCAAGCTGGGCCAGGGGACATGGGGACACTCTGGGACACTCTGGGGACACTCTGGGGACACTCTGGGGCATTGGGGACACTCTGGGGACACTCTGGGGACACTCTGGGAACACTCTGGGAACACTCTGGGGTCATTGGGGACACTCTGGGGACACTCTGGGGCATTGGGGACACTCTGGGGACACTCTGGGGGCTCTGGGGACACTCTAGGGACACTCTGGGGACACTGGGGATGCTCTGGGGACACTCTGGGGACACTCTGGGGGCACTCTGGGAACAGGTGACACTCTGGGGACGCTCTGGGGACATTGGGGACGCTCTGGGGATGCTCTGGGGACACTGGGGACGCTCTGGGGACAGGGGACACTCTGGGGGCACTCTGGGGACACTCTGGGGACAGGGGACACTCTGGGGACACTCTGGGGGCACTCTGGGGACACTCTGGGGGCACTCTGGGGGCATTGGGGACACTCTGGGGGCACTCTGGGGACATTGGGGACACTCTGGGGACACTCTGGGGGCATTGGAGGCACTCTGGGGACACTCTGGGGACACTCTGGGGGCATTAGAGGCACTCTGGGGACACTCTGGGGACACTCTGGGGACATTGGGGACACTCTGAGGGCACTGGGGTCACTCTGGGGACACTCTGGGGACACTCTGGGGACACTCTGAGGACACTCTGGGAACAGGGGACGCTCTGGGGGCATTGGGGACACTCTGGGGACACTCTGGGGACACTCTGGGGATGCTCTGGGGACACTCTGGGGACACTCTGGGGACATTGGGGACACCCTGGGGACACTGGGGACGCACCTCTCGTAGGTGGCGGTGACGAAGAAGGCGTAGGCGCGCGTGTTCTTGTGGTGCCGCACCTGCACGATGAGCTCGGGGATGCCCAGGCGGATGTGGTTCAGCAGCCACAGCAGCGTGTGGTCATCCGTGCTGTCTGCGGGGACACGGGCTGTGTCCGGCTGTGTGTCCCTTGTCCCTGTCCCCTTCCATCCCTGGGTCCCTTGGCCTGGTCCTGATCCTGCTGTGTGTCCCTTGTCCTGGTCCCCCCATGCCCGTGTCCCTTGGCCTGGTCGTGATCCCACTGTGTGTCCCTTGTCCCAATCCCCATTCCCTTATGTGTCCCTTGTCCTGATCCCACTGGGTGTCCCTTGTCCCAGTCCCCATCCATCCCCGTATCCCTTGTCCCAGTCCACATCCATCCCCGTGTCCCTCATCCTTGTCCTCGTCCATCCCCATGTCCCTTGGCCCGGTCCCCCCATCCCCGTGTCCCTTATCCCGCTCCTCATCCCGTTATGTGTCACTTATCCCAGTCCTGATCCTGCTGTCTGTCCCTTGTCCCAGTCCCCATCCATCCCTCTGTCCCTCGGCCTGGTCCTGATCCTGCCACGTGTCCCTTGTCCCAATCACCATTCCCTTATGTGTCCCTTGTCCTGATCCCACTGTGTGTCCCTTGTCCTGGTCCCCATCCATCCCTGTGTCCCTTGTCCCAGTCCCCATCCATCCTCGTGTCCCTTATCCCACTCCTCATCCCCTTACGTGTCACTTATCCCAGTCCTGATCCCATTGTGTGTTCCTTGTCCTGGTCCCCATCCATCCCTGTGTCCCTTGGCCTAGTCCTGATCCCGCCACGTGTCCCTTGTCCCAATCGCCATTCCCTTATGTGTCCCTTGTCCTGGTCCCCATCCATCCCCGTGTCCCTCATCCTTGTCCTCGTCCATCCCCGTGTCCCTTGGCCCGGTCCTGATCCCACTGCATGTCCCCTTATCCTGGTCCCCATCCATCCCTGGGTCCCTTATCCCGGTCCCCATCCCATTATGTGTCCCTTGGCCTGGTCCCCATCCATGCCCGTGTCACTCATCCCAGTCCCCACCCATCCCCGTGTCCCTTACCCCAGCCCACATCCATCCCCATGTCCCTCATCCTTGTCCTCATCCATGCCTGTGTCCCTTGTCCTGATTCCATCCATCCCCGTGTCCCTTGGCCCGGTCCTGATCTCACTGTGTGTCCCTTGGCCCAGTCTCCATCCATCTCTGCGTCCCTGATTCCGGTTCCCATCCCGTTACGTGTGCCTTATCCCAGTCTTGATCCTGCTGCGTGTCCCTTGTCCCATTCCTCATCCCGTTATGTGTCCCTTATTCCGGTCCCCATCCATCCTCGTGACCCTTGGCCCAGTCCTGATCCCGCCGCGTGTCCCTCGGCCTGGTCCCCATCCCATTATGTGTCACTTATCCCAGTCCAGATCCGGCTACTGGTCCCTTGGCCTGGTCCCCATCCATCCTCGTGTCCCTTGGCCCAGTCCTGATCCTGCTACAGGTCCCTTGTCCTGTTCCTCATCCTGTTATATGTCCCTTATCCCCATCCTGGTCCTGCTGCGTGTCCCTTATCCCAGCCCCCATCCATCCCTGTGTCCCTTGTCCTGGTCCCCATCCATCCTCGTGTCCCTTATCCCAGTCCTTGTCCATCCCCATGTCCCTTATCCTGGTTCTCATCCATCCCCGTGTCCCTTGGCCTGGTCCCCATCCATCCCCGTGTCCCTTGGCCTGGTCCTGATCCCGCCACGTGTCCCTTGTCCCAATCCCCATTCCCTTATGTGTCCCTTGTCCTGATCCCACTGTGTGTCCCTTGTCCCAGCCCACATCCATCCCCGTGTCCCTCATCCTTGTCCTCGTCCATCCCCGTGTCCCTTGGCCTGGTCCTGATCGCACTGCATGTCCCTTATCCCAGTCCCCATCCATGCCCGTGTCACTTGGCCTGGTCCCCCCATCCCCGTGTCCCTTGTCCCGATCTTGATTCCGCTGTATGTCCCTTGTCCCATTCCTCATCCATCCCTGTGTCCCTTATCCTGGTCCTTATCCCGTTATGTGTCACTTATCCCAGTCCTGATCCTGCTGCATGTCCCTTGTCCTGGTCCCCATCCATTCCCATGTCCCTTGTCCCATTCCTCATCCCATTATGTGTCCCTTGTCCCAGTCTTGATTCAGCTGCATGTCCCATATCCCAGTCCACATCCATCCCCGTGTCCCTTATCCTGGTCCCCATCCATCCCCGTGTCCCTTGGCCTGTCCCACATCCATCCCCGTGTCCCTCATCCTTGTCCTCGTCCATCCCCATGTCCCTTGGTCCGGTCCTGATCCCACTGCATGTCCCTTGTCCTGGTCCCCATCCATGCCCGTGTCCCTTGGCCCAGTCCTGGTCTCACTGTGTGTCCCTTGGCCCAGTCCCTATCTATCCCTGTGTCCCTTGTCCTGATCCCATCCATCCCCGTGTCCCTTGGCCCAGTCCCCATCTATCCCCGTGTCACCTCATCCCAGTCCTTGTCTATCCCCGTGTCCCTTGTCCTGGTCCCCATCCACCCCCGTGTCCCTTGGCCCAGTCCCTCCATCCATCCCTGTGTCCCTTATCCCGCTCCTCATCCTGTTATGTCTCACTTATCCCAGTCCTAATCCTACTGCGTGTCCCTTGTCCTGGTCCCCATGCCCTTATGTGTCCCTTGTCCCATTCCTCATCCCGTTAGGTGTCCCTTGTCCCAGTCTTGATCCCGCTGCGTGTCCCTTGTCCCACTCCTCATCCATCCCCATGTCCCTTGTCCCAGTCCCCATCCTGTTAGGTGTCCCTTGTCCCAGTCCTGATCCCACTGTCTGTCGCTTGTACCACCCCTCATCCATCCCCGTGTCCCTTGTCCCGGTCCTGATCCTGCTGCGTGTCCCTTGTCCCGGTTCTCATCCTGTTACGTGTCCCTTGGCCTGTTCCTCATCCCGTTATATGTCCCTTGTCCCAGTCCCCATCCATCCCTGGGTCCCTTGTCCCGCTCCTCATCCATCCCCATGTCACTCATCCCTGTCCCCACCTCTCCACACATTCCCCATCCCTGTCCCCACCCCCTATTCCTGTCCCCACCCCAATCCCGATTTTCCCAGCCACATTCCCACCCCAATCCCGGATTTCCCGGTCACACCTGATCCCGATTTTCCCCATCCCACCCCAATCCCGGTTTTTCCGGTCACACCCCCTCCCGCTTTTCCCTATCCCGATTTTCCCAGCCCCATCCCAATCCCGATTTCCCCAGCCACATTCCCACCCCAATCCCGATTTTCCCCATTCCCACCCGATCCCTATTTTCCCCATCCCACCCCAATCCCTATTTTTCCCATCCCACTCCAACCCCGATTTCCCCGGCCACATTCCCACCCCAATCCCGATTTTCCTGGTCCCACCCCCTCCCGTTTTTCCCGTTTTTCCCGCTGTTCCCGCTGTTCCCGTCCCTACCCGGGAATGTCATGAGCACGTCGCAGTTCTCGGTGGGCACCGTTTTCATCCAGGCCTTGTGGGACATGATGTAGCGCCCGGCCTGGAGCAGCCGCTTCCCGAAGAGTTTATCTGCGGTGGGGAGACCGGGAAAGGATAAAAAAAAAACCGGGAAGGGATCAAAAAAAACCCGGGAAGCGAATCCCGACCGGCCCGGGAGCGCCGGGATGGGAACAGGACACGTCCCCAAGCCCGGGTGACAGCGGTGTCACCACCCCGGCATCGGATTTCTCCCAAAAAATCATCCCCGACAGCTGCGGGGAGGAGGTGCCAGCGCGTCCTGGCACGGCCGAATGTCGCCGGGATGTCCCCTCGGAGTGTCCCCAAAGCCTCTCACCTCCTCCCGGTGCCCCTCGGCGGGGCCGGGCTCCCGGGGATGGAAAAACCGCAGGAAAAACGGGAATAGGGGGAAAAAATAAAAATCATCCGGTCTCCATGGAAACCGCGCCGCCGCATCGAGGTGGGATGGGGACATGGGGACATGGGGACAGTCCGAGAGGGTGGCAGCGAGGGATGTCCCGCTCTGGGGTGGGGACAAGGGACATCCCAAAAAAAACCACCCAGGGTTGGCCGGGAGGGAGGGAGGGACGGGGGTCCCGTGGTACCGTGGGGACCCCGATTGTCGCTTCCCTGCCTCGGTGTCCCCTCGGTGTCCCCTCAGTGTCCCCTCCGCGGATGTCGCGGGTGCCCCAGGGCTGGGAAGGGCTCGGGGTGGCGGAATGGAAAACAGGAAATGCCAGAGCCGGGAACGCGCCCCAAATGTCGGGGAGCGGCCGAGACCCCACAAACCCCGCGGGTTCTGAAAGGCTGCGCTGTCCCCGAGCCGGGGGTGGCACTTGGGGACAGGGCCAGGCTGCCAGGATGCCACCCCCGCTGTGGCACCGCTGCGGGGGTTGGGCACGGATGGGGGGGCTGGGGGCGGGGAATGGGGGGCCAGGGTTTAGGGGTGCCAGGGTTTAGGGGGGCTGGGGAATGGGGGAACTGGGGTAATGGGGTGCCAGGGTGTTTGGGTAATGGGGTAATGGGGTGCCAGGGTTTTGGGATATTGGGATAATGGGGTTTCAGGGTATTGGGGTAATGGGGTGTCAGGGTTTAGGGGGGCTGGGGGAATGGGGGGGTATTGGGTAATGGGGTTTAGGGGTGCAAGGGTTTAGGGGGGCTGGGTAATGGGGTGTTGGGGTAATGGGATGTTGGGATTTTGGGGTACTGGGGTGCTGGGGTGCCAGGGTGTTTGGGTAATGGGGTGCCAGGGTTTAGGGGGGCTGGGGGAATGGGGTACTGGGGTGCTGGGATAATGGGGTGCCAGGGTGTTGGGGTAATGTGGTAATGGGGTGCCAGGGTGCTGGGGTGCTCGGGTGTTGGGGCAATGGGGTAATGGGGTGTCAGGGTTTTGGGGTGCCAGGGTGTTGAGGTACTGGGGTAATGGGGTGCCAGGTTGTTTGCATAATGGGGTCATTCATGGGGTCCCAGGGTGTTGGGGTGCCAGAGTATCGGGGGACTGGGGTAATGGGGTGCCAGGGTTTAGGGGGGCTGGGGAATGGGGTGTTGGTGTAATGGGATGTTGGAATGTTGGGATGTTGGGGTAATGGGGTGCTGGGGTCATGGGGTGCCAGGGTTTAAGGGGGCTGGGGTGCTCGGGTATTGGGGCAATGGGGTAATGGAGTGTCAGGGTTTTGGGGTGCCAGGGTTTAAGGGATATTGGGGTAATGGGGTTTCAGGGTGTTTGGGGGAATGGGGTGCCAGGGTGTTGGGGTGCCAATGTCGGGCACTGGGGTAATGGGGTGCCAGGGTGTTGGGGTGCCAGGGTGTTGAGGGACTGGGGTAATGGGGTGTCAGGTTGTTTGGGTAATGGGGTTTAGGGGTGCAAGGGTTTAGGGGGGCTGGGTAATGGGGTGTTGGAGTAATGGGATGTTGGGGTACTGGAGTGCTGGGATAATGGGGTGCCAGGGTGTTGAGGGACTGGGGTAATGGGGTGCCGGGTTGTTTGGGTAATGGGGTGCCAGGGTTTAGTGGGGCTGGGTAATGGGGTGTTGGGGTAATGGGGTGTTGGGGTGCTGGGATTTAGGGGTGCCAGGGTTTAGGGGGGCTGGGTAATGGGGTGTTGGAGTAATGGGATGTTGGGGTACTGGAGTGCTGGGATAATGGGGTGCCAGGGTGTTGAGGGACTGGGGTAATGGGGTGCCAGGTTGTTTGGGTAATGGGGTGCCAGGGTTTAGCGGGGCTGGGGAATGGGGTGTTGGAGTAATGGGGTGCCAGGGCGTTTGGGGTAATAGGGTGCCAGGGTTTTGGAGTGCCAGGGTTTTGAGGGACTGGGGTAATGGGGTGCCAGGTTGTTTGGGCAATGGGGTAATGGGGTGCCAGGGTTAGGGGGGCCAGGATTTAGGGGGGCGGGGAATAGGGTGTTGGGGTAATGGGATAATGGGATAATAGGGAAATGGGGTACCTGGGGTAATGGGGTGCCAGGGTTTAGGGGGGCTGGGGAATGGGATGTTGGGGTAATGGGGTACTGGGGTGCTGGGATAATGGGGTGCCAGGGTGTTGGGGTAATGGGGTAATGGGGTGCCAGGGTTTTGGGATATTGGGATAATGGGGTTTCAGGGTATTGGGGTAATGGGGCGCCAGGGTTTAGGGGGGCTGGGGGAATGGGGGGGTATTGGGTAATGGGGTTTAGGGGTGCAAGGGTTTAGGGGGGCTGGGTAATGGGGTGTTGGGGTAATGGGATGTTGGGATTTTGGGGTACTGGGGTGCTGGGGTGCCAGGGTGTTTGGGTAATGGGGTGCCAGGGTTTAGGGGGGCTGGGGGAATGGGGTGCCAGGGTGTTGGGGTAATGGGGTAATGGGGTGCCAGGGTTTAGGGGAGCTGGGGAATGGGATGTTGGGGTAATGGGATGTTGAGATTTTGGGGTACTGGGGTGCTGGGGTAATGGGGTGCCAGGATGTTTGGGTAATGTGGTAATGGGGTGCCAGGGTGCTGGGGTGCTCGGGTGTTGGGGCAATGGGGTAATGGGGTGTCAGGGTTTTGGGGTGCCAGGGTGTTGAGGTACTGGGGTAATGGGGTGCCAGGTTGTTTGCATAATGGGGTCATTCATGGGGTCCCAGGGTGTTGGGGTGCCAGAGTATCGGGGGACTGGGGTAATGGGGTGCCAGGGTTTAGGGGGGCTGGGGAATGGGGTGTTGGTGTAATGGGATGTTGGAATGTTGGGATGTTGGGGTCATGGGGTGCTGGGGTCATGGGGTGCCAGGGTTTAAGGGGGCTGGGGTGCTCGGGTATTGGGGCAATGGGGTAATGGAGTGTCAGGGTTTTGGGGTGCCAGGGTTTAAGGGATATTGGGGTAATGGGGTTTCAGGGTGTTTGGGGGAATGGGGTGCCAGGGTGTTGGGGTGCCAGCGTCGGGGAACTGGGGTAATGGGGTGCCAGGGTGTTTGGGTAATGGGGTGCCAGGGTTTAGCGGGGCTGGGGAATGGGGTGTTGGAGTAATGGGGTGCCAGGGTGTTGGGGTAATGGGGTGCCAGGGTTTAGGCGGGCTGGGGGTAATGGGGTGTTGGAGCAATGGGATGTTGGGATTTTGGGGTACTGGGGTGCTGGAATAATGGGGTGCCAGGGTGTTTGGGGTAATGGGGTGCCAGGGTTTTGGAGTGCCAGGGTTTTGAGGGACTGGGGTAATGGGGTGCCAGGTTGTTTGGGTAATGGGGTAATGGGGTGCCAGGGTTTAGGGGGGCCAGGATTTAGGGGGGCGGGGAATAGGGTGTTGGGGTAATGGGATAATAGGGAAATGGGGTACCTGGGGTAATGGGGTCCCAGGGTTTAGGGGGGCTGGGGAATGGGATGTTGGGGTAATGGGGTACTGGGGTGCTGGGATAATGGGGTGCCAGGGTGTTTGGGTAATGGGGTAATGGGGTGCCAGGGTGTTGGGGTACAAGGGTGCAGGGGTAATGGGGTAATGAGGTGCCAAGGTGTTGGTATATTGGGGTAATGGGGTTTCAGGGTGTTTGGGGTAACGGGGTGTTGGGGTGTTGGGGTAATGGGGTACTGGAGTGCTGGGATAATGGGGTGCCAGGGTGTTGGTATATTGGGGTAATGGGGGTTTCAGAGTGTTTGGGGTAATGGGGTGCCAGGGTTTAGGGGTGTTGGGGTAATGGGATGTTGCGGTAATGGGGTGCCAGGGTGTTGAGATGTCGGGATGTTGGGGTACTGGGGTGCTGGGGGAATGGGGTGTTTGGGTAATGGGGTGCCAGGGTGCTGGGATAATGGGATGCCAGGGTGTTGGGATATTGGGGTAATGGGGTTTCAGGGTGCTGGGATAATGGGGTGCCAGGGTGTTGAGGGACTGGGGTCATGGGGTGCCAGGGTTTAGGGGTGTCAGGGTTTAGGGAGGCTGGGTAATGGGGTGTTGGGATAATGGGGGAATGGAGGAATGGGGTGTTGGGGTAATGAGGGAATAGGGAAACAGGCTGCTAGGGGAATGGGGTACCAGGGTTTAGGGGGACTGGGGAAATGGGGGGGTTGGGGTAATGGGGCGTTGGGGTAATGGGGTGCCATGGTGCTGGTGGTGCCAGAGTGTTGGGGGACTGGGGTAATGGGGTGCCAGGCTGTTGGGATGTCAGGGTACTGGGGTGCTGGGGTAATGGGGTGCCAGGGTTCTGGGGTAATGGGGTACCAGGGTGCCAGGGTGTTGGGGTGCCAGTGATTAGGGTGCTGGTGTTTTAGAGTCCCAGGCCATTGGGATATCGAGCTGTGGGGCCAGCAGGGTGCCAGGATATTAGGGTCCCTGTGTTTAGGGTGCCTGTGTTTTAGGGTGACAATGTTTTAGGGTGGCAGGCTGTTAGGGTGCCAGTGTTTTTAGGGTGCCAGTTTTTAGGGTGGCGGTGTTTTAGGATCCCAGGCCATTGGGATATCAGGCTGTGGTGCTAGCAGGGTGCCAGGTTGTATTTTTAAGGTGCCAGTGTTCCAGGGTGCCAATATTTTTTGATATTTTGGGATCCCAGGCCATTGGGATATCACCCTAGCAGGGGCCAGGATATATTTCAGGGTGCCAGTGTCTAGGGTGCCAGCATTTTTGGGTGCCAGCATTTAAGGGTCCCAGGCCATTGGGATATCAGACTGTGGGGCTGTCAGGGAACCAGGCTACATTTTAGGGTTCCAGGTTGTATTTTAGGGCACCAGTTTTTAGGGTGCTGGTGTTTTAGGATCCCAGGCCATTGGGATATCAGGTTCTGGAGCTACCAGGGGCTCAGGCTGTATTTTAGGGGTCCAGACTGTATTTTAGGGTGCCAGTTTTTAGTGTGGCAGTATTTTAGGATCCCAGGCCATTGGGATATCACCCTAGCAGGGGGCCAGGCTGCATTTTAGGGTGCCAGCTTTTAGGGTGCTGGTATTTTAGGATTGCAGGCCATTGGGATATCAGGCTCTGGGGTTATCAGGGAACCAGTCTGTATTTTAGGGTACCAGCTTTTAGGGTTCTGGTATTTTAGGATCCCAGGCCATTGGGATATCAGGCTGCAGATGTCCCAGGCCATTGGGATATCACCCTAGCCAGGCTATATTTTAGGGTGCCAGTGTTTTTAGGATCCCAGGCCATTGGGATATCAGGTTCTGGGCCTAGCAAGGTGCCAGGCAGTACTTTAGGGTGCTAGGCTGTATTTTAGGGTGCCTGTATTTATGGTGCTGGTACTTTAGGATCCCAGGCTATTGGATATCAGGCCCTGGGGCTAGCAGGGAACCAGGCTGTATTTTAGGGTGCCAGGCTGTATTTTAAGGTGCCTGTTTTTAGTGTGGCAGTGTTTTAGGACCCCAGGTCATTAGGATATCACCCCAGCAGGGGGCCAGGCTGTCTATATTTTAGGGTGCCTGTATTTAGGCTGCTGGTATTTTAGGATCCCAGGCCATTGGGATATCAGGCTGTGGGGCTATCAGGGAACCAGGCTGTATTTTAGGGTGCCAGGCTGTATTTTAGGGTGCCAGTTTTTAGTGTGGCAGTATTTTAGGGTGCCAGACCATTGGGATATCACCCTAACAGGGGGCCAGGCTGTATTTTAGGGTGCCAGTGTTTTTAGGATCCCAGGCCATTGGGATATCAGGCCCTGGGGCTATCAGGGAACCAGGCTGTATTTTAGGGTTCCAGGCTGTATTTTAGGGTGCCAGTTTTTAGTGTGGCAGTATTTTAGGATCCCAGGCCACTGGGATATCAGGCCCTGGGGCTATCAGGGAACCAGGCTGTATTTTAGGGTGCCAGTTTTTAGTGTGGCAGTATTTTAGGATCCCAGGCCATTGGGATATCACCCTAGCAGGGGGCCAGGCTGTGTTTTAGGGCGCCAGCTTTTAGGGTTCTGGTATTTTAGGATCTCAAGCCATTGGGATACCACCCTAACAGGGTGCCAGGCTGTATTTTAGGGTGCCAGTTTTTAGTGTGGCAGTATTTTAGGATCCCAGGCCATTGGGATATCAGGTTCTGGGGCTACCCAGGGGCTCAGGCTGTATTTTAGGGTGCCTGTATTTAGGGTTCTGGTATTTTAGGATCCCAAGCCATTGGGATACCACCCTAACAGGGGCCAGGATATATTTTAGGGTGCCAGTTTTTAGTGTGGCAGTATTTTAGGACCCCAGGCCATTGGGATATCAGGCTGTTTAGGGTATTTTAGGGTGCCAGTTTTTAGGGTTCTGGTATTTTAGGACCCCAGGCCATTGGGATATCACCCTAGCAGGGTGCTAGGCTGTATTTTAGGGTGCCAGGCTATATTTTAGGGCCCCTGTATTTAGGGTTCTGGTATTTTAGGACCCCAGGCCATTGGCCTATCGGGCTGCAGATGTCCCAGGCCCCCCGGTGGCGGCGGTGGTGCCAGTGCCACCCTGCCCGGGTGACGCCGCCGGGCTGAGCTCACCCACCCTGCATTATTTATGTCGTGCCCGCAGCGGTGCCACCCGGCGCGGGGACAGCGACACCCGCGACACTGCCACACACACACACGCGTGTGCCACCCCCCTCCCGAGGGACAGGGGGGTCACGGAAAAGGGGGGTCCCCAATGTCCCCAAAGCGGGGGGTGACCCCACCCTCTGCCGCGCTGTCCCCGCAGCCCCTCCCGACAGTGCCACCACCGGTGTCCCCCCGCTTGTCCCCGTTTGTCCCCGGCCGTGGCGCTCACCTTGGCTCCCGGGCTAAGGTCACCGGAGCTGCGGCGTGGTGGGGACCGCCACTGCCCGCTGTCCCCAGCGGTGTCCCCAAGGGGAGGGGGGGGACACGAAGTGGGTCACCCGCAGGCAGGAGTCGCGCTGGGTGGCACAGAAGCCACCAGGCCTTGTCACCACCCCCCTCCCCCGCTGCGGGGACCCCAATCGGGGGGATGTCACCACACGGGGTGGGGGGAGGGGACCCCAACAACGCCAGCGTGGGGACAGCGACACAAAGGCGGAGAGCTGCGCCACCCCCTTGTCGCGATGGGTGGGGGGGGTTGGAAAGGGGCACGAGGGGACCAAAAAAATCCTCGGTGGGGTGGGGGTGACACCGGGGGGTGGCGCTGGGGGTGGCACCGGTGAGGTGGGGTGGGGGAGGGGAGGGGGGGGGGGGTTCGGAGCTGCGCGGGGGCGACACAAAATCAGCCGGGACCCGCAGGGAAGAGGCGGGGGATGAATCCGGAGCTGTCCCGGTACCGGGGGGATGCTCAGAGCTCCACCGGCACCCCCCCCCTCCATTCCCGGTAATCCCGGGGAGCCGCATCCGCAGCGAGCCGCATCCCGGCCCCTCCTTATCAACAACACCTCCGGACCCCCCCTCCGGGCTTCCCACATCCCTCCCGGTCCCTCCCGGTTCGGTCCGTACCCAACACCCCGGTGGGCGCCGCCGGTTCCGTTCGCTCCTCCCCGGCCGGGCCCCGCCGGGTTCGCTCCGGCTCCGGCGGTTCGGGCATGGTGAGGGGCACGGCGGCGGCGATCGGTGCATGAGGCCACCGGGGCCAGCACCGGGAGCCACCGCCGGTGCCACGGCCGGTGGTGGCTCGGGAGGAGGAGGAGGAGGGGACAAAGGAGCGGAGCGGAGCCCGCAGCTCCGAGCGGCCCCCCCGTGGATGCGCTGGTTGGCCACGCGTGTCCGGCCGCGCCCCGTGTCGGTGGGGGGGTCCTTGGGGAGAGGTTCGACCCTACGGTGTCCCCACGGTGTCCCCACGGTGTCCCCAGTGTCGTATCGCCACCCCCTCCCCTTGTTTTGCCCCCCTCTCCCGTCCCCGTAATCCGAACCCTGGTGACATTTTGGGTGACCCCAAAGCGGCTCCCCCACCCCTCCCCACCCCCCTCCTCTCCTCTTCCTCCCCCCGCAGCCCCCACCCCCCAAAAAAATAAATCTGAAATATTCAGGATGGGCCCCCTGTGATCCCCGCCCCCCCCCCCAGGGTGGGAATTTGGGGATTGGGGTGGGGGGCCCCACCCTGCCCCACCCCCCCTCCCGCGGTTATTTTGGGGCAGGGGCTGGCTGCCAGCTCGGCTCGCTGGTGCCACCAGGAGATGTCCCCGCTGTTGTCACCTCGGCTGGGGACAGGGGACAGCTCGGGGGGAAGGGACAGGCCTGGGGGGTTTTGGTGGTTTTGGGGTGGGGGGCACGGGAAGCTTTTTGGGGGCTGGGTTGGGGGTCCTGGGAAAATCCCAAATCCTGTCCTGGATCGGGGGGCTGGGGTTGCCTGATCCCAAATCCCAGTCTGTCCCAGTTCATCCCAGTCTGTCCCAGTGCATCCCAGTCTGTATCCCTGTGTGATTCCCAGTTTGTCCCAGTCAATCCCAGTTTGTATCCCTGTGTGATTCCCAGTCTGTCCCAGTCCGTATAGACTGGGAGCAGGAAGGGATGCGGGATAAAGGAGAGGAATGGGAGCAGGGTGGGATGAGGATGAGGATGAAGATGAGGATGAAATTAGGAACTTGTAGGGAGAGGAAAAATATTCTAAAACTTTTATTCTAAATTTTATTCTTTTTCTTAGAGTTTCTAGCAATAAAGTTTTTCTTTATACCATTGAAAATTAAACCTGTTTTGCCTTCCTCCTAATCCTACCTCACAGCAGAAAATCAATATATATTCTAATAAACGCACTGACAATTTGGCCAGCGCTAAACCCACAAAACAAAAAAAATTAAAATTAACAAACCCCAAAACCGCTACAGGGGGATTTTTAGGGGACAGCCGGGGCTGGAAGGGACCGAGAGGGGCGAGCTGCAGCCCGGTAGCCCCGCGGGGTGCGGGACAAGCCCGGGGGGTGCGGGCAGGGGGACCCCGAGGGGACACACGGGGACCTCGGGGCGGAAGCGCCGCGTCCGTACGGCTTCAACGAGGGCGCCGCCATCTTTGCGGATTAACCAATCAGAAGCCGCGTTTCACCGTTAGCCCCGCCCCTCGCTGCGTACTAACCAATAGGATGCGTTGATGGGCGGAAGCGCTGTGGAAGGGGCGCTGCCATTGTTATGAATTAACCAATCAGAAGCGGGATTTTCTCTTAGCCACGCCCCCTCGGTGGGTATTGACCAATGGCGTGCGGCGGTGGGCGGGGCCAGGAGGGCGCGCGGTGATGGCGCTGAGCGGGGTCGGGAGGGCGGCGTGGGGCAGGTACCGGGGACACGGGGACAGGGGGACACCAGAGGGACACGGGGACACCAGAGGGACGGAGGGACACCAGAGGGACAGGGGGACACGGGGACATCCCCGAGGGTGGCTGTGGGATGGGGGGAACGGGGGTGCATGGGGAGTACCTGGGGATGGCGGTACCTGGGGATGGGTCACACCTGGGGAGGGTCACACCTGGGGAGGGTCACACCTGGGGATGGGGTCACACATGGGGAGGGGTGTCACACCTGGGAAGGGGTCACACCTGGGGATGGGGGTACCTGGGGAGGGGGTCACACCTGGGGAGGGGGGTCACACCTGGGGATGGTCACACCTGGGGGGGTCACACCTGGGGTGCCCATACTGACCCCACCCCTCTCCTCCCCCAGGTGGGCGCGTCCCCTGAGCTGCGCAGTGTCACCAGCGGGGACAGGTGTCAGAGGTGACAGAGGTGTCCCAGGTGTCAGAGGTGTCACAGGTTTCGGAGGTGTCACAAGGTACAGAGGTCACACAGTTGACACAGGTGTCACAGGTTACAGAGGTTACAGAAGTGGCACAGGTTACAGAGGTGTCACAGGTGTCACACGTGGCAGAGATCACACAAGTGACACAGGTTACAGAGATGGCACAGGTGACAGAGGTGGCACAGGTGGCCCAGGTCACAGAGGTGACACAGGTGGCCCAGGTGTTAGAGGCAGCACATCTTACAGAGATTACAGAGGTGACACAGGTGCCACAGATGACAGAGATCACACAGGTTACAGAAGCAGCATAGGTGGCCCAGGTGACAGAGGTGACACAGGTGGCCCAAGCAGTACAGGTTACAGAGGTAGCCCAGGTGACACAGGTTACAGAGGTCACACAGGTGGTGCAGATGGCCCAGGTGACACAGGTGACAGAGATCATGGAGGTTACAGAGGCAGCATAGGTGGCACAGGTGACACAGGTCACCCAGGTGGCGCAGGTTACAGAGGTGGCCCAAGCAGCACGGGTTACAGAGGTCACAGAGGTGACACAGGTGGCCCAGGTCTCCCAGGTGGCCCGGGTGACACAGGTGGCACAGGTTACACAGATGACACAGGTTACAGAGGTTACAGAGGCAGCATAGGTGGCCCAGGTGGCACAGGTTACAGAGGTCACACAGGTGACACAGGTGACAGAGGTGTCCCAGGTGATACAGGTAGCCCAGGTGGCACAGGTGACAGAGGTGGCACAGGTTACAGAGATCACACACGTGGCCCAGGTGGCACAGGTGACAGAGGTCACGCAGGTAGCCCAGGTGGCACAGGTGACAGAGGTGGCCCAGGTGGCCCGGATGACACAAGTGGCGCAGGTTACAGAGGTTACAGAGGTCACACAGGTGACACAGGTGGCAGAGGTCACACAGGTAGCACAGGTGACACAGGTGGCCCAGGTGACAGAGGCCCCCCAGGTGACACAGGTCACACAGGTTACAGAGGTGGCCCAAGCAGCACAGGTTACAGAGGTCACAGAGGTGGCCCAGGTGACAGAGGTGACAGAGGCCCCCCAGGTGTCACAGGTTACAGAGGTGACACAGGTTACAGACATGACACAGGTGACACAGGTGACAGAGGCCCCCCTGTTGACACAGGTGTCAGAGGTGACAGAGGCCCCCCAGGTGACAGAAGCCCCCCAGGTGACACAGGTCACACAGGTGACAGAGGTCACCCAGCTGACACAGGTGACACAGGTTACAGAGGTCACACAAGTTACAGAGGTTACAGAGGCTCCCCAGGTGACACAGGTGACACAGGCCCCCCCGGTGACACAGGTGACAGAGGTTACAGGGGTCACACAGGTGGCACAGGTCACACAGGCCCCCCAGGTTACAGAGGCCCCCCTGGTGACAGAGCCCCCCCCGGTGACACAGGTCACACAGGCCCCCCCGGTGACACAGGTTACACAGGTGACAGAGGTGGCCCAGGTGACAGAGGCCCCCCAGGTGACACAGGTGACAGAGGTCACAGAGGTTACAGAGGCCCCCCAGGTCACACAGGCCCCCCCGGTGACACAGGTCACACAGGTGACAGAGGTGACAGAGGTGCCCTAGGTGACACAAGTTACAGAGGTGACAGAGGTCACACAGGCCCCCCAGGTGACAGAGGCTCCCCAGGTGACACAGGTCACACAGGTCACACAGGCCCCCCAGGTGACACAGGTCACACAGGTTCCCCCGGTGACACAGGTGACAGAGCCCCCCCCGGTGACACCATCTTCGCGCTGTCCTCGGCCCCGGGCCGCAGTGGCGTCGCTGTGATCAGGGCCAGCGGCCCCGGCAGCCGCGGGGCCCTGCAGAGCCTGGCTGGGACCCCCCCCCTGCCCCCCCCCCGGCTCCTGGCCCTGCGCAGCATCCGGGACCCCCACACGGGAGAGACCCTGGACAGGGGCATGGTGGTCTGGTTCCCAGGTCTGGGGGAAAAAATTGGGGTCTGGGGCAGAAAAAATTGGGGTTTGGGGATAAAAAATGGGGTCTGGGGGGCAAAAAATGGGGAGAAATTTGGATTTGTGGGGCAAAAAATGGGGTTTGGGGGGGCTCAGGGCTCCATGGAGGTCTGGGGGGAAAATTGGGGTCTGGGGGGGAGGAATTGAGGTTTGGGGGGGAAAGATTGGGGTTTGGGGGGCAGAAATTGGGGTTTAGGGGGCAAAAAATGGGGTTTGAAGGGGCTGCTCAGGGCTCCATGGGGGTCTGGTTCCCAGGTCTGGGGGGAACATTGGGGTTTGGGGGGGATATTGGGGTTTGGGGGGCCAGAAATTGGGGTTTAGGGGGGCTCAGATTGGGGTTTTTGGGGGGTAAAAAATGGGGTCTGGGGGGGGATAATGGGGTTGGGGGGGCAAAAAAATGGGTCTGGGGGATAAAAAATGGGGTTTGGGGGGCAGGAATTGGGGTTTTGGGGGGTCGGGGGGGGCTCAGATTGGGGTTTGGGGGCCAGAATTTGGGGTTTAGGGAGGCTCAGATTGGGGTTTGGGGGACAAAAAATGGGTCTAGGGGGCAAAAAATGGGATCTGGGGGGAGCTCAGAGATCCATGGGGATCTGGTTCCCAGTCTGGGGGGGAAAATTGGGATCTGGGGGGGAAAATTTGGGTTTAGGGGGCAGGAATTGGGGTTTGGAGGGCAAAAAATGGTGTTTGGGGGTAAAAAATGGGGTTTGGGGGAACTCAGGGCTCCATGGTTCCCAGGTCTGGGGGAAAAATTGGGGGCTGGGGCAGAAATTGGGGTTTGGGGGGCAAAAAATGGGGGGAAATTGGGGTTTTTGGAGGGACATTGGGGTTTGGGGTGTAAAAAATGGGGTTTGGGGGGGCAGAAATTGGGGTTTGGGGGGCTACTCAGGAGTCCATGGGGGTCTGGTTCCCAGGTCTGGGGGGAAAATTGGGTCTAGGGGGGCTCAGATTGGGGTTTGTGGGGCAAAAAATGGGTCTGGGGGTAAAAAATGAGGTTTGGGGGGGCTCAGGGCTCCATGGTTCCCAGGTCTTGGGGGGGAAAATGGGTCTGGGGGGGGCAGAGATGGGGTTTGAGGGGGTAGAAAATGGGATTTGAGGGGTAAAAAATGGGGTTTGGGGGGGAAAAATGGGTCTGGGGGGTAAAAAATGGTGTTTGGGGGGTTAGAATTTGGGGTCTGGGGGCAAAAAATGGGTCTGGGGGGCTCAGGGCTCCATGGTTCCCAGGTCTGGGGGGCAAAATGGGTCTGGGGGGGCAGAAATGGGGTTTGAGGGGGTAGAAAATGGGATTTGAGGGGTAAAAATGGGGATTTGGGGGGGGAAAAATGGGGTTTGGGGGAGCTCAGGGCTCCATGGGGGTCTGGTTCCCAGGTCTGGGGGGAAATGGGGATGGGGGGGGGGGGAAAGGGTCTGGGGGTTAAAAAAATGGGGTCTAGGGGGGAAAAATGGGGTTTGGGGGGGCGAAAATGGGGTTTGGGGGTCAGAATTTGGGGTTTGAGGGGGCTGGGGAGGGGGCTCAGGGGTCCATGGGGGTCTGGTTCCCAGGTCTGGGGGGTAAAATGGGTCTGGGGGGCAAAAATGGGGTCTAGGGGGTAAAAAATGGGGTCTGGGGGGCGAAAAAATGGGGTTTGGGGGGCAAAAAATTGGGGAAATTGGGGTTTGTGGGGCAAAAAATGGGTCTGGGGGGACTCAGGGCTTCATGATTCCCAGGTCTGGGGGGGACATTGGGGTTTGGGGGGCAAAAAATGGGGTTTGGGGGCGCTCAGGGCTCCATGGTTCCCAGGTCTGGGGGGGAAAATGGGTCTGGGGGGGCAGAAATGGGGTTTGATGGGGTAGAAAATGGGATTTGAGGGGTAAAAAATGGGGTTTGGGGGGTAGAATTTGGGGTCTGGGGGGCAAAAAAATTGGGTTTGGGGGAGCTCAGGGCTCCATGGGGGTCTGGTTCCCAGGTCTGGGGGCAGAAATTGGGGTTTGGGGGACAAAAAATGGGGTTTGAGGGGAAAAATTGGGGTCTGGGGGGCAAAAATTGGGTCTGGAGGGCAAAAAATGGGGTCTGGGGGGGCTCAGGGCTCCATGGTTCCCAGGTCTTGGGGGGGAAATTGGGTCTGGGGGGGCAGAGATGGGGTTTGAGGGGGCAGAAAATGGGATTTGAGGGGTAAAAAATGGGGTTTAGGGGGGAAAAATGGGCTTTGGGGGGGCTCAGGGCTCCATGGTTCCCAGATCTGGGGGGTAAAATGGGGTCTGGGGGGCAGGAACTGGAGTTTGGGGGGGGACAAATTTGGGTTGGGGGGGAAATTGGGGTTTGGGAGGGACAGAAATTGGGGTTTGGGGGGAAACATTGGGGTTTGAGGGGACAAATTGGGGAGGAAATTGGGGTTTAGGGGCAGAAATTGAGGTTTGGGGGACACAGTTTGGGGTTTGGGGCAGAAATTGGGGTTTGGGGGGCAGGAATTTGGATTGGGGGGGACAGATTGGGGTTTGGGGGCCAAAAAATGGGGTTTGGAGGGGAGAAATTTGGGTTTGGGGGCCAGAATTTGGGGTTTAGGGGGCAGGAATTGGGGTTTGGGGGGTACCCAGTGCTCCATGGGGTTTGTCCCCATTTTGGGGGGCACAATTTGTGGTTTTGGGGGCTCTGGGTGATGATTTGGGGGTCCCCACTGCCCTTTTTGGAGGTTTAGGGAGGCCTGGCAGAGCCCCCAGCCCATCCTGACCCCATTCAGGATTGGGATTTTGGGGCAGGGGGGTCCCCAAGGCCAATTTTGGGGTGTGGGGGTGGGGAGGGGATTTGGGGGTGCCCAGCCCAGCCCCCTGTGCCCCCCAGGACCCCACAGCTTCACGGGGGAGGATTGTGCTGAGCTGCACGTGCACGGGGGGCCCGCCGTGATCAGCGGGGTGCTGCAGGCTCTGGGTGAGACCCCCGACCCAAAATGGGTCTTTGTCATCCCAAAATGTGCCTTTTCCACCCCAAAGTGTGCTTTTTTCATCCCAAAATGTCCCTTTGTCATCCTAAAATGTCCATTTGTCACCTCAAAATGTCCCTTTGTCACCCCAAATGTCCCTTTGTTATCCCAAAATGTCCCTTACCGACCTCAAAATCCCTTTGTCATCCCAAAATTTCCCTCTGCCATCCTAAAATTTCCCTTTGTCATCCTGAAATGTCCCTTTTCCATCATATCCCAATCCTTTCCCATCCCAAAATTTCCCTTTCCCACATAAAATGTGCCTCTGCCACCCCAAATGTCCCTTTTCCACCCCAAAATTTCCCTCTGTCACCCCAAAATGTGTCTTTGTCATCCCAAAATGTCCCTTTCCCATCCCAAATGTCCCTTTGTTACCCCAAAAATGTGTCTTTGTCACCCCAAATGTCCTTTTGTCATCCCCAAATGTCCCTTTCCCACCCCAAAATGTCCCTTATCGACCCCAGAATGTGCCTTTATTATCCCAAAATGTGCTTTTTTCATCCCAAAATGTCCCTTTTCCATCCCAAAATTTCCCTTTGTCACCTCAAAATGTCCCTTTGCCATCATATCCCAATTCTTTCCCACCCAAAATGTGCCTCTGCCACCCTAAATGTGCTTTTTTCATCCCAAAATGTCCCTTTGTCACCCTAAAATGTCCCCAAAATGTCCCTTTGTCATCCCAAAATGGGCCCCTGCCACCCCAAATGTCCCTTTGTCATCCTAAAATGTCCATTTGTCACCTCAAAATGTCCCTTTATCATCCTGAAATGTCCCTTTTCCATCCCAAAATGTGCCTTTGTCACCTGAAAATGTGTTTTTTTCATCCCAAAATGGCCCTTTGTCATCCCAAATGTGTCTTTGTCATCCCAAAATTTCCCTTTGTCACCTCAAAATATCCCTTTTCCATCATATCCCACCCAAAATGTGCCTCTGCCACCCCAAATGTGCTTTTTTCACCCCAAAATGTGTCTTTGTCACCCCAAAATGTCACTTACCGACCCCAAAATGTGTCTTTGTCATCCCCAAATGTGCTTTTTCCATCCCAAAATGTCCCTTTGTCATCCCAAAATGTGCCTTTTCCACCCCAAAATGTGCTTTTTTCATCCCAAAGTGTCCTTTTGTTATCCCAAAATGTCCCTTACCGACCCCAAAATGTCCCTTTGTCATCCCAAAATGGGCCCCTGCCACCCCAAATGTCCCTTTGTCGTCCTAAAATGTCCCTTTTCCATCCCAAAATGTGCCTTTGTCACCTCAAAATGTGCTTTTTTCATCCCAAAATGGCCCTTTGTCATCCCAAATGTGTCTTTGTCATCCCAAAATTTCCCTTTGTCACCTCAAAATATCCCTTTTCCATCATATCCCAATCCTTTCCCATCCCAAAATTTCCCTTTCCCACCCAAAATGTCCCTCTGTCAGCCCAAAATGTCCCTCTGTCACCCCAAAATGTGTCTTTGTCACCCCAAATGTCCTTTTGTCATCCCAAAATATCCCTTACCGACCCCAAAATCCCTTTGTCATCCCAAAATTTGCCCCTGCCATCCCAAAATGTCCCCAAAACGTCCCTTTGTCATCCCAAAATGTCCCAAAAATGTCCCTTTTCCATCCCAAAATGTCCCTTTGTCATCCCAAAATGGGCCCCTGCCACCCCAAATGTCCCTTTGTCATCCCAAAATGTGCCTTTGTTATCCCCAAATGTGCTTTTTTTCATCCCAAAATGTCCCTTTGCCATCATATCCCAGTCCCTGGGATGCTTCAGGCCCTGGGTGAGACCCCCGACCCAAAATGGGCTTTTTTCATCCCAAAATGTCCCTTTGTCACCCCAAAATGTCCCTTACCGACCCCAAAATGTGCCTTTGTTATCCCCAAATGTGCTTTTTTCACCCCAAAATGTCCCTCTGCCCCTTTCCCCCAATCCCTTTTCAACCCAAATAATTCCCCCATTCCCTCCCACCCCCATTTTTGGGATTCCCCGTGTCCCTCCCCCTCTTTTTTTGGGATCCCCTCCATTCCCTGTCTCCCTCCCCCCCATTTTTGGGATCCCCCATGTCCTCCCCCATTTCAGTCTCCCCTCCTTCCCTTTCCCCCACCCCATTTCGGGACCCTGCCTCCATCCCCTGTCCCTCCCACTCATTTTTGGGATCCCCCATGTCTCCCTCCCCATTTTAGGATCCCCCTCTCCATCCCCCATTCCCTCCCACTCTTTTTTTTGGGATCCCCTGCATTCCCCCCGTCTCTCCCACCCCTTTTTCGGGACCCTCCCCTCCATCCCCCAGTCCCTCTCCACCTTTTTTGGGATTCCCTGTATCCCTCCCCTCCTTATTTCAATCTCCCCTCCCTCCCTCCCTTTCCCCCACCCCATTTTCAGATTCCCCTCCCTCTCTGTCCCCCCCATTTCAGTCTCCCCTCCGTCATTTTTGGGATTTCCCGTGTCCCCCCCATTTCAATCTCACCTCCCTCCCTTTCCCCCACCCCATTTTTGGGATCCCCTCCATTCCCTGTCCCTCCCACCCCATTTTGGGATCCCCTTCATTCCCCCATTTCCTCCCCACCCCATTTTTGGGATCCCCCCGTGTCCCACCCCCCTCCATTTCAGTCTCCCCTCCATCCCCCACTCCCTCCCCCCTTTTTTGGGATTCCCTGTATCCCTCTCCCCTCATTTCACTCTCCCCTCCCTCCCCTGTCCCCCCACCCCATTTTGGGACCCCCTCCCTCCCCTGTCCCTCCCTGTCCCTCCCCATTTTTGGGATCCCCCATGTCCCCCCCATTTCAGTCTCCCCTCCCTCCCTCTCCCCCAATCTCAGTCTCCCCTCCCACCCCTGTCCCTCCCTCCCCTCCATTTTTGGGATTCCCCGTGTGCCCCCCACCCCATTTTTGGGATCCCCTGTATCCCTCCCCCCCCCCCCATTTCAGGCTCCCCTCCCTCCCCTGTCTCTCCCACCCCTTTTTCGGGACCCTCCCCTCCACCCCCCAGTCCTTCCCCCCATTTTTGGGACTCCCCGTGTCCCTCCCCCCATTTTGGGATCCCCCCTCCATCCCCCATTCCCTCCCACTCTTTTTTTGGGATCCCCTCCATTCCCTGTGTTCCTCTTTCCCCATTTTTGGGATTCCCCCATGTCCCCCTCATCTCAGTCTCCCCTCTATCCCTCCCCATATTTCAGTCTCATCTCCCTCCCTTTCTCCCACCCCATTTTTGGGGCTCCCCTCCATTCCTTGTGTCCCTCCCCCATTTTTGGGATCCCCCATGTCCCACTCCCCCCCATTTTCGGGGTTCCCCGTGTCCATCCCCCCATTTTTGTCACTCCCCGTGTCCATCCCCCCATCTCTCTCCCCCAGCCCGTGTCCCGGGTCTCCGTCCTGCCGAGCCGGGCGAGTTCTCTCTCCGCGCGTTCCGCCGGGGGAAGCTGGACCTGCCCGCGGCCGAGGGGCTGCGGGACCTGATCGGGGCCGAGACCGCGGCCCAGCGGCGCCAGGCGCTGCGGGAGCTGCGGGGCGAGCTGGGCCAGCTCTACCGGGCCTGGAGCCACGCCCTCACACAGGTGGGGCTGGGCTGTGGGCTACCGAACGGGGGGGGGTGGCTACTGAGTGCTGGTGTGGCCACCAAACCCTCCCGGGGCCACCAAACCCTCCTGTGGCCACCAAATGCTGCTGGTGGCCACCAAACGCTGCTGGTGGCTACCAAACATTGCTCGTGGCCACCAAACCCTGCCATGGCCACCGAATGCTGTTCATGGCCACCAAACCCTCCTGTGGCCATAAAACCCTCCCATGACCACCAAACCCTGCTGGTGGCCACCAAACCCTCCTGTGGCCACCAAATGCTACATGTGGCCACCAAACGCTGCTGGTGGCTACCAAATCCTCATGTGGTTATCAAACCCTCCCATGGCCACCAAACACTACTGGTGACCACCAAACCCTGCTGTGGCCACCAAATGCTGCTCATGGCCACCAAACCCTCCTGTGGCCACCAAACACTGCTGGTGGCCACCAAACCCTGGTGATGGCCACCAAATGCTGCTCGTGGCCACCAAACCCTCGCATGGCTGTCAAACCCTCCCGGGGCCACCACACCCTCCTGTGGCCACCAAATGCTGTTCATGGCCACCAAACCCTTGCATGACTGTCAAACCCTTCCAGGGCCACCAAACCCTCCTGTGGCCACCAAACACTGCTGGTGCGGCCAAACCCTCCTGGGGCCACCAAACGGGGATGGTGGCTACTGAACCCTGGGAGGGTTCTGTGGCCACCAAATACTCCTGTGGTCACCAAACCCTTCTGTGGCTACCAAACCCTGCTGGTGGCCACCAAATGCTGCTGGTGCCACCACACCTTGCTGGTGGCCACGAAACACTGCTCGTGGCCACCAAACCCTTGCATGGCCGCCAAACCCTTCTGTGGCCACCAAACCCTTCTGTGGCTACCAAATGCTGCTGGTGGCCACCAAACCCTGCTAGTGGCTACCAAACACTCACGTGGTCACCAAACCCTCCTGGGGCCACCACACCCTGTTTGTGGCCATCAAACGCCACTGTTGGCCACTGAACCCTCCCATGGCCACCAAACACTCCCATGGCCACCAAACCCTGCTGGTGGCCCCAGAGTGGGGCTGTCCCCGTGTCCCCTCAGTGTCTCCTCAGTGTCCCCACCCCCCACAGTGTCCCCGCAGTGTCCCCTCAGAGTCCCCGCAGTGTCCCCGCAGTGTCCCCTCAGTGTCCCCGCAGTGTCCCCTCAGAGTCCCCGCAGTGTCCCTGCAGTGTCCCCTCAGTGTCCCCACAGTGTCCCCAGTGTCCCCACAGTGTCCCCTCAGTGTCCCCGCAGTGTCCCCGCAGTGTCCCCGCAGTGTCCCCGCAGTGTCCCCACCCCCCTCAGTGTCCCCTCAGTGTCCCCGCAGTGTCCCTGCAGTGTCCCCTCAGTGTCCCCGCAGTGTCCCCGCAGTGTCCCCGCAGTGTCCCCGCAGTGTCCCCACCCCCCTCAGTGTCCCCTCAGTGTCCCCGCAGTGTCCCTGCAGTGTCCCCTCAGTGTCCCCGTGTCCCCGCAGTGTCCCCTCAGTGTCCCCTCAGTGTCCCCAGTGTCCCCTCAGTGTCCCCACCCCGCAGGCTCTGGCGCACCTGGAGGCGTTCATCGACTTCAGCGAGGATGACAACGTGGAGGAAGAGGTGCTGGCCCGAGGTGAGGCCTGTCCCCAGTGTCCCCAATGTCCTCTCTGTGTCCCCTGTGTGTCCCCAATGTCCCCTCGTGTGACAGCTGTGTCCCCGATGTCCCCTGTGTCCTCTCTGTGTCCCCAGTGTTCCCTCTGTGTCACAGGTGTGTCCTCGATGTCCCCTCTGTCACTGCTGTGTCCCCTCTGTGTTCCCAATGTGCCCCCTGTGTGTGCAGTGTCCCCTCTGTGTCATGTTTGTGTCCCTAGTGTCCCCTCTGTGTCATGGCTGTGTCTCCTCTGTGTCCTCTCTGTGTCCCAATGTCCTTTCTGTGTCCCCAGTGTCCACTCTGTGTCCCCTGTGTTCTCTCTGTGTCCGCTCTGTGCCACTGCTGTGTCCCCTCCAGGGGAGCTGATGTCCCCTCTGTGCCACAGCTGTGCCCCCAATGTCCTCTCTGTGCCACAGCTGTGTCCCCAATGTCCCCTCTGTGTCACGGCTGTGTGCCTGATGTCCCCTGTGTGTCTCCTCTGTGTCCCCACCAGGGGAGCTGGTGTCCGCTCTGTCCCCTCTGTGTCACAACTGTGTCCCCTGATGTCCCTTCTGTGCCATGTTTGTGTCCCCAGTGTCCCCTGTGTGTCATGGCTGTGTCTCCTCTGTGTCCCTTCTGTGTCTCCTCTGTGTCCCAATGTCTTTTCTGTGTCCCCAATGTCCCCTCTGTCACAGCTGTGTCCCCTCTGTGTCCCCACCAGGGGAGCTGATGTCCCCTCTGTGTCCCTTCTGTGTCACGGCTGTGTCCCCTGATGTCCCTTCTGTGCCATGTTTGTGTCCTCAGTGTCCCTTCTGTGTCACAGCTGTGTCCCCTCTGTGTCCCCTCTGTGCCACTGCTGTGTCCCCTCCAGGGGAGCTGATGTCCCCTCTGTGTCACAACTGTGTCCCCAATGTCCCCTCTGTCACGGCTGTGTGCCTGATGTCCCTTGTGTGTCCCCTCTGTGTCCCCACCAGGGGAGCTGGTGTCCCCTCTGTGTCACAGCTGTGCCCTCTGTGTCCCCTCTGTGTCACAGCTGTGCCCTCTGTGTCCCCTCTGTGTCCCCAGTGTCCCCTCTGTGTCACAGCTGTGCCCTCTGTGTCCCCTCTGTGTCACAGCTGTGCCCTCTGTGTCCCCTCTGTGTCCCCAGTGTCCTCTCTGTGTCACAGCTGTGTCCCCACTTTCACTGCTGTGTCCCCTCTGCGTCCCCTCTGTGCCACGTTTGTGTCCCCAATGTCCCTTCTGTGTCAGGGCTGTGTCCCCAATGTCCCCTCTGTGTCCCCTCTGTGTCCCCACCAGGGGAGCTGGTGCTCCCTCTGTGCCATGTTTGTGTCCCCAGTGTCCCCTGTGTGTCACAACTGTGTCCCCTCTGTGTCAGGGCTGTGTCCCCAATGTCCCCTGTGTGTCCCCTCCAGGGGAGCGGTGCCCTGATGTCCCGACTGGGACAGGGGGGTCACTCCTGGTGTTTATTCCCCAAATTTGAGGTGCCCCCGGGGGTCTCTGTGTGTCTCCCCCTATTTGGGGTGCACCCGGGGCTCTCCCCTGCTATTTATTTGGGGTCAGGACAGGGGGTCTCCCCCGTTGTCTCCCCATATTTGGGGTGCACCCAGGGTTCTCTGGGTGTTGTATTCCCCTATTTGGGGTGCCCCCGGGGGTCTCCCTGCTGTCTCCCCCTATTTGGGGTGCACCTGGGGATCTCTCTGGGTGTTTTATTTCCAAATTTAGGGATCAGAACCATGTTCTCCCTCTATTTGGGGTGCACCCGGGGGTCTCTGTGTGTCTCCCCCTATTTGAGGTGGCCCCGGGGGTCTCCCCTGCTATTTCCCTCTATCTGGGGTGCACCCGGGGGTCTCTGGGTGTTTTCTCCCCCTATTTGGGGTGCACCCAGGGGTCTCTCTGGGTATTTCCCCTATCTGGGGTGCACCCGGGGGTCTCCCCGCTGTCCCCTCTATCTGGGGTACCCCCAGGGGTCTCTGGGTGTTTTCTCCCCCTATTTGGGGTGCACCCGGGGGTCTCTCTAGGTATTTCCCCTATTTGGGTGCCCCTGGGGGTCTCCCCTGCTATTTCCCTTTATTTGAGGTGCACCCGGGGGTCTCTCTGGGTGTTTTATTCCCCTATTTGGGGTGCACCCGGGGGTCTCCCCACTATTTCCCTGTATTCTCCCCCGTTATTTCCCTTTATTTGGGGTGTCCCCGGGGGTCTCTGCATATTTCCCCTATTTGAGGTGCACCCAGGGGTCTCTGAGTGTTTTCTCCCCCTATTTGGGGTGCACCCAGGGGTCTCCCCTGCTATTTATTTGGGGTCAGGACAGGGGGTCTCCCCCGTTGTCTCCCCATATTTGGGGTGCACCCAGGGTTCTCTGGGTGTTTTATTCCCCTATTTGGGGTGCACCCGGGGGTCTCTCTGTGTGTCTCTCCCTATCTGGGGTGCCCCCGGGGGTCTCCCCACTGTCCCCCCCCATTATTTGGGTGCCCCCGGGGGTGTCCCCGCTGCCCCCCGGATTATTTGGGGTTCCCCCGGGGGTCTCTCCGCTGCCCCCCCCCATTATTTGGGTGCCCCCGGGGGTCTCCCCGCTGTCCCCCCCCATTATCTGGGGTTCCCCCGGGGGTCTCTCTGGGGTCTCCCCCCCATTATTTGGGGTACCCCCGGGGGTCTCCCCGCTGTCCCCCCCCATATTTCTCCGCCCCCCGCAGTGCAGGGCGCCGTGCGGGCTCTGGAGCGCCAGATCCGGGCGCACCTGCGGGACGGGCGCCGGGGGGAGCGGCTGCGGGCCGGGGTCCGCGCCGTCATCGCGGGACCCCCCAACGTGGGCAAGAGCAGCCTGCTGAACCTGCTGTGTGAGTGGGGAGGGGTCCGGGCCGGGATTCCAGGGGGGATCGTTCCTGGGGTGTTGTGGCACCCATGGGATCGGGATAATTCCCGAAATTCCAAAGGGAGCCATTCCCGGGGCGTTGTGTCACCCATGGGTGGGGAGGGATTGGGATCCATCCTGGAATTCCAAAGGGAATCATTCCCGGGGTGTTGTGTCACCCATGGGATCGGGACAATTCCCAAAATCCCGCAGGGAATCATTCCCGGGGTGTTGTGTCACTCATGGAATCGGGATCCATCCCAAAATTCCACAGGGAATCATTCCTGGGGCGTTGTGTCACCCATGGGATCGGGACAATTCTGGAAATTCCACAGGGAGCCATGCCCGGGGCATTGTGTCACCCATGGGTGGGGAGGGATTGGGATAATTCCCGAAATTCCGCAGGGGATCATTCCCGGGGCGTTGTGTCACCCACGGGTGAGGAGGGAGCGGGAAAATTCCCAGAATTCCACAGGGAGCCATTCCCGGTGTCCCCAGGGCATGGTGTCACCCATGGGTGGGAAAGAAGCGGGATAATTCCCAAAATCCCACAGGGAATAATTCCCGGGGCATTGTGTCACCCATGGGTGGGGACTGGGTGGGGAGGTATTGGGATAATTCCGTAAATTCCACAGGGAGCTGTCCCTGGTGTCCCCAGGTCACCCATGGGTGTCCTTCCCTTGTCCCCAGGGCATTCTGTCACTCATGGGTGAGGAGGCATCGGGAAAATTCCCAAAATCCCAAAGGGGAGCCATTCCCGGTGCCCCAAAGCCATTGTGTCACCCATGGGTGAGAGGGGACCAGGACAATTCCCCCAAATCCCAGCGGGTCCCTCCCCTGTCCCCACGCCACCCACGGGTGTCCCCTGCTGTTCCCAGGACACTCATAGATGTCCCACGGGTGTCCCCCACTGTCCCCACGCCACCCACGGGTGTCCCCTGCTGTCACCACGTCACCCGTAGATGTCCCTGCTGTCCCCAGGACACTCATGGATGTCCCATGGGTGCCCCCACTGTCCCCACGTCACCCATGTGTGCCCCCACGTCCCAGGACACCCATGGATGTCCCTCGCTGTCCCCATATGGGTGTCCCCTGCTGTCCCCACGTCACCCACGGGTGTCCCCCGCTGTCCCCACGTCACACATAGGTGCCCCCCTGTCCCCAGGACACTCATGGATGTCCCCCGCTGTCCTCCCACGGGTGTCCCCTGCTGTCCCCACGTCACCCATGTGTGCCCCCCCGTCCCCAGGACACCCATGGATGTCCCTCACTGTCCCCATATGGGTGTCCTCCGCTGTCCCCACGCCACCCACAGGTGTCCCCACGTCACCCACGGGTGTCCCCCCCTGTCCCCACACCACCCACGGTGTCCCCGCTGTCCCCAGGACACCCATGGATGTCCCACGGGTGTCCCCCGCTGTCCCCACGCCACCCACGGTGTCCCCGCTGTCCCCCTATGGATGTCCCTCGCTGTCCCCCCACGGGTGTCCCCGCTGTCCCCACGCCACCCACGCTGTCCCCGCTGTCCCCTCACGGGTGTCCCCCGCTATCCCCACGCCACCCACCGTTGTCCCCGCTGTCCCCAGGCCGCCGCCCTGCCGCCATCGTGTCGCCGTGGGCGGGCACCACTCGGGACGTGCTGGAGGTGCCGCTGGACATCGGGGGGTTCCCGCTGCTCCTTGGGGACACCGCGGGGCTGCGACAGGCCACCGACCCCGTGGAGCAGGAGGGGGTGGCACGGGCCCGGGAGCGGTGAGAGGGGGGGTCGGGGGGTTTGGGGGGGGTCCCCACGGCTCAGACTCCGAGGTGACATCACTGTGTGTCCCCAGGCTGTGCAGTGCTGGATGTCACCTCGGTGTCACCCACACCCATTGGCCCTGAGGGACTTTGGGGGGTTTTGAGCGGGATTTGGGGGTGTCCCCACGGCTCAGACCCCAAGGTGACACCACCACGTTGTCCCCAGGCTGTGCAGTGCTGGCAGTGCTCGATGTCACTTTGGTGTCACCCACACCAGTGGCCCTGGGGGCTGGAGGAGTTTTCAGGGGGGTTTTGGGGTCCATTTGAGTGGGTTTTGGGGGATTTTGAGTGGATTTTGGGGGGTTTTCAGGTGGTTTCAGGGGTGTCCCCATGGCTCAGACCCCAAAGGTGACACCACCACGTTGTCCCCAGGCTGTGCAGTGCTGGCAGTGCTGGATGTCACCTCGGTGTCACCCACACCAGTGGCCCTGAGGGGTTTGGGGGGGTTTTGGGATGGTTTTGAAGTGGTTTTGGGGAAGTTTTGGGGGTGTCCTCACAGCTCAGACCCCAAGGTGACATCACTGTGTGTCCCCAGGCTGTGCAGTGCTGGATGTCACCTCGGTGTCACCCACCCCGGTGGCCCTGGGGGGGTTTTTGAGGAGTTTTTGGGATGGTTTTGAGGTGATTTGGGGTGGTTTTGGGGTGGTTTCAGGGCTGTCCCCACAGCTCAACATCATCACGTTGTCCCCAGGCTGAGCCAGGCTGACCTGGTGCTGGCAGTGCTCGATGTCACCTCGGTGTCCCCCACCCCGGACTCCCTGGGGGCTGCTCTGGCCGCCCTGGAGCCCCCCCCGGACACCCCCTGCGTGCTGGTGCTCAACAAAGCCGACCTGCTGTCCCCAAGTGCCACCTGTGCCCAGGGCCACCCTGTCACCGGGCTGTCCTGCCAGGGCCACCCTGTCACCCTGCTGTCCTGCAAGACGGGGGAGGGGCTGGAGGCGCTGCTGGAGCTGCTGGGGCAGCAGCTGGCGCGGCTGTGAGTGCGGGGGGATCCCAAATGTTCATCCTGGGATTGGGGCTGCTCTGGGATGGATGGGTTCCCTTTGTCACCCTGAGATCTTTGCCATCCCTGATCCCATTCCCACAATTGATTCCCTTTTCCCATCACTGATCCCCTTTTCCTGTCACTGATCCCTTTCCCATCCCTGATCCCATTTCCATGGCTGATCTCATTTTCCCATCACTGATTCCTCTTTTCCATCCCTGATCCCTTTTCCATCCCTGATCCCTTTCCCATGGCTGATCCCCTTTTCCTGTCAGTGATCCCATTCCCAAAATTGATCTCGTTTTCCCATCCCTGATCCCCTTTTCCCATCCCTGATCCCTTTTCTATCCCTGATCCCCTTTTCCTGTCACTGGTCCCTTTTCCATCCCTGATCCCTTTTCCATCCCTGATCCCATTTTCCATCGGTGATCCCTTTTCCATCCCTGATCCCCTTTTCCATCCCTGATCCCATTTTCCTGTCACTGATCCCCTTTTCCTGTCACTGATCCCATTCCCACAATTGATCCCCTTTTCCCATCACTGATCCCCTTTTCCCATCCCTGATCCCTTTTCTATCCCTGATCCCCTTTTCCTGTCACTGATCCCTTTTCCATCCCTGATCCTGTTTCCCATCCCTGATTCCCTTTTCCCATCCCTGATTCCCTTTTCCCATCCCTGATCCCTTTTCCATCCCTGATCCCCTTTTCCTGTCACTGATCCCATTCCCACAATTGATCCCCTTTTCCATCCCTGATCCCATTTCCCATCACTGATCCCTTTTCCATCCCTGATCCCATTTTCCATCCCTGATCCCCTTTTCCTATCACTGATCCCTTTCCCACAATTGATCCCCTTTTCCCATCACTGATCCCCTTTTCCCATGTCCAGTTTCCCCCTTTCCCATCCCTAACCCCATTCCCACACCTTCTCCCCTTTCCCAGGTGCGGGGATCCCCTTTTCCTATCCCTGATCCCCCTTTTCCCATCCCTGATCCCATTCCCATACCTTTTCAATTCCCAGGTGCGGGGATCCCCCTTTCCCATCCCTGATCCCCCAATCCTACACCTTCTCCCCCATTCCCAGGTGTGGGCATCCCCCAATCCCACACCTTCTCCCCCAGTCCCATCCCTGACCCCATTCCAACACCTTCTCTCCATTCCCAGGTGTGGGGATCCCCTTTTCCCATCCCTAACCCCAATCCCACACCTTCTCCCCTTTTCCCATCCGTGATTCCCCTTTCCCACACCTTCTCCCCCTTTCCAGGTGCGGGGATCCCCTTTTCCCATCACTGACCCCATTCCCATGTCCAGTTTCCCCCTTTCCCATCCCTGCTCCCCTTTTCCCATCCCTGACCCCAATCCCAGGTGCGGGGATCTCTGACCCCATCCCTGATCCCTCTTTCCCATCCCTGACCCCATTCCCACACCTTTTCTATCCCCCGGTGCGGGGATCCCCTTTTCCCACACCTTCTCCCCCTTTTCCAGGTGTGGAGATCCCCCTTTTCCCATCCCTGACCCCATTCCTACACTTTCTCCCCCATTCTCAGGTGCGGGCATCCCCCTTCCCCATCCCTAACCCAAATCCCACACCTTCTCCCCTTTTCCCATCCCTGATCCCCCATTCCCACACCTTCTCCCCCTTTCCCAGGTGCGGGGATCCCCCTTTTCCCATCCCTGACCCCAATCCCACACCTTCTCCCCTTTTCCCATCCCTAATCCCATTCCCACACTTTCTCCCCATTCCCAGCTGCGGGGATCTCTTTTTTCCCCATCCCTAACCCCATTCCAGATGTGGGGATCCCCCATTCCCACCCCTTTTCCGTTCCAGATGCAGGGATCCCCCATTCCCACACCTTCTCCATTTTCCAGGTGCGGGGATCCCCTTTTCCTATCCCTGATCCCCCTTTTCCCATCCCTGATCCCATTCCCATCCTTTCTCCCCATTCCAGGTGCGGGGATCCCCTTTTCCAGGTGCGGGGATCCCCTTTTCCCATCCCTGATCCCCCTTTTCCCATCCCTGACCCAAATCCCAGGTGCGGGGATCCCCTTTTATCCCATCCCTGACCCCAATCCCACACCATCTGTCCCTTTTCCAGGTGTGGGGATCCCCTTTTCCCATCCCTGACCCCATTCCCACACCTTCTCCATTCCCAGGTGCGGGGATCCCCTTTTCCCATCCCTGATCCCCCTTTTCCCATCCCTGACCCCAATCCCAGGTGCGGGGATCCCCTTTTATCCCATCCCTGACCCCAATCCCACACCTTCTCCTCTTTTCCCATTCCTGATCCCCCATTCCAACACCTTCTCCCCCTTTCCAGGTGCGGGGATCCCCTTTTCCTATCCCTGATCCCCCTTTTCCCATCCCTGACTCCATTCCCACACCTTTTCCATTCCAGGTGTGGGGATCCCCTTTTCCAGATGTGGGGATCCCCCTTTCCCATCCCTGATCCCCCTTTTTCCACCCCTTTTCCATCCCAGGTGCGGGGATCCCCTCCTGGGCTCTCCCCTGCTGACCCAGAGCAGGCACAGCCGCCACCTCGGGGCGTGCGCGGCGGCGCTGGCGCGCTTCAACCGCGGCGACAACAACGGCGACAGCGGCGACAGTGGGGACCTGGCGGTGGCCGCCGAGCTGCTGCGGGTGGCACGGAGGGAGCTGGGCAGGATCACCGGGCAGGTGACCCCCGACGATGTCCTTGATGTCATCTTCAGGGATTTCTGCGTGGGCAAGTGACGCTGGACTGGTGGTGGCACCGCGATTAAACCTTGGTGGCTTTGGTGGCTTTGGTGTCGCCTCGTTGGTGTCCCCAAGCCCCGAGCGCGGGGCTCGGGAAGCGCCTGCTGCTCCGAGATTATCCAGGAGGAATTCCAGGAAATCCTCTGGCGCGGCTTGAGACCTTCACAATTTGTCACTTTGTCACCTTTGTCACCGCCATCCCGTCCTGGCGCTGGGCAGGAAGCGGCGGAGGAGGGGACGCGGTGGCAGGAGGTGGCAGTGCCACTGTCGCGGTTTGGGGACACTCGGGGGACACTCGGGATGGCGCAGGGGACAAGGGACACTCCGGGTGGCACAGGGGACAAGGGACACTCTGGGGCACTCGAGGGACACTCGGGGTGGCGCAGGGGACGAGGGACACTCGAGTGACACTTGGGGACATTCGGTGGCGCCGGGGAGCGCCTGGCGGGGCAGGGACGGCGCGGCAGGAAAAGGATTTTCCACAGGAAAGGCGGCTGGAAATGCCGGGAATAAATCATGGGAATAAATCCCGGGAAAAAAAAAATAACGAGAATAAATAACGGGAAAAAAATAACGAGAATAAATCCCGGGAAAAAAAATAACGAGAATAAATCCCAGAAATAAATCCCGGGGGGAAAAAAACGTCCCTGGAGAGAAATCCTGGGAATTAATTTTGGGAATAAATAACTGGAATAAATCCCTGGAATAAATGCCTTGGAATAAACCCCTGGGAATAAATCCTGGGGATAAATTTTGGGAATAAATCCTGGGGATAAATTTTGGGAAAAAATCCCTGGGAATAAATCCTGGGAGTAAATCCAGGGAATAAATCCTGGGAATTAATTTTGGGAATAAATTCCGGGAAAAAATAATGGGAATAAATTCTGGAAATAAATCCCTGGGAATAAATAATGGAATAAATAATAGGAATAAACCCTGGGAATAAATTCTAGAATAAATCCTGGGAAAAAATCCCTGGGAAAAAAATAACGAGAATAAATCCCAGGAAAAAAAAATCCCTGGGGATAAATCCTGGGAATAAATCGTAGAATAAATCTGGGAATAAATCCTGAGAATAAATTCTGAAAATAAATCCCAGGAATAAATAATGGGAATAAATTCTGGAATAAATAATGGAATAAATCCCTGGGAAAAAAAATCCTGGGAATAAATCCCAGCCTTGCTCAGGTCCAGGGGACAAGGACAGAGTGGTCCCCTGTCCTTTGGGGACAAGGCCACCCCTGTCCCCTGTCCTCAGTCATTTCCCAACCCTCTGTGTGGATTTGGGATGGAATTCCTGCTCCCCCATCCCGATTTTTCCATGGATTCTGTGTCAGGGGACAAGGCCATCCCTGTCCCCTGTCCTTTGGGGACAAGGCCACCCCTGTCCCATCTCAGACATTTCCCACTCCAGGCTGCAATTCCCTCTCCCCATTCCCGATTTTTCCATGGATTTCCACACACGTGAGCAGGAGATTGTCCCCAAACTCAGGACCTTGGGACAAGGCCACCCCTGTCCCTGATCCTTTGGGGACAAGGCCACCCCTGTCCCATCTCAGACATTTCCCGATTTTTCCATGGATTTCCACACACACGAGCAGCGAGTTGTCCCCAAATCCGGGGCTGGCTTTTGTCCCCCTGCAGCCGGGGGGGGTGTGACATCCTTTGGGGACACGGTGGGGGTGGGGTTGGGGACACGGGGACGAGGGGAGGGGACAGTGCCATCCGTGCTGAGGGCAGCACCTCCTGGGCAGCTCCGGCGATTCCGGGGGGATTCTCCAGTTAGGAACTGCGGGAAACGGGGTTGGGTCAGGGGGTGGTGACACCTGGGTCACCTGTGTCACCTGGGTCACCTGTGTGTCACCTGTGTGTCACCTGTGTCACCTGAGTGTCATCTGTGTCTCACCTGTGTCACCTGAGTGTCATCTGTGTCACCTGTGTCACCTGTGTCACCTGTGTCACCTGGGTGTCACCTGTGTCATGTGTGTCACCTGTGTGTCACCTGTGTCACCTGGGTGTCACCTGTGTCATCTGTGTCACCTGTGTGTCACCTGTGTCACCTGTGTGTCACCTGTGTGTCACCTGTGTCACCTGGGTGTCACCTGTGTCATCTGTGTCACCTGTGTGTCACCTGTGTCACCTGTGTGTCATTTGTGTCACCTGTGTGTCACCTGTGTGTCATTGGTGTGTCACCTGGGTCGCCTGGGTGTCACCTGGGTGTCACCTGTGTCATCTGTGTGTCACCTGTGTCACCTGGGTGTCACGTGGGTGTCACCTGTGTCATCTGTGTGTCACCTGTGTGTCATCTGTGTGTCACCTGTGTGTCACCTGTGTCACCTGGGTGTCACCTGGGTGTCGCCTGTGTCATGTGTGTGTCACCTCTGTCACCTGTGTCATCTGTGTGTCACCTGTGTGTCACCTGTGTGTCACCTGTGTCACCTGGGTCACCTGGGTGTCACCTGTGTCACCTGTGTGTCACCTGTGTGTCACCTGTGTGTCATCTGTGTGTCACCTGGGTGTCACCTGTGTGTCATCTGTGTGTCACCTGTGTGTCACCTGGGTCACCTCAGTAACCTGTGTCACTGGGGTCACCTGTGTCACTTGTGTCACCTGTGCCACCTGTGTCACCTGTGTGTCACCTGTGTGTCACCTGTGTCACCTCAGTAACCTGTGTCACCTCTGTGTCACCTGTGTCAGCTGTGTCACCTGAGTAACCTGTGCCACCTGTGTCACCTGTCTGTCATTTGGTGTCACCTGTGTGTCATTGGTGTCACTTGGGTCACCTCAGTAATCTGTCACCTGTGTCATCTGTGTCCCCTGTGTCACCTCCCTATGGCCTGTGCCACCTGTATCACCTGTACCACCGGTGTCACCTGTGTGTCACTTGTGTCCCCTATGTCCCCTGTGTCCCTAGTGTCCCCAGTGTCCCCAGTGTCCCCAGTGTCCCCGGTGTCCCCAGGGTCCCCAGTGTCCCCGGTGTCCCCTCACCTGGGATTCCTCAGCTGCTGCTGCATCACCCGCTGGATGTCCTCCAGGTTCTTCCTTCCTGTGGGGTTGGGGTTGGGATCAATGGGATCAATGGGATCAATGGGATCAATGGGATCAATGGGATCAATGGGGTCAATGGGGTCAATGGGATCAATGGGATCAATGGGATCAATGGGGTCAATGGGATTGGGATGGGATCCATGGGATCAGGATTGGATCAATGGGATTGGGATCAATGGGATCAAAGGGATCAATGGGATCAGTGGGATTGGGATCAATGGAATCAGGATGGGATCAATGGGATTGGGATGGGATCAATGGGATCAAAGGGAATGGGATGGGATCCATAGGATTGGGATGGGATCCATGGGATCAATGGGATTGGGATGGGATCAATGGGATCAGGATGGGATCCATGGGATTGGGATGGGATCCATGGGATCAGGATGGGATCAATGGGATCAATGGGGTTGGAATGGGATCAATGGGATCAAAGGGAATGGGATGGGATCAATGGGATTGGGATGGGATCAATGGGATCAGGATGGGATTAATGGGATCAATGGGATTGGGATGGGATGTGATTTATGGGATCCATGGGATTGCAATGGGATCAATGGGATTGGGATGGGATCCATGGGATCAATGGAATCCATGGGATTGGGATGGGATCAATGGGATTGGGATTTATAGGATTTATGGGATTTATGGGGTTGGGGTGGATGAGATTTACAGGATCCATGGGATTGGATTGGGATCCATGGGATGGGATTGGGGTGGGATGAGATTTACAGGATCCATGGGATTGGATTGGGATTGGGATCCATGGGAAGGGATGGGATTTACAGGATCCATGGGATGGGATGGGATGGGATGGGATGGGATGGGATGGGATGGGATGGGATGGGATGGGATGGGATGGGATGGCCAGCAGGGTGACACACTGTCCCCCCGTGTCCCCAGCCCTGCAGGACTCACCCAGCGTGGCCAGCAGGGTGACACACTGTCCCCCCGTGTCCCCAGCCCTGCAGGACTCACCCAGCGTGGCCAGCAGGGTGACACACTGTCCCCCCGTGTCCCCAGCCCTGCAGGACTCACCCAGCGTGGCCAGCAGGGTGACACACTGTCCCCCCGTGTCCCCAACCCTGCAGGACTCACCCAGCGTGGCCAGCAGGGTGACACACTGTCCCCCCGTGTCCCCAACCCTGCAGGACTCACCCAGCGTGGCCAGCAGGGTGACACACTGTCCCCCAGTGTCCCCAGCCCTGCAGGACTCACCCAGCGTGGCCAGCGTGTTCGGGTTCCCCAGGAACTCCAGCAAGGGGCCGGGGACGGGGAAGGAGCGGCCGGAGCCGAGCGGAGCCCGCGAGCTCGGGAACTCCAGGTGTGGCACCTGGGGACAGCGGGCACCGGGCAGGGGACACCCGTCAGGGGACACCAGTGACACCGGGCAGGGGGTACTGGTCATTGGGCACTGGTCAGTGGGTACTGGTGAGGGGGCACTGGTCAGTGGGGACACTAGTGGCACCGGTCAGTGGGATACTGGTCATTGGGCACTGGTCAGTGGTGGCACTGGTCAATGGGGACACCAGTGGCATTGGTCAGTGGCACTGGTCAGTGGTGGCACTGGTCAGTGGGGACACCAGTGGCACTGGACAGTGGGTAGTGGTCAGTGGGGGCACTGGTCAATGGGGACACCAGTGGCATTGGTCAGTGGGGACACCAGTGGCACTGGTCAGTGGTGGCACTGGTCAGTGGGAAATTCCCCCCACAAATCAAATCCTGGTGTCAGGGAGGAAAATCCCAGTGCAGAGGTGCCCGTGCCCCCAGTGCCCCATGTCCCCAGGGAAGTCCCCGTGTCCCCATGTCCCCAATGTCCCAATACTCCATATTCCTGTGTCCCCAATGTCCCCATGTCCCCAGGGAAGTCCCCATGTCCCCGTGTTCCCAATTCCCCATGTCCCCGTGTCCGGAGGGTCCCCATATCCCCATGTCCCCAATGTCCCAATGTCCCATGTCCCCGTGTCCCCAATTCCCAATGTCCCCGTGTCCCCACCTTGGCCAGGCACGCCCCCAGCCTCTCCCTCAGCATCTCCGCCTGCGCCACCGCCCGTGTCCCCATGTCCCCATGTCCGCATGTCCCAATGTCCCCGTGTCTCCATATCCCCGTGTCCCCGTGTCCCCATATCCCCATATCCCCATGTCCCCATGTCCCCAGTGTCCCAATTCCCAATGTCCCCGTGTCCCCGTGTCCCCGTGTCCCCATATCCCCATATCCCCATGTCCCCATGTCCCCAGTGTCCCAATTCCCAATGTCCCCGTGTCCCCGTGTCCCCACCTTGGCCAGGCACGCCCCCAGCCTCTCCCTCAGCAGCTCCGCCTGCGCCACCGCCCATGTCCCCATGTCCCCAATGCCCCGTGTCCCAAATTCCCCATATCCTCCTTGTCCCTGTATCCCCAGTGCCCCACGTCCCCATATCCCCAATGCCCCGTGTCCCCAGTGTCCCAATTCCCCATGTCCCCATGTCCCCATGTCCCCATGTCCCTGTATCCCCATGTCTCCATGTCCCCAATTCCCCATGTCCCCATGTCCCCATGTCCCAATTCCCAATGTCCCCGTGTCCCCACCTTGGCCAGGCACGCCCCCAGCCTCTCCCTCAGCATCTCCGCCTGCGCCACCGCCTCTCTCCTCTTCTCCTCCAGCTCCTTCCCCTCCTTGTCCTTGTCCCCCTGCAGCCTCCTCCTCTCCTCCGCTCCGTCCCTCTCCCTCCTCTCGGCCTCCTGGATCCTCCTCTCCAGCTCCTGCATCTCCCGGGAGCAGTTCAGCTCGCAGTGCCGCACGCTCAGCTCGCAGCTCCCTTTCAACACGAATTTGGAATCGCGCTCCTGCTGCTCCCGGAACAGATTCTCCACCCTCCCCTGGATCTGCTGCAGCTCGCTCTCCGCTCCTTTGCACTGATATTGCTTCGCCAATTCCTTGACCGTCGATAATTTTTTGTGCACGTCGTTCTGGAGGGAGCTGAATTTGCCTTTCTCCAGGTCCAGCTCCATCCTGCGCAGCACAACCTCGTCCCTGGAGCTCTTCAGGTCCTGCTGGCACCTCTCCTTCTCCTGGGTGGCTTTGGCCAGCTCGGCTCGGCTCTGCTTGCTGCTCTCCTCCAGGGTTTGTTTGGAGGAGGTGGCCTTGCTTAGCTGGTTCTGCAGGTCCAGTTTGTCGCCTTGAGGGGGGTTAAGGGGGCAGGGTTTGGCTCTGGGGAGGTGGCACCTCGTGGTTTGGGGTCTTCAGGGGGTGCTGGGGGGAAGGGTGAGTTGGGGGTTTCCAGGATGGTGGGAAGGGGGTACTGGGGGTTTTCAGGGAGTGTTGTAGGTCCCCAAGAGGGTGGGAAGGGGATTCTGGGGGTCCTTGGGGAGTCCTGGGGGGTCCCAAAGGGGATGGAAAGGGGATTTGGGGGGTCCTCAGGGATTCTGGGGTCCTCAGGGAGGGTTGGGGGTCCCAGGAGGGTGGGAAAGTGGTGCCTGGGTTCCTCAGAGAGTGGGAAGGGGATTCTGGGGGTCCTCAGAAGGTTCTGAGGGTTCCCAGGAGGGTGGGGAGGGGGTTCTGGGTGTCCCAGGAGGGTGGGGAGGGGGTTCTGGGGATTCCCAAGAAGGTGGGGAGGGGGTTTTTTGGGGTCCCAGGAGAGTGAGCAGAGGATTCTGAAGGTTCTCGGGGAGTTCTGGGAGTCCCAGGAGGATGGGGAGGGGGTTCTGGGGGTCCTCAGGGAGTTCTGAGGGTTCTCAAGAAGGTGGGGAGGGGTTTCTGGGGGTCCCAGGAGAGTGAGGAGAGGATTCTGGAGGTTCTCGGGGAGTTCTGGGGGTCCCAGGAGGGTGGGGAGGGGGCTCTGGGGGTCCCAGGAGAAAGGGAAGGAGGTTCTGAGGATTCCCAGGAGGGTGGGGAGGGGATTCTGGGGGTCCCAGGAGCAAGGGAAGGGAGTTCTGAGGGTTCCCAGGAGGGTGGAAAGGGGATGTTGGGTGTCCCAGGAGGGTGGGCAGGGTGTCCCCAGAGGTTTTTTGGGGTGGGGGTGTCCCTCACTGTGGCAGGTGGCGTTGATGGCCGAGTTGAGCACGTAGCACTGCGCCAGCAGCACCTGGTGGTACACGAGGTCCTGCAGCTGGGAGGGAGGAAGAGGAGGAGGAGGAGAGGGGTCAGAGCACCCCAAAACAACCAAAACAACTCCCAAAAACAACCAAAACAACACCAAAAAACACCCCCGGCAGCATCCCGGGCCCCGCAGACCACAGAGAGAGACCCGGGGAGGAAGAGGAGGAGGAGGAGGAGGAGGAAGAGGAAGGAGAGAGGGGTCAAAAAAACCCAAAAGGACCCCCCGGCACCACCTCAGGAACGCTGGGAAGAGGAGGAGAAGGAAAAGGAGGAAGAGAGAGCCCAGAATATTCCAAAAACCGCACGAGCACGAGGCACAGGGAGTGGGAAAGGAGGAGGAGGAGGAAGAAGAGAAAGAAGAGAGGGATCAGAACATCCCAAAAGGACCCCCCGGTACCACCTCAGGAGCGCTGGGAGAGCTGGGGAGGATGAGGAGGAGAGGGAAAAGGAGGAAGGGAGAGGTCAGAACATCCCAAAGACACCCCCGGTGTCATCCCCGTCCCCACAGGAGACAGAGAACCCCGGGATGAGGAAGAGGAGGAGGAGAGGGAAAAGGAAAAGGAGGAAGGGAGAGGCCAGAATATTCCAAAACCAGCACGAGCACGAGGCGCAGGGAGTTGGAAAGGAGGAGGAGGAGGAAGAGGAGGAAGAGAGGGGTCAGAACACCCCAAAAACCCCACCCGGCATCCCCTGATGGGCACTGGGAGAGCGCGAGGGGCACGGAGGAGGGAGGGGGAGAGGGGTCAGAACATCCCAGAAACACCTCGAGGATGAGGCACCGGGAATTGGAGCGGAGGAGGAGAAGGAGAGGGATCAGAACACCCCAAAAAGCACCCCCGGCACCCCCCGATAGGCTCTGGAAGAGCTCCGGGGGCAAGGGAGGATGAGGAGGAGGAGGAGAGGGGTCAGAATACCCCAAAAAGATCCCCCGGCACCACCTCAGGAGCGCTGGGAGAGCTCCGGGGATGAGGAGGAGAGGGAAAAGGAGGAAGAGGAGGAAGAGAAGAGTCAGAGCACCCCAAAAACTCCTCGAGCACGAGGCGCCAAGGGTTGGAGAGGAGGAGGAAGAAGAGGAAGAGGAAGAGAAAGGTCCGAACACCGCAAACCCAGCACGAGCACGAGGCGCCAGGGGTTGGGGAGGAGGAGGAAGAGAAGGAAGAGGAAGAGGACAGGGATCAGAACATCCCAAAAATTCCTCGAGCACGAGGCGCCGGACGTTGGAGAGGAGGAGGAGGACGAAGAAGAGGAAGAGAGAGTTGGGAACACCCCAAAAAGACCCCCTGGCATCGCCTGGTGAGCTCTGGGAAAGCCCCGGGGATGAGGAGGAGAGGGGAAAGGAGAAGGAGGAGGAGGAGGAGAGGGATCAGAACATCCCAAAAACTCCTCGAGCACGAGGAGCCGGGAGTTGGAGAGGAGGAGGAAGAGAAGGAGGAGGAAGAAAAGAAAGAGAGAGAGAGAGAGAGAGGTCAGAGCACCCCAAAAAGTCCCCCCGGTATCATCTCAGGAGCGCTGGGAGAGCCCCGGGACTGGGGAGGATGAGGAGGAGAGGGAAAAGGAGAAGGAAGAGGAGGAAGAGAGGGGTCAGGGACATCCCAAAAACACCTCGAGCACGAGGCGCGAGGAGTTGGAGAGGAGGAGGAGGAGAAGGAGGAGGAAGAAAAGAAAGAGAGAGAGGTCAGAGCACCCCAGAAAGAGCCCCCGGTATCATCTCAGGAGCGCTGGGAGAGCCCCGGGGCTGGGGAGGAGGAGGAGGAGGAGAGGGAAAAGGAGAAGGAAGAGGAGGAGGAAGAGGAGAGGGAGAGAGGTCAGAACACCCAAAAAAACTCCTCGAGCATGGGGACAGGGGTTGGGGAGGAGGAGGAAGAAGAGTAAGAGGAAAAGTCAGAGCACCCCAAAAACAGCACGAGCACGAGATGCCGGGAGTTGGAGAGGAGGAGGAAGAGAAGGAAGAGGAGGAAGAGAGGGGTCAGAACACCCAAAAACTCCTCGAGCACGAGGCACCGGGACTTGGAGAGGAGGAGGAGGAGGAAGAAGGATCAGAACACCCTCAAAAGACCCCCAGCACCCCCCGATGCGCTCTGGGACAGCTCCCGGTGCACGGGAGGAGGACGAGGAGAACACCGAGGATGAAGAAAAAATCCCCGACATTCCAACCTCCCCCTCCCCTCGCTGCCGCCACCCCCCTGAGGGGACAAAGAGGCGACACCCCCAGGCTGTGCCACCCCTTCCCCCGTCACTCCCCGAACCCAGGGCTCACCTTGGGGACACTGTTGGAATTTTGGCTGCTGTTGCACTTCTCCAACTCCCTCTGCACCTTCAGCGCCATCCCCTGCAGCTTGTCCTTGTCCTTGAGGGTGGCGTTGAGGACACGGCTCAGGTTGGCGTTGGTGGCACTCAAGGCGACAATCCTGCCGTAGTGGCTCTGCACCTGCTCCTCCAGCAGCCTCAGGTGAGTGTCGGTGCCCGCCTGCACGTTCCCGTACACCATGAACAGCACCAAGCCCAGGATGATCAAAAACTGAATCAGCGAGGTGAAAAGGAAAATATATTTGACATAAAACCCGCAGTCGCGCTTGGGCATCGCCTCTTTGTGCTCCAAACCGAATTTAGCCATGGCGAAACTGCTCTTCTCCATGCTCGCCACGCTTCTGGCAGCCCCACCCCGCCTGGACCTCGCTTTTTAGGGGGGTTGTGTTGGGGTGGGGCTGCTCCCGACGCGGTGTTTATATGGCAGGATTTAATATTTCCTCCTGCTGGGCTCCTTCCTGCCGTGCCGGATGCTCCCGGGACCCGCGGGGTTATCCGGGCCCGGCTGCTGCTGCCGCTCGGATTGTTCGTGGAGAGGGGAGAGGAAAAAGGGATGGGGTTTCGTGATTGCCATCGCGTTTCGGTGTCCCTGGGGTTGTCTGGGATTGTGTTCTGCACTAAAATTCCCATCCTTGGCGTGGGAATTCCTGGGGAATTCGATCCCGCTGGGATTGTTGTGTCTGGAGGGGAGAGGGGGAAAGAAAAAGAAAAAAATGGATTTCATTCCTTCCATCCCATTTCGGCCTCTCTGGGATTGTCTGGAATTGTCTGGAATTGTCTGGGATTGTGTTCTGCGCAAAAATTCCCAACCCTGGCGTGGGAATTCCAGGGAATTGGATCTCTCCGGGTTATCAGGGCTCTGGGATGGTTCCTGCGGCGGGGAGAGGAAAAAATTGGGATTTCATTCCTTCCATCCCATTTCTGTGCCCCTGGTGTTGTCTGGAATTGTCTAGGATTGTGTTCTGCCCTGAAATTCTCATTCTTGGCGTGGGAATTCCCGGAATTCGATCCCACTGGGATTGTTCCTGGAGTGGGAAGAGGAGAAAGAAATGGGATTTCATTCCCTCCATCCCATTTCGGCACCCCTGGGGTTGTCTCGAATTGTCTGGGATTGTTTGGGATTGTCTGGGAATGTCTGGGATTGTTTGGGATTGTCTGGGATTGTGTCCTGCCCCGAAATTCCCACCCTGACATGGGAATCCGAGGGAATTCGATCCCACTGGGATTGTTCCTGGAGTGGAGAAGGGGGAAAAAATTTGGATTCCATTCCTTCCATCCCATTTTTGTGCCCCTGGAATTGTCTGGGATTGTCTGGGATTGTGTCCTGCCCCAAAATTCTCATCCCCAGGGTGCGAATTCCAGGGAATTCGATCCCGCTGGGATTGTTCCTGCCGCGGGGAGAGGAAAAAGAAATGGGATTTCATGCTTTCCATCGCGTTTCGGTGTCCCTGGGGTTGTCTGGGATTGTGGTTCTGCACTAAAATTCCCAGCCCCGGCGTGGGAATTCGATCCCGGCGGATTATCAAGCCACTGGGATTTTTCCTGGAGCGGGGAGAGCAAAAAGAAATGGGATTCCATTCCTTCAATCCCATTTTGGTGCCCCTGGAATTATCTGGGATTGTCTAGGATTGTGTTCTGCCCTGAAATTCTCATCCTTGGCGTGGGAATTCCCGGGAATTGGATCCCACTGGGATTGTTCCTGGAGTGGGGAGAGGAGAAAGAAATGGGATTTCATTCCCTCCATCCCATTTCGGCACCCCTGGGGTTGTCTGGAATTGTCTGGATTGTCTGGGATTGTCTGAGATTGTCTGGAATTGTCTGGGATTGTCTAGGATTGTGTTCTGCCCCGAAATTCTCATCCCCAGGGTGGGAATTCCAAAGAATTCGATCCCGCTGGGATTGTTCCTGCAGTGGAGAGGGTGGAAAATAATCGGGATTTCATTCCTTCCATCCCATTTCTGTGACCCTGGGATTGTCTGGGATTGTGTTCTGCACTAAAATTCCCAGCCCCGGCGTGGGAATTCCATCCCGCCGGGTTATCAAGGCGCTGGGATTTTTTCCTGGAGTGGGGAGAGGAGAAAGAAATGGGATTTCATTCCCTCCATCCCATTTCGGCACCCCTGGGGTTGTGTCCTGCCCCGAAATTCCCACCCCTAGAATGGGAATTCCAGGGAATTGGATCCCGCTGGGATTGTTCCTGCGGCTGGGAGAGGAAAAAGAAATGGGATTTCATTCCTTCCATCTCATTTTGGTGCCCCTGGTGTTGTCTGGGATTGTCTGGGATTGTGTCCTGCCCCGAAATTCCCATACTTGGCATGGGAATTCCCGGAATTGGATCCCACTGGGATTGTTCCTGGAGCGGGGAGAGGAGAAAGAAATGGGATTTCGTGTTTTCCATCCCATTTCGGCACCCCTGGGGTTGTCTTCAATTGTCTGGGAATGTCTGGAATTGTCTGGGATTGTCTGGGGTTGTCTGGGATTGTGTCCTGCTCCGAAATTCCCATACTTGGCATGGGAATTCCCGGAATTGGATCCCGCTGGGATTGTTCCTGGAGCGGGGAGAGGAAAAAGAAATGGGATTTCATTCCTTCAATCCCATTTTCGTGCCCCTGGAATTGTCTGGGATTGTATCCTGCCCCGAAATTCCCAGCCCTGGTGTGGGAATTCGATCCCGCCGGGTTATCAAGGCGCTGGGATTTTCCTGGGATTGTCTGGAATTATCTGAGATTGTGTTCTGTCCCAAAATTCTCATCCCCAGGGTGGGAATTCCAAAGAATTCGACCCCGCTGGGATTGTTCCTGGAGTGGAGAGGGTGGAAAATAATCGGGATTTCATTCCTTCCATCCCATTTCTGTGCCCCTGGAATTGTCTGGGATTGTCTGGGATTGTCTGGGATTGTCTGGGAATTGTCTGGGATTGTGTCCTGACCCGAAATTCCCACCCCTGGAATGGGAATTCCAAAGAATTCGATCCCGCTGGGATTGTTCCTGCGGCGGGGAGAGGAAAAAGGGATGGGGTTTCGTGATTTCCATCGCGTTTCGGTGTCCCTGGGGTTGTCTGGGATTGTGTTCTGCACTAAAATTCCCAACCCCGGCGTGGGAATTCCATCCCACCGGGTTATCAAGGCGCTGGGATTGTTGCTGAGTGGGAAGATGAAAAATAAATGGGATTTCATTCCTTCAATCCCATTTTGGTGCCCCTGAATTGTCTGGGATTGTCTAGGATTGTGTTCTGTCCCAAAATTCTCATCCCCAGGGTGGAAATTCCAAGGAATTCGATCCCACTGGGATTGTTCCTGGAGTGGGGAGAGGAGAAAGAAATGGGATTTCATTCCTTCAATCCCATTTCGGCACCCCTGGGGTTGTCTCGAATTATCTGGGAATGTCTGGAATTGCTGGGATTGTCTGGGATTGTCTGGGATTGTGTTCTGCCCCGAAATTCCCACCCCTAACATGGGAATTCCAAAGAATTCAATCGCGCTGGGATTGTTCCTGCAGTGGAGAAGGGGGAAAAAATTGGGATTCCATTCCTTCCATCCCATTTCTGTGGCCCTGGGATTGTCTGGAATTGTCTGGAATTGTGTCCTGCCCAAAATTCTCATCCCCAGGGTGCGAATTCCAGGGAATTCGATCCCGCTGGGATTGTTCCTGCGGCGGGGAGAGGAAAAAGGGATGGGGTTTCGTGATTTGCATCGCGTTTCGGTGTCCCTGGGGTTGTCTGGGATTGTGTTCTGCACTAAAATTCCCAGCCCCGGCGTGGGAATTCCTGGGGAATTGGATCCCGCTGGGATTGTTGTGTCTGGAGGGGAGAGGGAGAAAGAAAAAGAAAAAAATGGATTTCATTCCTTCCATCCCATTTCGGCCTCTCTGGGATTGTCTGGAATTGTCTGGGATTGTGTTCTGCACAAAAATTCCCAGTCCGGCGTGGGAATTTCAGGGAATTGGATCTCTCCGGGTTATCAGGGCTCTGGGATTGTTGCTGGAGTGGGGAGAGGAAAAAGAAATGGGATTTCATTCCCTCCATCCCATTTCTGCGCCCCTGGGTTGTCTCGAATTGTCTGGGAATGTCTGGAATTGTGTCCTGCCCCGAAATTCTCATCCCCAGGGTGGGAATTCCAGGGAATTCCATCCCGCTGGGATTGTTCCTGCAGTGGAAAGAGGAGGGAAAAATTGGAATTTCATTCCTTCCATCCCATTTCGGTGCCCGGGACGCTCTCCTGGAATTTCCCCCCATCCCAAAATTCAGTCCCGACTCGGGAATTCCAGAGAATTCGATCCCACGGGGAATCCCTGTGGGGTGACACAGGAGGATGGGGACAGCGCGGGTGGCACCGTGGGAAAGGGGACAGGGAGGGGACAGGGATGGGACAGGGATGGGGACAGGGAGGGGACAGGGATGGGGACAGGAACAAGGACAGGGGACAGGGAGAGAGGTGACAGAGCTGGGGACAGCTCCGAGGGAGGGGAACAGGGTTGGGGACAGCTCTGCCGTGACTTCCCAGCATCCCCGGGCGCACTTTGAAGCGGTTTCCAGGAAAGTTGGATTTTCCCTGCGGCCGCATCCTGTGCAAAGGGCAGCGACACATCCGGGCCACCCCCCCCGAGCCCCCCGGACCCTCGGGGGGATCCCCCCGTGTCCCCCTGACCCTGCCGAGGAGGGACAGAGGGGACAGTGGTGACATCTTCGGTGTCCTGAACCCTCGAAACCCCCCTGACCCTGTCGGGAAGGGACAGCGGTGACATCCCGGTGTCCTGAACCCCCCCAAACACCCTGATCCTGTTGGGAGGGGACAGAGGGGACAGAGGGGACAGAGGTGACAAGCGGTGACATCCCTGTGCCCTGAACCCCTCGGACCCTGCTGGGAGGGGACAGAGGGGACAGCGGTGACATCCCGATGTCCTGAGACCCTCGAAACCCCCTGACCCTGTCGGGAAGGGACAACGGTGACATCCCGGTGTCCTGAGGCCCCCCGACCCTGCTGGGAGGGGACAGAGGTGACATTCCGGTGTCCCAAACATCCCCCGTGTCCCCCTGACCTTGCCGGGAGGGGACAGCCGTGACAGTGGTGACATCCCGGTGTCCTGAACCCCTCGAAACCCCCTGACCCCGTCGGGAAGGGACAGCGGTGACAGCGGTGACATTCCGGTGGTCCTGGACCCCCCACCGACCCTGCTGGGAGGGGACAGAGGGGACAACGGTGACATCCCGGTGTCCCGAACCACTCCAAACCCCCTGATCCTGCTGAGAGGGGACAGAGGGGACAAGCGGTGACATCCTGGTGTCCCAAACACCCCCGTGTCCCCCTGACCTCTCTGGGAGGTGACAGCGGGTGGACATCCCGGTATCCTGAGCCACTCCAAACCCCCCTGAATCCTGCTGGGAGGTGACAGCGGTGACAGCGGTGACATCTCGGTGTCCTGAACCCCCCCAAACACCCTGATCCTGTTGGGAGGAGACAGGGGGGACAGAGGTGACATCCCGGTGTCCCAACCCCCCCCGTGTCCCCCTGACCGTCCCGGGAGGTGACAGAGGTGACGGCGGTGGACATCGCGGTTGTCCTGAACCCCCCCGGACCCTGCTGGGAGGGACAGAGGTGACAGCGGTGACATCCTGGTGTCCTGAGACCCCCAAAACCCCCCTGACCCCATCGGGAGGTGACAGCGGTGACATCCCGGTGTCCCCTGAGCGGCCTCCCTGGGATGGGGAGGGGACCCCAAACCCCAAATCCGGGATTGGGGAGGTTTGGGATGGAGACGTGGAACTGGGAACTGAATCCTGAACTGGGAACAGAATTCCTGAACTGGGAACAGAAATCCTGAACTGGGAACAAAAATCCTGAACTGGGAACAGAATTCCTGAACTGGGAACAGAAATCCTGAACTGGGAACAGAAATCCTGAACTGGGAACAGAAATCCTGAACTGGGAATAGAAATCCCGAACTGGGAACAGAAATCCCGAACTGGGAACAGAAATCCCGAAGTGGGAAACTGAAATCCTGAACTGGGAACAGAAATCCTGAACTGGGAACAGAAATCCTGAACTGGGAACAGAAATCCCGAACTGGGAACAGAAATCCCGAACTGGGAACAGAATTCCTGAATTGGGAACAGAATTCCTGAACTGGGAACAGAATTCCTAAACTGGGAACAGAGATCCTGAACTGGGAATTGTGAAAAACGGGTTTTACTATGTCGGTAAAATTTAAACATTTTAATAAAAAACAACAGGACACACACAAAGCAAAGGGTTAAAACGGTTCAAAGCCGCGCGGTTTGTTCTGGGTTTTTTAAAATCCACTTTACCACACATCAACTTGCTGCATATTTATAATTTCTTATGCAGAGTAAAAAATTTCTGAGAACTGTTTGGCACAGTTGCTCCTCGGGTCTGGTGGTTTTTTGGTTTTTTTTTTTTTTAGAACACGGTGTTTTTTGGGTTGTGGTTTTAGTTTTTTTTTATTATTTTCATTCGGGTGCTGCCTTTTGCAGCCGTGGGTGTTGATAGGTGTCGTGTCGGTTTTTATCGCACCTTCACGGGCTGTTATTTTAATTAGGCGGGTAATTGAAGCAAATTATCTTATAAAAAACCCTCATGTTTCGTTTTTGCTATCAGAAGAAAAGAAAAAACCTTTATTTATACAGGAAAAAATGAAAATATTTTAACATTATACACAGAGCGTTTATCCCGATAGTTGGGAAAAGCCAACGATGTCAGGAACTTCTAACTGGGAACAGAAATTCTGAACTGGGAACAGAATTCCCGAACTGGGAACTGAAATCCTGAACTGGGAACAGAAATCCCAAACTGGGAACAGAATTCCTGAACTGGGAACAGAAATCCTGAACTGGGAACTGAAATCCTGAACTGGGAACTGAAATCCTGAACTGGGAACAGAAATCCCGAACTGGGAACAGAAATCCTGAACTGGGAACAGAAATCCTGAACTGGGAACAGAAATCCTGAACTGGGAACAAAACTGGGAACAGAAATCCTGAACTGGGAACAGAGATCTCGAACTGGGAATAGAAATCCTGAACTGGAACAGAAATCCTGAACTGGGAACAGAAATCCCGACTGGGAACAGAAATCCTGAACTGGGAACAAAAATCCTGAACTGGGAACAGAAATCCTGAACTGGGGACTGAAATCCTGAACTGGGAACAGAAATCCCGAACTGGGAACAGAAATCCTGAACTGGGAACAGAAATCCTGAACTGGGAACAGAATTCCCAAACTGGAACAGAAATCCTGAACTGGGAACAGAGATCCTGAACTGGGAACTGAAATCCTGAACTGGGAACAGAAATCCTGAACTGGGAACAGAAATCCCGAACTGGGAACAGAAATCCTGAACTGGGGACAGCAGTGTCCCCTCGGGGGGGTGGCAGGAGGGTCAGGGGTGGCAGTGTCCCCGGAGGGGTGGCAGTGTCCCCTCGGGGGGGTGGCAGGGGGGTCAGGGTGGCAGTGTCCCCTCGGAGGGGTGGCAGTGTCCCCTCGGGGGGGTGGCAGTGTCCCCTCGGGGGGGGTGGCAGTGTCCCCTCGGTGGTGACAGGAGGGTCAGGGGTGGCAGTGTCCCCTCGGGGGGGTGGCAGGGGGGTCAGGGATGGCACTGTCCCCTCGGGGGGGTGGCAGAGGGGTCAGGGGTGGCAGTGTCCCTCGCGGGGGTGGCAGTGTCCCCTCGGTGGTGGCAGGGGGGTCAGGGATGGCGATGTCCCCTCGGGGGGTGGCACTGTCCCCTCGCGGGCCCGAGGGTGACTCAGTGTTATTTGCAGCTCAGGAAAAGGAAGCGGCGGTAGCTGAGAGCGGCTCCGGCAGCGACACCGGCCGGGCCACCGCAGACACTTCCCGGTCCCCAGGGGACGCGGAGCAGCCAGGGCAGGAAACAGCCACCGGGCAGGGGTCAGCCCGGCCACCCGGCCCCCCTGGGGACAGCAGGGACCCCCGGGGACAGCAGGGACCCTCCGGGGACAGCAGGGACCCTCCGGGACAGCAGGGACAACAGGGACCCTCCGGGGACAGCAGGGACCCCCCGAGCACCCCTCGGGGACAGTAGGGACCCCCCCGGGGACAGCAGGGACCCTCCGGGGACAGCAGGGACCCCTCGGGGACAGCAGGGACCCCCCGAGCCCCCCTGGGGACAGCAGGGACCCCCCGAACACCCCCGGGCATCCTGCAGGGTTTGGGGGTCGTGACACCCCCGTGGGTTGGGGACAATGTGACAGTGGTGGTGGCAAGAGGGATGTTCCACAGCTTGGCCACTCTATGAGATGGGGACAAGGGGACAGTGATGATGGCAGTGGCAGGACCTGGGCTGCCACGTCCTGACCCACCCCCGGCATCCTGCAGGGTTTGGGGGTCGTGACACCCCATGAGATGGGGACAAGGTGACAGTGGTGGTGACAGGAGCGATGTCCCACAGCTTGGCCACTCTCTATGGGGTGGGGACAAGGGGACAAGGTGACAATGGCCATGGGCAGGACCTGAGGTCTCCCCCAGGCATCCTGGAGGGTTTGGGGGTCCTCATGAGGAGGGACAATGTGACAGTGGTGGTGACAAGAGCGATGTCCCACAGCCCAGTCCCTCTCTATGAGATGGGGACAAGGTGACAGTGGTGGTGGCAGTGGTAGGACCTGGGGTGCCACGTCCTGACCCACCCCGGGCATCCTGCAGGGTTTGGGGGTCGTGACATCCCCATGGGATGGGGACAAAGTGACAGTGGTGGTGACAGGAGCGATGTCCCACAGCTTGGCCACTCTCTGTGGGGTGGGGACAAGGGGACAGGGGGAAAAGGGGACAAGGGGACAAGGTGACAATGGCCACGAGTAGGACCTGGGGTTCCCCCCCGGGGCATCCTGCAGGGTTTGGGGGTCACAATATCCCCACGGATTGGGGACAAGGTGACAGTGGTGGTGGCAGGAGCGATGTCCCACAGCCTGGCCACTCTCTATGGGATGGGGACAAGGGGACAAGGTGACAATGGCCATGAGTAGGACCTGGGGTCTCCACCCGGGCATCCTGCAGGGTTTGGGGGTCACAACATCCCCACAGACTGGGACAGTGTGACAGTGGTGGTGGCAGGAGTGATGTCCCACAGCCCAGTCCCTCTCTCTATGGGGTGGGGACAAGGGGACAGGGGGACAGTGACAGGATCTGGTGTCCCACATCCTGGACCCCCTGGACTCCCCCCCGGGCATCCCACAGGGTTTGGGGGTCCTCATGAGGAGGGACAAGGTGACAGTGGTGGTGACAGGACGGATGTCACACAGCCTGGCCACTCTCTATGGGATGGGGACAAGGGACAAGGTGACAATGGCCATGGGTAGGAACCTGGGGTCCCCCCCCGGGGCATCCTGCAGGGTTTGGGGGTCGTGACATCCCCATGGGATGGGGACAAAGTGACAGTGGTGGTGGCAGGAGCGATGTCCCACAGCCTGGACCCTCTCTATGAGATGGGGACAGGGGGACAGGGGGACAAGGGGACAGTCCCTCAAAGCCAGGAGTGACTGCACAGGCTGTGGGAATTTTTCTTTTTTTTTTTACTCCTCTCAAAGCGAGAGGCGACTCCATAAACTCTGGCAATATTTTTTTCCTCTCAAAGTGAGGAATTCTGCACAGGCTGTGGCTATAATTTTTTTTTTACTCCACTCAAAACAAGAGGTGACTGCACAGGCTGTGGGAATAATTTAAATTTCCTCAAAATGAGGGGTGACTGTGCATTTTTTGTGTGTGTGTAAAACATCGACCTTCCCACAAAATGAGAGGTTCTGCACAAGCTGTGAGTATAATTTTTTTTTCCTCTCAAAACCAGGAGTGACTGCACAGGCTCTGGGTATAATTTTATTTTTTTCTGTCAAAGCCAGGAGTGACTGCACAGGCTGTGGGAATAATTTTTAATTCCTTCAAAGTGAGGGGTTCTGCACAGGCTCTGGGAATTTTTCTTTTTTCCTCTCAAAGCTAGGACTGACTGCAAAGGCTGTGGGTATAATAATTTTTCTTTTTCACTCCTCTCAAAACGAGGTGTAACTACACAGGCTCTGGGTATAATTTTTCACTCCTCTCAAAGCGAGGTGCAACTGCACAGGCTGTGGGAATATTTTTTTTTTTTTCCTCTCAAGCCAGGGGTGACAGCACAGACTCTGTGTTTGTGTAAATTTTTTTTTTCTCTCACCCAGGGAAGAAGGAGTTGAACACACTGCAGGCTGTGAATGTAACTCAAATTTTTTATCTCCCTGCGCTGCTTTTACTTCTCCCTCTCACAAAGTTGTTGTTTTTCTTGTTTACTTCTCTTCACTTTGGTTTTTTTCTCCCACCCAAAGAAGGAAGGAACTGAACACTCTGCAGGCTCTGAGGATAATTCGAATTTTTGGCCTCCTTGCAATGGTTTTGCTTCCCCCTCTTAAAATTCGCTTTCTTGTTTACTTCACTTTGTTTTTTTCTCCCCCAGAGAAGGAGCTGAACTCTGCAGGCTGTGAGGATAATTCGAGTTTTTGGCCTCCCTCAGTGGTTTTGCTTCCCCAAATGACAAAGTCCCAGCGCCAAGGATGGAGTTGTGTTTTCACTCTGAGTGAATGGAAGCAGGCCTGACAAGGGGGGAGGGGACAGGAAATGGGTCTGGGAAATGGGATTGGATCGGTGGGATCGGGGATCAGTGGGGTCAGGGGTCAGTGGGGTCAGCACCCAATAGGATCAGGATCAGTGGGATCAGGAATCAATGGGATCAGGGATCAATGGGATCAGGACCCAACGGGATCAGGGATCAGTGGGATCAGGACCCAATGGGATCAATGGGATCAGGGAACAGTAGGATCAGAAATCAATGGGATCAGGGATGGGATCAGGACCCAAAGGGATCAGGGATCAGTGGGCCCAGGGATCAGGGATCAATGGGATCATGGTGAGATCAATGGGATCACGATGGGATCAGAAATCAATGGGATCAGGGGTCAGTGGGATCAGGGGTCAGTGGGATCAGGGATCAATGGGACCAGCACCCAATGGGATCTGGGATCAGGGATCAATGCGATCAGGGATCAATGGGATCAGGGATCAGTGGGATCAGGGATCAGTGGGATCAGGGGTCAATGGGATCAGGGATCAATGGGATCAGGACACAGTGGGATCAGAAATCAGTGTGATTAGGGATAAATGGGATCAGGGATCAATGGGATCTGGATCAATGGGATCAGCACCCAATGGGACCAGGAATCAATGGGATCAGGGATCACGGTGAGATCGGGACCTGATGGGATCAGGGATCAATGGGATCAGGGGTCAATGGCATCAGGCATCAGTGGGATCAGGGATCAATGGGATCAGTGGGATCAGGGATCACGGTGGGATTGGGAATGAATGGGATCCATGATCAATGGGATCAGTGATCAATGGGATCAGGACACAATGGGATCAGGGAATCACAGTGGGATCAGCACTCATGGGACCAGGGATCAATGGGATCAGGACCCAGTGGGATCAAGGAACAATGGGATCAGCACACAATGGGATCAATGGGATCAGGGTCGATGGGATCAGGGTTCGATGGGACCAGCACCCAATGGGATCAGAAATCAATGGGATCAGGGATGCGATCAGGATCAATGGGATCAGGGATGCGATCAGGGATCAATGGGATCAGGGATCAGTGGGATCAGGGATCAATGGGATCAGGGATCAGTGGGATCAGGGATCATGGGATCAGGGATCAATGGGATCAGAAATCAATGGGATCAGGACTCAATGGGATCAGAAATCAATGGGATCAGGGATCAATGGGATCAGAAATCAATGTGACCAGGACACAATGGGATCAATGGGATCAGGGATCAATGGGATCAGGGGGTCGATGGGATCAGGGATCAGTGGGATCAGGGATCAATGGGATCAGGGATCATGGGATCAGCACTCCCCAGGCTGCGCTGGCGGCTCCAGGACTGAACCCCGCTGGTCCCAGCGCTGGGGACACGGTGGGACCGGGAATGTAGCGATTTTGCACCGGAAATGTCGCGATTGGCACCAGCAATCAGCACCGGGAATGTCACAATCAGCACCGGGAATGTCACAATTGGCACCGGGAATGTCGCTATTGCCACAGGGAATGTCGCGATCGGTGGGGCGGGGCCGGGGGCTGCGGGCCTCAGCCCTTCCTGCAAAGGGGGGGACAGGGGTGAGTCCCGCAGCCCTGGGGACACGGGTGACAATGGCAGCGAAGCCACAATCCCTGCTGTGTCCCCTTCCCGGGGTGTCCCCTCTCTCAGGAGTGTCCCCTCTTCCCAGAATGTCACCTCTCCCCAGGTTGTCCCCTCTCCCCAGGATTTCCTCTCTCCGGGTTGTCCCCATCCCTGTCCCCCGCGCTATCCCCATCCTGTCCCCATCCCTGTCCCCCTCTCGGGGCTGTCCCCGTCCCTGTCCCCATCCCTGTCCCCTCTCGGGACTGTCCCCTCTCTCCGGGCTGTCCCTATCCCTGTCCCCCCTTGTCCGGACTGTCCCATCCCTGTCCCCTCTCTCCACCCTGTCCCCATCCCTGTCCCCGGCTGTCCCCATCCCTGTCCCATCCCTGTCCCCCCCGGGCTGTCCCCACCCCGTGTCCCCTCCGAAGGTACCGGGTTTGGGGACACCTGCGCCCGGTGCCTCTGTCCCTGCCCCGCCGCCGCAGCGCCTCCAGCTCGGCCGCGTAATCCCGGCTGTGGGGACAGCAGTGACGTCAGGGGGTGGCACTGTCCCGGGAGGGGACACTGGGGGACCCCAAGGGGAGTAGGGACAGGATGGGATGGGACAGGGATGGGGACAGGGAAGGATTGGGGGACACACGGGGGGACAGGGACAGGGATGGGGACAAGGAAAGGGACAGGGACGGGACAGGGACAGGGATGGGACAGGGACAGGGATGGGACAGGGACAGGGATAAGACAGGTAAAGGGACAGTGAAGAGACTAGGGGACTGGGGGGACACACGAGGGGACAGGGACAGGGATAAGGAAAGGGACAGGGATGGGACAGGGATGGAGACAGGGACAGGGATGGGACAGGGACAGGGACAGGGACAGGGACAGGGATGGCGACAGGGACAGGGACAGGGACAGGGACAGGGACAGGGACAGGGATGGGGACAGGGATGGGACAGGGGTGGGACAGGGACAGGGATGGGGACAGGGACAGGGACAGGGAGGGGACAGGGATGGGACAGGGATGGGGACAGGGGTGGACAGGGACAGGGATGGGGACAGGGACAGTGAAGGGGACGAGGGACTGGGGGGACACACGAGGGGTCCCATGGGGGAGGGACAGGACAGGATGTCACAAGGGTGGGGAGTGGCCTTTTTTAGCGGGTGGTTGCTCTGGGGGTGGCAGAGGGCGACAAGGACCTTACAGGGGATGTCCCTGGGTGACAAGGACCTTGCAGAGCGTGACCCTAAGAAACAGGGACCTTACAGGGGGTGTCCTTTGGGGACAGGGACCTTACAGGGGATGTCCCCGAGGAACAGGTGATGTCCCCAGGGGACAGGGACCTTAAAGGGGGTGTCCCCGAGGAACAGGGGGATGTCCTTTGGGACAGGGATCTTACAGGGGGTGTCCGCAGGGACAGGTGGATGTCCCAGAGGAACAGGGACCTTACAGGGAGTGTCCTTTAGGGACAGGGACCTTACAGAGGGTGTCCCCGGGGGACAGGGACCTTACAGGGGATGTCCCCGGGGACAGGGAGTGTCCTTTGGGACAAGGACCTTACAGGGGCTGTCCCCGAGGAACAGGTGATGTCCCCAGGGGACAGGGACCTTACAGGGAGTGTCCTTTAGGGACAGGACCTTACAGAGGGTGTCCCCGGGGACAAGGACCTTACAGGGAATGTCCCCGAGGAACGAGGGGTGTCCTTTGGGGACAGGGACCTTACAGGGGGATGTCCCCGAGGAACAGGGGGTGTCCTTTGGGGACAGGGACCTTACAGGGGTGTCCCCGGGGGACAGGGACCTTACAGGAGTTATCCCCGGGGGAAAATGACCTTATAGAGGGATGTCCTTTGGGGACAGGGGATGTCCTTTGGGGACAGGGGGATGTCCCCAAGGGACAGGGACCTTACAGGCTGTCCTGGAGCTGGCTCTGTCGCGCCTGGCAGCGCTCCCGGCTCTCCCTCAGCTCCCGCTGCCGCTCCAGCTCCTCCCGCAGCCGCCGCCGCAGCTCCCGCGCCTGCTCCGCGCCCCGCGCCACCTCCTCTGGGGACAGCGGCGACAGCGGGGTCACCGCAGGGCCGAGCGCAACCCCCCCCCGCCACCCCCCGGCCGGTGGGACACCGCTCGGATTTGGGGACACGGCTGGGATTTGGGGACACTGTTCGGATTTGGGGACACGACTCGGATTTGGGGACACGGCTCAGATTTGGGGACACGGTTCAGGTTTGGGGACACGGCTCGGATTTGGGGACAGGGTTCATATTTGGGGACACGGTTCAGGTTTGGGGACACGTTCAGATTTGGGGACACGGCTGGGATTTGGGGACACAGTTCAGATTTGGGGACACGGCTGGGATTTGGGGACACGGTCAGGTTTGGGGACACGGTTCAGATTGGGGACTCGGCTCAGATTTGGGGACACAGTTCAGATTTGGGGACACGGCTCGGATTTGGGGACACGGCTCGGATTTGGGGACACGGCTCAGGTTTGGGGACACGGCTCAGATTTGGGGACACGGCTGGGATTTGGGGACACGGTTCAGATTTGGGGACACGGTTCAGATTTGGGGACACGGCTGGGATTTGGGGACACGGCTCGGATTTGGGGACACTGCTCGGATTTGGGGACACGGTGCAGATTTGGGGGACACGCTGGATTTGGGGACTCGGCTCAGATTTGGGGACACGGTGCAGATTTGGGGACACGGTCGGATTTGGGGACACGCTCGGATTTGGGGACACTGTTTCGGATTTGGGACACGGCTCAGGTTTGGGGACATGGCTCAGATTTGGGGACACGGCTCACCTCGCAGTGTCACTTTGTCACCCGCCGCTCATCCCGCTCGCGCCGCAGCGCCACCAGCTCGTGTCGCAGCGCGGTGACATTGGCCTCCAGCCTGGCCTGGGGACAGGGGACACTTGGGGACAGTGCGGGGCATTGTCCCCAACCCCTGCCCCACGGCTCTGCGTCCTGCTGCTCTGCCTCGGTGTCGCTCAGTGTCCCCAAGATGTCCCCACGCTCCTGGTGGCTTGGGTGCACCCTCATCTTCCTCAAAGTGTTGGGGACACAAATTTGGGGACAGATTTGGGGACAGATTTGGGGACATGGATTTGGGGACATGGATTTGGGCACAAGGATTTGGAGACAAGAATTTGGGGACAGATTTGGGGACAGATTTGGGGACAGATTTTGGACAGATTTGGGGACACGGATTTGGGGACACGGATTTGAGGACAGATTTGGGGACAGATTTGGGGACAAGAATTTGGGGACATGGATTTGGGGACAAAGATTTGGGGACATGGATTTGAGGACAGGTTTGGTGACACAGATTTGGGACACAGATTTGGGGACAGGTTTGGGGACAAGGATTTGTGAGACAAGAATTTGGGACACAGATTTGTGACATGGATTTGGGAACACGGATTTGGGGACACTGATCTGGGGACACGAATTTGCGGACAAGAATTTGGGGACATAGATTTGGGGCAGATTTAGGGACACAGATTTGGGACATGGATTTGGGGACAAGAATTTGGTGACAAGGATATGGTGACACGAACTTGGGGATACAGATTTGGGGACACAGATTTAGGGACATGGATTTGAGGACATGGATTTGGGGACAAGGTTTGGGGCATGGATTTGAGGACAAGAATTTGGGGACTCGGATTTAGGGGACACAGATTTGGTGACAGATTTGGGGACAAGGATTTGGGGACAGATTTGGAGACACAGATTTGGGGACAGATTTGGGGACACGAATTTGGGGACAAGAATTTGGGAACAGATTTGGGGCCAGGTTTGGGGACAATCCCTGCTTGTCCCGCTGCCCCTGGAGCAGATGTCACCGTCCCGGCTGGCCGAGGTCACCCCGCGGTGACACCGCCGGTGCCAGGGAGGGGACAGAGCTGTCCCCAGCCCCCCGGCCATTGTTCGCCTCTTCCTCCGGGCCCTGCCCGGCCGCGACCGCGGCTAAAAATACCCGGGAGGGACCAACCGGGGAGCGCCCGCCCCGCTGCGGCCTCGGCACCGGGAATTAACGGGATGGAACACCCGGGGCTTGGGACACGGGAATTACCGAGATGGAACACTCGGGACATGGGGACAAGGGAATTACCGGGAGTGGGGACCCGGGATCTCGGGAATTACCGGGATGGAATACCCGGGACACGGGATTACAGGGATGGAGACACTCGGGGCTTGGGGACACGGGAATTACCGGGAGGGGCACTCGGGGGACACGGGAGTTACCCGGAGGGAGGCACCGGGGGCTCGGGAATTACCGGGATGGAACACCCGGGATCTCGGGAATTACCGGGATGGAACACCCGGATCTCGGGAATTACCGGGATGGAACACCCGGGGCTTGGGGACACGGGAATTACCGGGAGGGGGCACCCGGGACAGGGGAATTACCGGGAGGGAGGCACCCGGGATCTCGGGACCGGGAATTACCGGTGGAACACCCGGGGGACACGGGAATTACCGGGATGGAACACCCGGGGGACACGGGAATTACCGGGATTGAGCACCCGGGACACGGGAATTACCGGGATTGAGCACCCGGGACACGGGAATTACCGGGAGGGGGAACCGGGACACGGGAATTACGGGATGGAACACCCGGGGGACACGGGAATTACCGGGATGGACACCCCAGGACACGGGAATTACCGGGATGGAACACCCAGGACACGGGAATTACCGGGATGGAACACCCGGGACACGGGAATTACCGCGATGGAACACCCGGGACACCGGGAATTACCGCGATGGAACACCCGGGACACCGGGAATTACCGGGAGGGGGAACCGGGACACGGGAATTACCGGGATTGAGCACCCGGGGGACACGGGAATTACCGCGATGGAACACCCGGGATCTCAGGACCGGGAATTACCGGGATGGAACACCCGGGGCTTGGGAATTACCGGGAGTGGGGACTCGGGGCTTGGGGACACGGGACTTACCGGGAGGGGCACTCGGGGGACACGGGAGTTACCCGGAGGGAGGCACCGGGGCTCGGGAATTACCGGGATGGAACACCCGGGATCTCAGGAATTACCGGGATGGAACACCCGGGACACGGGAATTACCGGGAGTGAGACACTGGGGCCTCGGGAATTACCGGGAGGAGGCACCGGGGGCTCGGGAATTACCGGGAGTGGACACCGGGAACCTCGGGACACGGGAATTACCGGGAGGGGGCACCCGGGATCTCGGGAATTACCGTGAGGGAGGGACCCAGGGTTCGGGACATGGGAATTACCGGGAGGGGGCACCCGGGACACGGGAATTACCGGGAGGGGGCACCCGGGACACGGGAATTACCGGGATGGAACACCCGGGATCTCAGGAATTACCGGAAGCGGCACCCGGGATCTCAGGACACGGGAATTACCGGGATTGAGCACCCGGGCATTGGAACACCGGAATTACCGGGAGGGGGCACCCGGAGCCTCGGGAATTACCGGGATAAAATAGCCGGGATCTCGGGAATTACCGGGATGGGGCACCCGGGGGTTGGGGACACGGGAATTACCGGGATGGAGGAACCCGGGACACGGGAATTACCGGGAGGTGGCACTGGGGACACGGGAGTTACCGGGAGGGGGCACCCGGGATCTTGGGACACGAGAATTACCCGGAGGGAGTACCGGGAATTACCGTGAGGGGGCACCGGGGGCCTCGGGAATTGCCGGGATGGAGGCACCCGAGGCTTGGGGACATGGGAATTACCGGGAGGGGGCACCGGGAATTATCGGGATGGAGAAACCCGGGGCATTGGGACACGGGAATTACCGGGATGGGGACCCGGGGACACGGGAATTACCGGGAGTGGGGACCCGGGATCTCGGGACCGGGAATTACCGGGAGGCGGCACCCGGGGCATTGGGACACGGGAATTACCGAGAGGGGGCACTCGGGGGACACGGGAGTTACCGGGATTGAGCACCCGGCGCCTCGGGACACCGTTGTCCCCACGTCATTTCCCACAACAAACTATCACTGCCATCCTTCAGCCACCTACGGTGACACTGAGGGACTGGTGAGGTGACAGTGACCATTGTCCCCACCCCATTTCCCACCCCAAACTGGCCCCGGCCATCCCTCAGCCACCTACGGGGACAGGGGACAGCGTTTAGGTCCCAGATAAGGGGACAACGAGCATTGTCCCCATCCCAAAGTGACCAAGCACCGCCTTGTCCCCATCCTGTGTCCCCACCGGGACTGGAGATGGCGTGAGAGACTGGTGAGGGGACAGTGACCATTGTCCCCATCCCATTTCCCACCCCAATGTGGCCACTGCCACCCCTCAGCCACCTACGGGGACAGGGGACAGTGGTTAGACCCCGGATAAGGGGACAATGACCATTGTCCCACCCCAAACCGGCCACCACCATCCCTCCTCCACCTATGGGGACACTGAGGGACTGGTGAGGTGACAGTGTCCGTTGTCCCCACCCCAAACTGTCCCCTGCCACCCCTCAACCACCTACGGGGACACTGAGGGGCTGGTGAGGGGACAGTGACCATTGTCCCCAGCCCATTTCCCACCCCAAACTGCCACTGCCACCCTCAGCCACCTATGGCGACACTGCGGAGCTGGCAAGGGCACAGTGTCCGTTGTCCCCACCCCAAACTGTCCCCTGCCATCCCTCCTCCACCTACGGGGACACTGAGGGGGTGGCAAGGCGACAGTGGCAGTTGTCCCCACGTCATTTCCCACCCCAAGCTGCCACTGCCACCCCTCAGCCACCTACGGTGACACTGAGGAGCTGGTGAGGGGACAGTGACCATTGTCCCCACCCCAAACTGTCCCCTGCCACCCCTCAGCCACCTACAGGGACACTGAGGGGCTGGAGAGGTGACAGTGACCATTGTCCCCAGCCCATGTCCCACCCCAAAGCGACCACTGCCACCCCTCAGCCACCTACGGGGACAGGGGACAGTGGTTAGACCCCGGATAAGGGGACAGTGACCGTTGTCCCCACCCCAAACCGGCCACTGCCACCCCTCAGCCACCCTCGGGGACACTCAGGAGCTGGTGAGGTGACAGTAACCATTGTCCCCAGCCCATTTCCCACCACAAACTGTCCCTGCCATCCCTCCTCCACCTACGGTGACACTGAGGGGCTGGCAAGGGGACAGTAACCATTGTCCCCACGCCATTTCCCACCCCAAACTGTCCCCTGCCATCCCTCCTCCACCTACGGGGACATTGAGGGACTGGTGAGGGGACGGTGACCATTGTCCCCACCCCAAACTGACCACTGCCACCCCTCAGCGACCTACGGGACAGGGGACAGTGGTTAGACCCCGGATAAGGGGACAGTGACCGTTGTCCCCACCCCAAACTGTCCCCTGCCACCCCTCAGCCACCTACGGGGACACTGAGGGGCTGGTGAGGGGACAGTGACCATTGTCCCCACCCTGAACTGGCCACTGTCACCCTTCTCCACCTACGGGGACACTGAGGGGGTGGCAAGGGGACAGTGACCATTGTCCCCAGCCCATGTCCCACCCCAAACTGTCCCCTGCCACCCCTCAACCACCTACGGTGACACTCAGGAGCTGGAGAGGTGACAGTGACCACTGTCCCCACCCCAAACTGTCCCCTGCCATCCCTCAGCCACCCTCGGGGACACTCAGGAGCTGGCGAGGTGACAGTGACCATCGTCCCCAGCCCATGTCCCACCCCAAACCGGCCACCACCATCCCTCAGCCCCCTCGGGGACACTCAGGAGCTGGTGAGGTGACAGTGACCATTGTCCCCACGCCATTTCCCCCCCCAACCCTCCCCCCACGTACCGCCCGCTCGCGACAGGACACCAGGCTGGCATTGTCCCTCCTGCTGTCACCTCGCGCCCTCTCCAGCTCCCTCCTCAGCTCGTCCCCGTCTCGCTCCAGGCGCTCCCTGCTCCTCTCCAGCTCCTCCAGGCGCTCCCCGAGCTCGCGACTCTCGTTGGCCGCTCTGTCGCGACATCCCCGCAGCTTCCCCAGCGCCTCGGAGCGCCACACCATCACCGCCACCGCCACTGTCACCGCGGCCACCAACAGCAGCAGCGCCGCGCACAGCGCCAGCACCTTCAGGGTGGCTCTGGGCACCGCGGGGTCCATGCTGGAGGGGACACAGGGGACAGCAGGGGACAGAGGAGCCGCTCCGGTGGTGGCCGTGCCGGGATGTGCTGGTGGCACTGCTGGTGGCTCCGTAATTGTCGCGTGTGGGTTGAGGTTTGTCGCAGGTGCCAGCCCAGAATAGGTTTTGGTCTGGGTGGTGTCCCAGCCGCGGGGACAAGGCGGGGTGACCTCGGTGACCGCTGGGGTGTCACCCGAGCAAGGACGAGCTGGGGTTTACTGGGTTGTACTGGGTTGTACTGGGTTGTACTGGTTTTACTGGTTTTACTGGTTTTATTGGGTTTTATTGGGAATTGGTTCAGAAAAAGAGGAATTGGGGAATAGCTGTGGCTCAGGGCAGCGTTGTGACGTCCTCGTGTCCCTCTGTCCTTGTCCCCGTGTCCTTATGTCCCTCTGTCCCAGTGTCCCCATGTCCCCGTGTCCCTGTGTCCTTGTCCCCATGTCCCTGTGTCCCCGTGTCCCCTCTTGTGTCCTCGTGTCCTTATCCCCTCCTGTGTCCCAGTGTCCGCATGTCCCCGTGTCCCTGTCACTCACTGTGTCCCCGTGTCCCTGTGTCCCATATCCCCACGTCCCCATGCCCCTGTGTCCCGGTGTCCCCGTGTTCCCGTGTCCCCATGTCACTCTGCCGTTCTGTTCCTCTGTCCCCGTGTCCTTGTGTCCCCGTGTCCCCTCCTGTGTCCTCCTGTCCCTGTGTCCCTGTGTCTCCATGTCCCTGTGTCCCCGTCCCTGTGCCCGTCCCCCACTGTGCCCCTGTGTCCTTATCCGCTCCTGTGTCCCCGTGTCCCCTCCTGTGTCCTCGTGTCCCTATCCCCTCCTGTGTCCCTGTGTCCCTGTCTCCCACTGTGTCCTTCTGTCCCTGTGTTCCCGTGTCCCTGTCACTCACTGTGTCCTTGTATCCCTGTGTCTGTGTCCCCTTCTGTGTCCCAATGTCCCTGTCCCCTCCTGTCCCCCACTGTGTCCCCGTGTCCCTGTGTCCCCGTGTTCCGGTGTCCCGATGTCCCCATGTCTGCACGTCCCCATGTCCCTGTGTCATTCTGTCCCTCTGTCCCTGTGTCCCCGTGTCCTTGTGTCCTCGTGTCCCCTCCTGTGTCCCTGTGTCCTTCTGTCCCTGTGTCCCCGTGTCCTTATATCCCCATGTCCCCATGTCCCCGCGTCCCGGTGTCCCCGTGTCCCCATGTCCGCATGTTCCCATGTCCCCGTGTCCCCTCCTGTGTCCTCGTGTCCCTGTGTCCCCGTGTCCCTGTGCCCCTGTGTCCTTGTGTCCCTGTGTCTTTGTCCCCATGTCCCTGTGTCCCTATCCCCTCCTGTGTCCCCGTGTCCCCGTGTCCCTGTCCCCCACTGTGTCCCGGTGTCCCCGTGTCCCCATGTCTCCATGTCCCCGTGTCCCCGTGTCCCGGTGTCCCCCTGTCCCCATGTCCCCATGTCCCCGTGTCCCCATGTCCGCATGTGCCCATGCCCCCATATCCCCGTGTCCCCATGTCCCTGTATCCCCTCCTGTGTCCCTGTGTCCCCATGTCCCCGTGTCCCCATGTCCCCGTGTCCCGGTGTCCCCCTGTCCCCGTCCCCTCCCTCCCCGTGGTGGCCAGAGTGGAACGGTCACTCCGGGATGTCCCCACGGAGTTGGGGACACTGGGACAACGCTGAGCACCCTGAGGCCACTGCCACCCCCAGGCTGGGTGGGGACAGTCCCGTGTCACCCGCAGAGGGGACAGGGGGACCCCGCGGTGCTCGGTGTCACAGCAGGAGCGTCCCGAGGAGGAGCAGGAGCAGGAGCAGGGTGGGGACAGCGGGGGACACCGCGGGCCTGTCCCCTGCGGAGCGCGGGCTCCTCGCGTCCTGCAGCTGCTCCTGCAGGAACCGGAGCCGCTGCTGGAGCTGCGACCTGCGGGGACAGCGACACTGGGGACAGCGACAGCTACAGTGGGGACAGGGACAGTGGGGACAGGGACAGGGACAGGGATGGGGACAGTGGGGATAGGAATGGGACAGGGACAGAGGGGACAGCGACACTGGGGACAGGGATGGGGACAGGGGGGACAGGGACAGGGATGGGACAGGGACAGAGACGGTGACGGGGTGACAGTGACAGGGGTGACAGGGACCGCGGTGGCAGGGACAGGGGTGGCAGTGGCGGTGGCCGCGGGGCTCACCTGAGCCTCTGCTCCTCCTCCAGCTGCTCTCGCTGCTGCGTCACCTCTGTCCCCAAGCGCGGTTCTGCTCTGCAGAGGGGACACGGGACAGGGTGGCCCGGGGGACAGGGACAGGAAAAGACAGGGACAGGGTGGCCCAGGGAATGAGGGTGGCCCAAGGGACAGGGATCAGGACAACACAGGGGACAGGAGACAAGGCCCACGGGACAGTGCCCAGGGTGGCCCAGGGTGGCCCAGGGGCACAGGACAAGGTGGCCCCGGTGACCCAGGGGACAGGGAACAAGGTGACCCAGGGGACAGTAGCCATGGTGGCCCAGGGGACAGGGACAAAGTGGCCCCAGGTGGCCCAGGGGACAGTAGCCATGGTGGCCCAGGGAATCAGGAGGGACAGGGAACAAGGTGGCCCAGGGGACAGAGGACAAGGTGGCCCCGGGTGGCCCAGGGGACAGTGCCCAGGGTGGCCCAGGGTGGCCCAGGGTGGCCCAGGGGACAGAGGACAAGGTGGCCCCGGGTGACCCAGGGGACAGTGCCCAGGGAATCAGGAGGGACAGGGAACAAGGTGGCCCAGGGGACAAGGATCAGGGTGGCCCAGGGGCCAGGACAAGACAGGGGACAGTGGCCATGGTGGCCCAGGGGACAGCGGCCACCCCGCGGTGACACTCACCCTCCAGCCGGGTGACATCGGCCAGCGCCCGCTCCAGCTCCGAGCTTTGTCCCCGCAGCGCTCCCTGAGCGGTGACACGGTGACAACCCCGCCACTCCCCCTCGGGCTGTCCCCAAACCCCCGGAGCTGATGTCCCCATGTCCCCAACACCCCACCAGCTCCTCCCTGCAGCGCTGCCACCCCTCTCGCGACACGGCCAGGGACCTGTTGGTGACATCCAGAGCTTTCTGCAGCTCCGCCGTGGAATTGCTGTGACACCGCAGGGTGGGGACAGCCACCGCCACCACCGCGGCCACCACCAGCGTCACGGTGGCCACCAGGGTGGTGACAGCTGCCACCACCTTCCAGGGTCGCGTCATGGTCGCAGAACTCGGAGGTTTCGATTCTTCAAAATGACACAAAAAAAAAAAAAAAAAAAAAAAAAAAAAAAAAAGGGGTTTCCAGGAAATCACGTGGTTCCCAAAATCCCCAGCACGGGGACAGTCGGTGACCTCCGGGGTGGCTTTGGGGACATCCATGGGGTGGCTCTGGGGACATTCCCGGAGTGGATTTGGGGACACTCCCGGGCTGGTTTTGGGGACATTCACTGTCCAGATTTGGGGACATTCCCGGGATGGATTTGGGGACATTTGTGGTCCGGATTTGGGGACATTCTTGGGCTGATTTTGGGGACATTCCTGGGGTGGATTTGGGGGCATTCGTGGTCCAGATCTGGGGACATTTCTGGTCCAGATTTGGGGACACTCCCGGGATTGATTTGGGGACATTCCCGGTGTGGATTTGGGGACACTCCTGGGATGGGTTTGGGGACATTCATGGTCCGGATTTGGGAACATTACCGGGCTGGGTTCGGGGACAATCCCGGGCTGGCTTTGGGGACATTCCCAGGATTAATTTGGGGACATTCGTGGGATGGATTTGGGGACATTCCCGGGGCGGATTTGGGGGCATTCATGGTCCAGATTTGGGGCATTTGTGGTCCAGATTTGGGGACACACCCGGGGTGGATTTGGGGACATTCGTGGGATGGATCTGGGGACAATTCTGGGCTGGCTTTGGGGACATTCCCGGGGTGGCTTTGGGGACATTCGTGGGGTGGCTTTGGGGACATTCGTGGGATGGATTTGGGGACATTTCTGGTCCAGATTTGGGGACACTCCCGGGATTGATTTGGGGACATTTGTGGGATGGATTTGGGGACACTCCTGGGATGGGTTTGGGGACATTCGTGGTCCAGATTTGGGGACACTCCCGGGCTGGTTTTGGGACATTCCCAGGATTAATTTGGGGACATTCGCGGGATGGATTTGCGGACACTCCTGGGATGGGTTTGGGGACATTCGTGGTCCGGATTTGGGGACACTCGTGGATGGTTTTGGGGACACTCACGGGGTGATTTGGGACATTCATGGACTGGTTTTGGGGACATTCGCTGTCCAGATCTGGGGACATTCCCGGGATGGATTTGGGGACATTCACGGGATGGATTTGGGGACATTCGCTGTCCAGATTTGGAGACATTTCCCGGTCCAGATTTGGGGACATTCCCGGTGTGGATTTGGGGACACTCCTGGGATGGGTTTGGGGACACTCATGGTCCGAATTTGGGGACATTACTGGGGACATTCTTGGGCTGGTTTTGGGGACATTCGCGGGATGGATTTGGGGACATCCCGGGATGGATTTGGGGACATTCATGGTCCGTATTTTGGGACATTCCCAGGATGGATTTGGGGACATCCGTGGGGTGGCTCTGGGGACATTCCGGGGTGGATTTGGGGACATTCGTGGGATGTGTTTGGGGACATTCATGGTCCGGATTTGGGGACATTCGTGGGGTGGCTTTGGGGACATTCTTAGGGCGGATTTGGGGACATTCGTGTTCCAGATTTGGGGACACTCCCGGCTGGCTTTGGGGACATTCCCAGGATTAATTTGGGGACATTCACGGGATGGATTTGGGGACATTCTTGGGGCGGATTTGGGGACATTTGTGGTCCGGATTTGGGACACTCCTGGGATGGATTTGGGGACATTCCCGGTGTGACTTTGGGGACACTCCTGGATGGATTTGGGGACATTAATGGTCCGAATTTGGGATCACTACCGGGCTGGCTTTGGGGACGTTTGCGGGGTGGATTTGGGAACACGCTTGGGCTGGCTTTGGGACATTCTTGGGATGGATTTGGGGACATTCCCGGTGTGGCTTTGAGGACATTCCCGGGTCGGATTTGGGGACATTCGTGGTCCAGATTTGGGGACACTCCCGGGTTGGGTTTAGGGACATTTCGCTGTCCATATTTGGGGACATTTCTGATCCAGATTTGGGGACACTCGCGGGGTGGATTTGGGAACACGCTTGGGCTGGTATTGGGGACATTTGTAGAGTGGCTTTGGGGACATTCTTGGGATGGATATGGGGACATTCATGGTCCGTATTTGGGGACATTCCCGGGTTGGAGATAAATGGGTTTGGAAGATTTGGGGTTTGGGGGATTTGGGGCACGGGTTCCTGTGATAAGGGGATCAGGGAATGGGGATCAGTTTTATGGGATATTTGGGATCAGGATCTGGGATATTTGGGATCGGGGTTACTCAGGGAACGGGGTTCAATTTTATGCGATATTCGGGATCAGTTTTATGGGATATTTAGGATCAGGGTCTGGGATATTTGGGATCAGCGTTACTCAGGGAATGGGGATTGGGGTCTGGGATATTTGGGATCAGGGTGTGGGATATTCGGGATCAGATTTATGGGATATTTGGGAACAGTTTTATGGGATATTTGGGATCAGGGGTGTGGGATATTTGGAATATTTGGGATCAGAGTTACTCAGGGAATGGGGGATTGGGGTCTGGGATATTTGGGATCAGTTTTATGGGATATTCCGGATCAGTTTTGTGGGGTATTTGGGATCAGTTTTATGGGATATTTGGGATCCGTTTTATGGGATATTTGGGATCAGTTTATGGGATATTTAGGATCAGTTTTATGGATATTTGGGATCTGGGTCTGGGATATTTGGGATCTGAGGTGTGGGATATTTGCAATCAGAGATATTTAAGGAATGGGGGCTCAGTTTTATGGGATATTCGGGATCGGGATCTGAGATATTTGGGATCGGGGTGTGGGATATTTGGGATCAGAGACTCTCAGGGAATAGAGATTCAGTTTTATGGGATATTTGGGATCAGTTTTATGGGATATTTGGGATCAGGGGTGTGGGATATTTGGGATATTTGGGATCAGAGTTACTCAGGGAATGGGGCATCGAGGTCTGGGATATTCAGGATCAGGGTCTGGGATATTTGGGATCGGGATCTGGGATATTTGGGATCAGTTTTGTGGGGTATTTGGGATCAGGGTCTTGGATATTTGGGATTTAGGTCTGGGATATTTTGGATCGAGGTTTCTCAGGGAATAGGGATCAGTTTTATGGGATATTCGGGATCAGTTTCATGGGATATTTGGGATCGAGGGTGTGGGATATTTGAAATATTTGGAATCAGAGTTACTCAGGGAATCGGGGGGATCGGGGTCTGGGATATTTGGGATCAGTTTTATGGGATATCCGGGATCAGTTTTATGGGATATCTGGGATCAATTTTATGGGATATTTGGGATCGAGATCTGGGATATTTGGGATCAGTTTTATGGGATATTTGGGATCGAGATCTGGGATATTTGGGATCAGAGTTATTGAGGGAATGAGGATCAGTTTTATGGAATATTCGGGGATCAGTTTTATGGGATATTTGGGATCAGGGGTGTGGGATATTTGGGATATTTGGGATCAGAGTTACTCAGGGAATGGGGGATTGGGGTCTGGGATATTTGGGATCAGTTTTATGGAATATTTAGGATCAGTTTTATGGGATATTTGGGATCGGGATCTGGGATATTTGGAATCAGTTTTATGGGATATTTAGGATCAGTTTTATGGAATATTCGGGGATCAGTTTTATGGGATATTCGGGATCAGGGGTGTGGGATATTTGGAATGGGGGATTGGGGTCTGGGATATTTGAGATCAGGGTCTGGGATATTCGGGATCAGATTTATGGGATATTTGGGATCAGTTTTATGGGATATTTGGCATCAGGGTCTGGGATATTCAGGATCAGTTTTATGGGATATTTAGGATCAGTTTTATGGGATATCCGGGACCAGTTTTATGGGATATGGGATCAGTTTTATGGGATATTTGGGATCGGGATCTGGGATATTTGGGATCAGTTTTATGGGATATTTGGGATCGGGATCTGGGATATTTGGGATCAGTTTTATGGGATATTTAGGATCAGTTTTATGGTATATTTGGGATCAGGGTGTGGGATATTTGGGATCAGTTTTATGGGGTATTTGGGATCTGGGTCTGGGATATTTAGGATCAGTTTTATGGGATATTCAGGACCAGTTTATGGGATATTTAACATCTGCCTCCCTGAAATAAATGGGATTTGCAATATCCATCCCCTGGGCTATAACAGATCCAGGATTTTGGGATTTTCCCTGGCTGTGACACCCCCCAAACTCCCGATCCCAAACCGGGATCCTCCTTCCTCCCTCACCATCCCAAAAATAACTGCTCCACTTTTAGCACTTTTTCTTCTTCATGTGACAGAAATTTTTTTTTAAAACCCTCAAAAAAAAAAAAAAAAGGAGAAAAACACCAAATATTTACCAAAAACTTCCAGGTGCTTTTTTTTTTTTTTAGGTGTTTTTAACTTTTTTTTTTGTGTTATTTTGAGGCGGATTTTCGCCATCTGGAGAATAAAAAAGAGCTGGCAGGGGCGCTGAAGTGTCAGCGAAAAGGCTTTAAAAATGTTGTGATTATTATTATTTATGGGCTGCAGCCCCGGAGGGGGGAAGGAAGCCAAAAAAAAAAGTTCAAAAATAGCTGGAAAAAGTAAAAAAAAAAAAAAAAAAACACCAAAACAAACCGGGATGTTTTTTCCAGAAGCTCGTTTTGAATGTTTGGGATGCAAAAGCTGAAAAAAAAAAATAAAAATATGAAAGAAATAAAATAAACCTGGAAAATATATTGGGAAAGAGAGGAATTTTCCTGTGGAATTTTACATGGAGAAAAAAAAATTAATAAATTAAATAATCTGTGATCTCACAGCCCCTCAATTTTTGGGCTGTTAAAAAAAAATAAAAATTCGGGTTCCTGGAGACCCCCTGGGCTGTGTCGGATTTTTTTTTTAAATTTATTTATTTTTTTCCTGCTCGTTGTCCCAAAAAATTCCCGGATCCTGGAGGCTCCTCTCCCAAAGGAGACGCTTTGGGAAGGGTGGAAATTTCTGGAATTCCACAGTTGGAAAGATTCTGGTTGGAATTCCACAGCTGGATTTGGGTTAGAATTCCATAGAAAAAAATCTGGTTGCAATTCCACAGCTGGATGGGGTTGGAATTTTGCAGCTGGATCCTTGCTGGAATTCCATAGAAATATTCTGGTTGGAATTCCACAACTGGAAAGATTCTGGTTGGAATTTCACAGCTGGAAAGATTCTGGTTGGAATTCCACAACTGGATCCCGACTGGAATTCCTTATAAATATTCTGGCTGGAATTCCACAGCTGGAGGGGCTGAAATTCCGCAGCTGGATCTGGATTAACATTCCATAGAAAAATTCTGACTGGAATTCCACAGCTGGAAAGATTCTGGTTGGAATTTCACAGCTGGATTCCTGGGAATGTTTTGGATATCTGGGAATGCCCCGGTTTGGGACCCCACAGGTTCCAATTTGGGGTTCCCGGGGATGATCCAAGTTGGGATTCCCAGGGATTCTCTGATTTGGGATCAGGGATTTTGATCAGGAATTTCCCTGATTTTTATCTCTAATTTGGGGTTCCCAGGGATGCTTCGGTTTGGGATCCCACAGATTTTAATTTGGGATTCCCTGGAATAATCCAGGTCAGGAATTCCCGGGGATTCTCTGATTTGGGATCAGGGATTTTGATCAGGAATTTCCCTGATTTTTAACCCTGATTTGGGGTCCCGGGATGATCCCAGTTCCAGATTCCCAGAGATTCCCCAATTTGGGGTCCCCAGGGATGCTCCGGTTTGGGATCCCCACAGATTTCAATTTGGGATTCCCTGGAACAATCCAGTTCAGGAATGTCCAGGGATTCCCTGATTTGGGATCGGGGATTTTGATCAGGAATTTCCCTGATTTTTATCCCTGATTTGGGGTCCCCTGGAATAATCCAGGTCCAGAATTCCCAGAGATTCTCAATTTTGGGGTCCCCGGGGATTCTCTAATTTGGGGTTCCCGGGGAAGCTCCAATTCGGAATTCCCAGGGATTCCCCAATTTGGGGTTCCTTGGAATAATCCAGTTCAGGAATTCCCAGGGATTCCCCAATTTGGGGTTCTCTGGAATGATCCACTTCAGGAATTCCCACAGATTCTCTGATTTGGATCAGGGATTTCCCTGATTTTTATCCCTAATTTGGGGTCCCCGGGGATGCTCAGGTCCGGAATTCCCAGGGATTCTCAATTTTGGGATCCCTGGAGTTGCTCTGGATCTCCTGGGATTCCAAATTTTGGGGTCCCCAGGGATTCTCTGATTTGGGGTCTCTGGAGATGCTCTGGACCCTCGGATTCCAAATTTTGGGGTCCCCAGGGATTCTCTGAATTCCCCAGGGATTCTCAATTTTGGGGTCCCGGGGATCCCCCATTTGTGGATCCCAAATTTCCCTTCCCCTTTTCCCTCCCTGTTCCCTCTCACTTTGTTTTTTTTTTTTGTAAATGTATTTTTGTGCATTTTTCTCTATTTAGGGCCTTTCCAGCTGCTTCCTTTTGTCCTTTTCATTCAGACCCTGTCATTACATTTTCCATTCTTTCAAAGAAATAAAAAAAAAAAACCCAAACCCAAAAGCCTCTTCCTTTCCAGTTCCTCATTCCCGAGGGGAAGAGGATGAAAAATCCAAAATTCCAAATTAAAAAAAATTCCCAAATTCTCCCTCTTCCCTGTGGAGTTTTTAGGGTTTTGTTGTTGTGTTTTTTATTTTTTTTTGAGGGTGGAATATCCCAAAAAGCCTCCACGAGATCCCGACGTGCTGGCACATCCTTTTCCCATCTTTTTTTGGGATCTGGCCATCCCGAATTACCGGGGCGGGTCGGGAGCTGCCGGCTCCGGGCTCCCGTTCCCATTCCCGCTTGGAATGGGGCCTGGAATGGGGAAAAGAAGCAGCTGAGGGGGTTTTATTTTGGGTTTTTTATCCCATTTTTCCGCTCTCCCGGGATATTCCCAGTCCCGCTTCTCCCTCCAGGGTTGAATCCATCTCTGGATCACCCCAAAATTCACATTTAGGGGAGGTTTTGGGGGATTCTCATCCCGCATTCCCGCATTGCCTCATTCCCTCAGGATCCCGGATCCCGAATTCCCGAATTCCCTCAGGATCCCGAATCCCGTATTCCCACAGGATTTCGGCATTCCCACACAGAATTCCCAAATTCCAGCATTCCCAAATTCCCGCATTTCCTCATTCCCTCAGGATCCCGAATCCTGGATTCCCGCACTGAATTCCCACATTCCCGCATTCCCACAGGATCTCGGCATTCCCACACTGAATTCCCGAATTCCCAAATTCCCAAATTCCAGAATTCCCTCATTCCCATTCCACAGGATCTCGAATCCCTACATTCCACCATTCCCGAATTCCCGAATTCCACAGAATCCTGGATTCCAACATTCCCAGATTCCCGAATTCCCGGATTCCCACAGGATCCTGAATTCCGAAATTCCTGCATTCCCGCTTTCCTCCATTCCCGCATTCCTGGATTCTCAAATTCCCGAATTCCACAGGATCCTGGATTCCAGCATTCCCGCATTCCCACAGGATTTCGAATCCCTACATTCCAGCATTCTCGGATTCCCGAATTCCACAGGATGCCGGATCCTGGCATTCCAGCATTCCCGAATTTCCGAATTCCCACAGGATCCTGCATTCCAGCATTCCCGGCATTCCTGAATTCCCACATTCCCAAATTTTGGCATTCCACAGGATGCCGGATCCAGATTCAACATTCCCCATTCCTCATTTCCACAGGATCTCGAATCCCTGCATTGCAGCATTCCCGAATTCCACAGGATCCTGGATTCCAGCATTCCCAGATTCTCGAATTCCCGGATTCCCACAGGATCCTGAATTCCGAAATTCCTGCATTCCCGCTTTCCTCCATTCCCGCATTCCTGGATTCCCAAATTCCCGGGTTCCCACAGGATTTCGAATCCCTATATTCCAGCATTCCCGAATTCCCACAGGATCCTGCATTCCAGCATTCCCGGCATGCCCGGATTCCCACATTCCCAAATTTTGGCATTCCCTCATTCCCACAGGATGCCGGATCCTGGATTCCCATTCCCACATTTCCGCATTCCCACAGGATCTCGAATCTCTACATTCCAGCATTCCCGAATTCCCGAATTTCACAGGGTCCTGGATTCCAGCATTCCCGAATTCCCACAGGATCCTGGATTCCAGCATTCCCGCATTCCTGGATTCCTGCATTCCCACAGAATCCCGGTTTTCCCACACTGAATTCTCAAATCCCCGCATTCCCTCGTTTCCGGATTCCCACATTCTTGCATTCCCACAGGATCCCGGCATTCCCGGATTTTCCCCATTCCCGCATTCCCGAATTCCCACACAGGGTCCCGATTCCCACAGGATCCCGAATCCCGGATTCCAACATTCCCGGATTCCCTCATTCCCAGATTTCAGCATTCCCATATTGAATTCCCAAATTCCAGCATTCCCAGATTCCCGCATTCTCGGATTTCCGAATTCCCACAGGATCCCGGATCCCGGTCCTGTCCCGGCCGCTGCCACCGGGATCTTCCCCCGAGTTTCCCTGGGGACCGTGGGGACAATTCCTGGCACCGGGAAAATCAGGATCCGGGGAGAAACAGGATCCAGGGAAAACGGGATCCAGGGAAAACGGGATCCAGGAAAACGGGATCCAGGATGAGCAGGATCCAGGGACAAACGGGATCCAGGGACAAACGGGATCCAGGGACAAACGGGATCCAGGGATTAACAGGACCCAGGGAAAAATGGGATCCAAGGAAAACGGGATCCAGGGACAAACAGGATCCAGGAAATGCAGGATCCAGGGTAAAACGGGATCCAGGATAAGGAGAATTCAGGAATGAGAGAGAGAATCCAGGGACAGGTGGGATCCAGGGATAAGGAGCACCCAGGATAAGGAGAATCCAGGATAAGGAACACCCAGGATAAGGGAAATCCGGATAAGGAACACCCAGGATAAGGGAAATCCGGGATAAGGAGAATCCAGGATAGGGAGAATCCAGGATAAGGAAAATCCCGAATAAGGAGCACCCAGGATAAGGAGAATTCAGGATAAGGAGCAGCCTGGGATGAGGAGAATCTAGGGAAAAACAACACCCAGGATTGGGAAAATCCGGGATAAGGAACACCCAGGATAGGGACAATCCGGGACAAGGAACACCCGGGATAAGGAGAATTCAGGATAAGGAGAATCCAGGATAGGGAGAATCCAGGATAAGGAGAATGCAGGAAAAACAAGACCAGGATAAGGAAAATCCAGGACAAGGAGCACCCGGGGTAAGGAGAATTCAGGATAAAGAGAATCCGGGATAAGGAACCTCGGGACAAGGAGAATTCAGGATAAAGAGAATCCGGATAAGGAGAATCCAGGGATAAGGAGAATACAGGATAAAGAGAATCCAGGATAGGGAGAAGCCGGGATAAAGGGGAATCCGGGGAAAAACAACACCAGGGTAGGAGAATCCAGGACAAGGAAACACCCGGGATAAGGAGAATTCAGGACAAGGAAAACCCAGGGAAAAACAACAACCATGACAGGGGAAAAACCAGGACAAGCAGCAGCCGGGCACAGGCAGCACCCAGATTTTTGGGAAGGAGGGGTTGGAATGACACCTCGCCGTGGAATTTCAGCATTCCAGGTGCCTCCTCCCTCCCTCCCTCCCCCTCTCCCTCTCCCTCTCCCCCCCCGCCCGCCGTGGGATCCGCATCCGGCGGGACCGGGCCGGGATTTGGCCGCGTGTTTTAGCCAAGGATCCCCCCCCCGAGGGCCCCCGCACCCCCTTTGATCCCACATCCAGCGAAAAGGGTGGAAAGCAGGGTGGAAAAATGCCGCTCCGGGGCCAGGGCGGCTTGGAAAAGGGAAATGTTGTCCCGGGTTTGGCCCCATAAACGTCCGCCTGTTCCATTACAGCATCCGCGGCTGGGACGGCGAGGAGGGGAAAAAAATCGGGGGGGGGAACATCCAAAAAAAACCTCGCTGGGGACACCCAGGTGGCAGCAGGACAGAGCCACCCTGGTCCCTCACCCCGCTGGGGTCACGCGGGGGGTTGGCCAGCTGGTGGCTTTGGCACATCGCGGTGCCAAGGGGGGGTGGAACTGGGTGGGTCCCGTCTGCCACGTCCCGCTGGCCACGGCGAGCTGGCAGCTGAGCCCCCCCGGGTTCTGCCAGCCCGGCTGAGCCACGGCCCAAGGCAAACAGGAGCGGTCGGGATGGTGCTACCGAACGGGGGCAGGGTTTGGGGACAACGGGGACACGCTGGGGACACGCGGGGGACACGGTGGGGAGACGGGAGTTGCGCCCACCCCGTCCCGAGAAGCCCAGCAGCCAGGCGGGTGTATAAGGAATTATATATTTTTGTAATAAATAATGTACAAATCCGCCCAAATCTGCGCCGCCGCGGGTGGTGGGATGGCACCGGAGCCCGCTGAGGGTGGCACCGCGGGGAGGGATTTTATCCGCGTTATTTTTGGGGTTTCCACCCCTAAAAATCCAGTTTTTTGTAGGATTCAGGGATGAAATTCCACGCTGCCCCTTCCCCGGTTTGCCCCCACCCTTCTCTTTTTAAATTCCTTTTATTTCGATCCCCACCGCGGGCTGAGCACCAAGAGGATAGGCAGCGACAGCACCGGCAGGGGATGGCAGGACCCCCTCCCCACGTCCCCGCTGTCCCCCTGTCCCCTCCAGCTCCGCGTGTCCCCCCAATTCTTCGGGCGTTATAATATGAGCGCTGCAAAAAGCGACAAAAAAAATGAGAAAAACGGGGGGAGGCGCACAAAGCAGAGCCGGGGAGGGGACACGGAGGGGACTCAACGCTGTCCCCTCAGCCGGCCCGGTCTCCGCTGGGGGGTCCGGCGGGTGGGACCGGGGGCTCCGGAGGCGAAGTCCATCACATCGGGGGGAGCTCGGCGCAGCTCGGATCTCCCCATCTCCCTGCGGATCTCATCCAGCGCCTCTGCCGGAGCGTTCAGCAGGCGCTGGAAGAAACTCTCCCTGCCCACCGGGCGCTTCCTGGCAGCTGAAGGTGACGGCCGTGCCCTCTCCCGCTCTCATCTCCCTGGAAAACCATCCGAGGTGCCCGCGAAGCAGCGGCCGATGGCGATTTCCTTGGCAGCCGCGGGTTCTGGTCCGTCACGGTGTAGATTCCGTAGTTTGTGGCCCAGCGGGTCCAGCGGGGCCAGCATGGAGAAAGCTCCGGTGTGGTTGTTGTCAGCCAGAGGCGGGTGGCGACTCAGGTAATCCCTCAGTAGCCCGTTGATGGCCGTGCGGCGACAGCTGCCCTGCGGCACGATGGTCACCAGGGTTCTGTCCACCAGGCTCTGGTCGAAGAGCATCCCGCCGCACTTGAACTCCACGCAGGCTCCCGAGGTGTTGTCCAGCAGCGGGTCCCCGCACGCTCCGGCTGTCCCGCAGCCCGTAGAGCTGTCCCCGAGTGCGGGGGTGGCTCCCCCCGACGTTTGCGCGACCTCACCATGTATTTCCTGCGGCCCCTCCAGCTGCACCTTGATAAAACACGCTCTGAACTCCTGCGGGTTGGGCCACCACGCCAGGTAATCGCCGGTCCAGGAGGTGACATCGCTCTCCTTGAAGGGCACCACGTTGTACTCGTACTTATCCACCTCCACGCGGTAGAAGCGCAGGTGGTTGGCGCTCACCGGCGCCTCCTCGCACTCCCGCAGGCTCCGGTACGAATAGACGGCCCGTTATTCTCGTCCACGTTGTTGGGGTCGGGTTTGGCCACGTTGATCTGGAACGCCGTCTTCTTCAGCGCCGCGTCCTCATGGTCCGAGCGCCGATAGCCCAGCTTGCCCAGGTAGGGCTGGGCCACCCTACGGCGTTAGGGTTGAGCCTTGGGGCTGGAGGCCACGGCTTCCAGCTCCTCGCCACCAAGCGTGGCCGTCACCAGGGCCGTGTAGGCGTCGGGGCGCTGCCCATCGCAGAGAACGCGGGCAAACAGGCGCCGTTGGGGACCGGTGACCACACGCTGTCGAAAGCGGCCCCAAGCCCGCGGGTTGCTGGGGAAGCCGGGCTGCGGCTCCAGGTTGATGAGGCTGATCACCACCCCTTCCAGCTGCTCGTAGGGGTTGAACCTTCTCGTTGCTGTAAGCCCTGACCTTGACGAAGCAGCGGCGATCCTCGGGCACGTCCAGGTTGAAGAGGCGCCGCTCGCCGGATCTCCAGGTTGCCCACCAGGAATGTTCTCTCCTCCCTTTTCCTCCGGTTACCTCCGGCCGGCCGCAGCTCGCCCTCCTCCTCCCACAGGCCGCTCTCTCTCGGGGTTCAGGGACCACAGCTTCATCTTCTGCAGGTGCTCGGCCATCCACACCTGCCCCGCGTCCATCCTCACCTGCACCGGCCCCGCCTGCAGCTCCTCGCCGCTGTTCGCCTTCGCGGAAATCCACGGCGAACATCCTCGTAGGTGCGCAGGGGGACGATTTCCCCCTCGGCGTTGGCGAAGCTCAGGTCGCTGGATGCTGCGCTGGCCGTGGCCATGTCCCTGGGATACCACGAAGGTCACGCTGGCTTTGACGGTGCCGTTAAAAAACCTCCCCGGACGGGCGGTGTGAAAAACCCCGGCCGGCAGCAGCAGCTCCCCGACGGGCTCGCGGCCGCCGGACTCGCCCAGGGGGATGGCGTTGCTCCGGCCACCGTCCAGCTCCACCGGCTCCTTCTTGCGCATCATCTTCACCTCCTGGTACACGGCTCCTCCTCGCCCGGTCGAAGGCAGCACCTTGACCGTGGTCCACCAAGCGCTGCTTGGCCGTCCGCGAATGCGAACGACCAAACGCCGCGTGTCCGGCGGCACCTCGATGGTGAAGGAGCCCTTGGTAGCCGGTGAACCCCACTTTTCTCCCTCCGAGGAAGATGTGGCCGAAGCGCAGCGGCTCCCCGGTGTCGGCCGCCGTCACCCGGCCCTGCACCAGCACCCTGGGCTGGGCACAGGGCCCGCAGCCACACTCGGCCACCACCTTGATGGGCAGCACGGATTCCGCGGCACTGCACCTCGCGGAGCTCCATCCTCCGCACCCCGCAGCAGCGCCCCGACTCCTCCCCGCACCCGCTCGGGCTCTGCGGGGCCTCCCGGGCACGGCGAGGCCGGCAGCGCCCCACGTTGTAGTAGCGAGAGCCGCCTTCATCCTGCGGGCAATCGCTGGGGCAGCTCCACCAGGCTGGGCTCCGGCTCCGCCCTGCAGCTCTGCTGGCCCTGGGCTAGGGGGGCACGGAGGGGGTTGGCATTAGAGGGGACAGCGGGGGTCTGGTCACCCCGGGGGAGTCCCCGCGGTGCTCGCTCACCCAGCACGGTGAGCTGTGCGGCTCCGAGCGGATGGTGCCCGCCTCGGAGCTGGCTTGCAGTGGTAGGTGCCAGCCTGGTGCGGTGCCAGCCCCCGCAGAGCTCCAGGCGACCGCTGGTGCGCTGAGCTGGCCCCTCCAGCAGCGTGCCGTTGTGGTACCTGCGGGGACAACGCGACAACGCAGCTCAGGGTGTGGGGACACTGCCACCAGCACCGCCCAGTGCCAGCCCAGCCCGCTGCGCCACCTCACCAGAAATATTTTCGGGGCGCGGGGGTGCCCGAGGCTTTGCAGCAGAAGGTCACGGCTTGCACGGCCTCCCGCACCTTGGCCGCGGGGTGCAGCACCATGTAGGGCTTCTCTGAAAATGAGTGAAAAGGACAGCGAGCCCATGGGCAACCCCGCTTGCCCTGCCGGGGGTGACCCCCCCAAAATCCTCACCCCTCGTTCTCACCGAGCCGCCGCAGCCTCAGGTGCGCCACGGCCACTCCCGAGCCGTTGGTGGCGATCGGTGCAGCCCCGGGGCGAAGCCGTCGCGGTGGGCGCTGAGGTTGGCCGAGGGGCCAGCGCACAGCCCCGAGGCCGTGAATCGCCCCTGGGCATCGCTGCGGGCCAGCAGCACGTCGGGCTGGCCAGCCAGGTAAACGCGGGCACCGGGCAGGGCCACCCCGCTGGATGTCACCACGGTGCCATGCAGCGTGCGCCCGGGGCAACCTGCGGTGGGGAGGGGGCGAGCGGGGGGGCGCGGCTCAGAGCCCGTAGAGGGCAGAGAGGGGGGTTGGTGTCACCTGGGGGTGTCACCTGGGGGTGTCACCTTGGGGGGTGTTACCTGGGCAAGGTGACAAGGGGACATTTCTGGCTCTCGGTGGCGCGGCCGGGACACGGGGGTTCTTGGCGGTTCTGCAGCTGCGGCGCCGCGAGCGCGTCCCCGAGGTGCCGCAGGTGAGGGAACAGGGACCCCACAACGCCCCACTCGGTCCAGGTGGGCTCTGCGGGGACAGGGAGGTGGCAATCGGGTGTCACCAAAAGGAGGGACAGAGGGGGGTGGCACCAGGTGGCACCAGGTGGATCCGCCCTCCTGATGTTCTTGTAGGGGCTGAGATGGGGATTGGGGTCCCTGGAGAGAGCCCTGGCCTTTGTCACCTGTCACCACCCTTTGTCACCACCCCAGTGCCACCCCAGTGCCACACCCAGTGCCACCCCAGTGCCACCTCCAGCAACGACTCCATGGTCACCCCGTGTCCCCTCTCCAGCAGCCCCCAGGGCACAGGTGAGTGACACCGCGGGGTTTGGGGTCCTTACCTGCCAGCCCTCAGCTCACAGGTGAGTGTCACACACCTGGGCGGGGTTTGGGGTCCCTACCTGTGCTCAGGTGAGTGTCACCACTGGGTTTGGGGGTCCCTACCTGCACACAGGTGAGTGTCACCAGTGGGGTTTATGTGTCCCTACCTGCGCACAGGTGAGTGTCACACACCTGGGCAGGTGTTTATCTGTCCCTACCTGCACAAGGTGAGTGTCACGTACCTGGGCAGGGTTGGGGGTCCCTACCTGTGCACAGGTGAGTGTCACCATGGGGTTTAGCTGTCCCTACCTGCGCACAGGTGAGTGTCACACACCTGGGCAGGGTTTATCTGTCCCTACCTGTGCTCAGGTGAGTGTCACGTACCTGGGCAGGGTTTGGGGGTCCCTACCTGCCGTCCCCGGGCACAGGTGAAATGTCACCATGGGGTTTTGGAGTCCCTACCTGCCCACAGGTGAGTGTCACATACCTGGGCGGGTGGGGTTTTGGGGGTCCCTACCTGCACACAGGTGAGTGTCATGTACCTGGGCAGGGTTTTGGGGGTCCCTACCTGCACAAGGTGAGTGTCACCATGGGGTTTATCTGTCCCTACCTGTGCACAGGTGAGTGTCACCATGGAGTTTTGGAGTCCCTACCTGCACAAGGTGAGTGTCACGTACCTGGGCAGGGTTTGGGGTCCCTACCTGTGCTCAGGTGAGTGTCACACACCTGGGGCAGTGCTTTATCTGTCCCTACCTGTGCTCAGGTGAGTGTCACACACCTGGGCAGGGTTTATCTGTCCCTACCTGTGCTCAGGTGAATGTCATGTACCTGGGCGGGGCTTGGGGGTCCCTACCTGCCATCGCCCCGGGTAAGGTGAGTGTCACCATTGGGGTTTACCTGTCCCTACCTGTGCACAGATGAGTGTCATCATGGAGTTTTGGTAGTCCCTACCTGCACACAGGTGTATGTGACATGACCTGGCAGTGTTTATCTGTCCCTACCTGTGCTCAGGTGTGTGTGACATACCTGGGCGGGGTTGGGGGTCCCTACCTGCACACAGGTGAGTGTCACACACCTGGGCGGGGTTTGGGGGTCCCTACCTGTGCACAGGTGAGTGTCACCATGGGGTTTATCTGTCCCTACCTACACACAGGTGAGTGTCACCATGGGGTTTTGGAGTCCCTACCTGCCCACAGGTGAGTGTCACGTACCTGGGGCACGGTTTGGGGGTCCCTACTTGCACACAGGTGAGTGTCACACACCTGGGCAGTGGTTTATCTGTCCCTACCTGCCCACAGGTGTGTGTCACACACCTGGGCAGGGTTTGGGGGTCCCTACCTGTGCACAGGTGAATGTCACCGTGGGGTTTATCTGTCCCTACCTGTGCACAGGTGTTTGTCACGTATCTGGGCAGGGTTTGGGGGTCCCTACCTGCGCACAGGTGAGTGTCCACACACCTGGGCAGGGTTTATCTGTCCCTACCTGCGCACAGGTGAGGTGTCACACACCTGGGCAGTGTTTATCTGTCCCTACCTGCCCACAGGTGAGTGTCACGTACCTGGGCAGTGTTTATCTGTCCCTACCTGCCCACAGGTGTTTGTCACGTACCTGGGCAAGGTTTGGAGGTCCCTACCTGTGCTCAGGTGAGTGTCACGTACCTGGGCACGGTTTGGGGGTCCCTACCTGTGCTCAGGTGAATGTCATGTACCTGGGCAGGGTTTGGGGGTCCCTACCTGCCCACAGGTGAGTGTCACGTACCTGGGCAGGGTTTGGGGGTCCCTACCTGCCCACAGGTGAGTGTCACGTACCTGGGCAGTGTTTATCTGTCCCTACCCGCATACAGGTGAGTGTCACGTACCTGGGCAGGGCCCGGCGCTGCAGCCCCGCCGCTCGGTGGCCTTGCCCCGGCAGCGCAGCTCCTTGAGCGGGGCGGGTTCGCGGGCGCTGCGGCAGCGCCGGGAGCGGCTCTGAGTGCCCCGGGTGCCGCAGGCGCTGCGCGAGCAGGGGCTCCAGGCAGACCAGTGCGACCAGTAAACGTGCCCTGTGGGATACTGGGGTGACTGGGAGCCGGCAGGAGAGGGGTGAAAAGGGGGGCGGTGCAGCCCCATCCCCACAGGCTGCGCCACAGGTGGGATACAGGTAAGGTACAGGTGACATACAGGTGTGATACAGGTAAGACAGAGGGGGGTACGGGTGTGATACAGGTGTGACATAGGTGGGACACAGGTGAGACACAGGTGAGACACAGGTGGGACACAGGTGAGACACAGGTGACACAGGTGTGATACAGGTGGGATACAGGTGTGATACAGGTGTGATACAGGTGATATACAGGTGAGATAAAGGTGAGATACAGGTGTGACACAGGTGAGACACAGGTAGGACACAGGTGGGGCACAGGTAGGACACAGGTGTGATACAGGTGTGATACAGGTGATATACAGGTGAGATACAGGTGAGATACAGGTAGGACACAGGTAGGACACAGGTGGGACACAGGTAGGACACAGGTGAGAACACAGGTGAGACACAGGTAGGACACAGGTGTTCCCAAGTGTGCCAGGGTGGGACACCGCTGTTCCCAGTATAACCCCAGCAAGCCTTCAGCCGCCGCCAGGTGGCCCCCAGGTAGCCCAAGTACCCCAGGTAACCCAGATACCCCTCGGTGCCCAGGTAGCCCAGGTACCCCAAGTACCTCAGGTATCCCAGGTAGCCCAGGTAGCCCACGAGCCCAGATACCCCTCAGGTAGCCCAGATACCCCAGGTAGCCCAGGTAGCCCCATGTGTCCCAAGTACCCCAGATACCCCTCGGTGCCCAGGTAGCCCAGATACCCCTCAGGTAGCCCAGGTGCCCCAGGTACCCCAAGTACCCCAGGTAGCCCATGTACCCAGATATCCCAGATACCCCTCAGGTACCCCCCGGTGGCCAGGTAGCCCAGGTAACCCAGGTATCCCAGATACCCCTCAGGTAACCCAGATACCCTCTCAGGTACCCCAGGTGTCCCAAGTACCCCAGGTATCCTCCTATGCCCAGGTAGCCCAGGTAGCCCATACACCCCTCAGGTAGCCCATACACCCCTCAGGTAGCCCAGGTGACCCCGGTGCTCACCCAGCGGGCACAGGAAGCGCACGTGGTAGTTGGCACAGGCTGTACCTGGGGGGTGCTCGCAGGGCAGGTACCCCAAGTACCCCAGGTACCCCAGATAACCCAGGTAGCCCAGGTAGCCCAGGTACCCCTCAGGTAGCCCAGATACCCCTCAGGTGTCCCAGGTAACCCAGGTGTCCCAGACACCCCAGGTACACTCTGGTACCCAGGTACCTCAGGTGTCCCAAGTACCCCAGATACCCCTCGGTGCCCAGGTAGCCCAGATACCCCTCAGGTAGCCCTGGTGTCCCAGGCAGCCCAGGTAACCCACGTTGCCCAGGTAGCCCTGATACCACAGGTGTCCCAGGTACCCCAGGTAGCCCAGATACCCCTCAGGTAGCCCAGGTGTCCCAGGTACCCTAGATACCCCAGGTACCCCAAGCACCCCAGGTAGCCCAGGTAACCCAGATACCCCTCAGGTAGCCCAGGTACCCCAAGTACCCCAGACAGCCCAGGTAGCCCATACACCCCTCAGGTAGCCCATACACCCCTCAGCTAGCCCCGGTGCTCACCCAGCGGGCACAGGAAGCGCACGTGGTAGTTGGCACAGGCCGTACCCGGGGGCTGTTCTCGGTGCCCCCCACGTGTCCCAGGTAGCCCATACACCCCTCAGGTAGCCCATACCCCCCTCAGGTAGCCCAGGTGTCCCCGGTGCTCACCCAGCGGGCACAAGAACCGCACGTGGTAGTTGGCACAGGCCGTGCCCGGGGGCTGCTCCCGGTGCAGGCAGCGGAAGCCGCGCTTGGGGCTCGCATGAACCACCTGGCCCAGAGCCTCGGGCAGCCGCCAGTCCGTGCTGCGAGCCTCGATCGCCACCGGGCGAGCGCACACCCGCGAGCCGTAGTAGAAGCGGATGGCGGCCAAGCTCTCGTGGTCACCGTCACCTCCGGGGTGGTCGATGTTGAACCAGGAGGTCCAGGCGGCGCCTTGGCCTGGGGGACACGGGGAGGGGGGGAGGGGACGGGGAGGGGACAGGGAGGGGACAGGGAGGGGACAGGGACAGAGTGAGGAGGGGATGGGGAGGGGACAGGAACAGTGTGGGGAGGGGACAGGGAAAGGTGGGGAGGGGACAGGGAGGGGACAGGGACAGAGTGGGGAGGGGATGGGGACAGAGTGGGGAGGGGACAGAGAGGGGACAGTGTGGGGATGGAGTGGGGACAGGGAGGGGACAGAGAGGGGACAGGGGGAGGTGGGGAGGGGACAGGGAGGGGATGGGATGGGGACAGGGAGGGGACAAGGAGGGGACAATGAGGGGATGGGGAGGGGACAGGTAGAGGTGGGAAGGGGACAGAGAAGGGATGGGGAGGGACAGGGACAGAGTGGGGAGGGGGTGGGGACAGGGACAGTGTGGGAATGGGGACAGGGAAGGGACAGGGAGGCGACAAGGTGGGGACAGTGAGGCGGCAGAATGGGAACAGTGAGGGGGCAATGAGGGGATGGGGAGGGGACGGAAGGGACAGGGAGGGGACAGTGAGGGGGACAGTGAGGGGACAGGGACAGTGTAGGAATGGGGACAAGGAGGGGACAGTGAGGGGGCAGAGTGGGGACAGTGAGGGGACAGGGAGAGGTGGGGAGGGGACAGTGAGGGGGCGGGGCGGGGACAGGGAAGGGACAGGGAGGGGACGAGGAGGGGACAGTGAGGCGGCAGAGTCGGGACAGTGAGGGGACAATGAGGGGATGGGGTGGGGACAGGGAAGGGACAGTGAGGGGGCAGTGAGGGGACAGGTACAGTGAGGGGACAAGGACAGTGTAGGGATGGGGACAGGAAGGGGACAGTGAGGGGACAGAGTGGGGATGGAGTGGGGACAGGAACAGTGAGGGGAGAAGGACAGAGCGGTCAAGGGATGAGGACAGGGAGGGGACAGTGAGGGGACAATGAGGGGATGGGGTGGGGACAGGGAAGGGACAGGGAGGGGACAGTGAGGGGACAGGGACAGTGAGGGGACAGAGTGGGGACAGGAATGGGGACAGGAACAGTGTGGGGATGGGGACAGTGAGGGGACAGTGAGGGGATAATGTGGGGACAGTGTGGGGATGGTTTGGGGACAGTGTGGGGACAGCAAGGGGAAGGGGACAATGTGGGGACAGGGACAAATGTGGGGACAGTGTGGCGATGGTTTGAGGACAGTGTGGGGACACGGAGGGCACACGCAGTGTCACCACTGAGGGTCACTCGGCTGGGAATTGTCCCTGCATCAATGGCATGCTCAGGGTGGTCACCGCTGAGGGTCACAGCGGGTGGCACAGGGTGGCACCGCCCCTGGAGCCGGGGGAATGTCACAGTGGGGTCCCACAGGGGTGGCACAGGGTGGCACTGGGGACACGGTGACCATACCTGCCGTGCCCAGGTCCAGCTCCTCCAGGTCCCCCGAGGCTTTCTGGGGTTTCCCGGCCTTGCCCGGCTCCGATTCGTTCTCCAGCGGCTCTGGGGGACACCGAGGTGGCACTGCCACATCCCCGGGGTCCCTCCCCTGCCCTGAGCCCCCAGTCCTGGGGACACCGAGGTGGCACTGCCACATCGCCGGGGTCCCTCCCCCACTCTGAGCCCCCCCAATCCCAGGGGACAGGATGTGCAATGTCCCCAAGGCCAGGCTGGCACTGTCACCGAGGGTGGGAGGTGGTGGCCTGGTAGCCAGGGGTGGCACAGGGGTGGCACAGGGGGGTGGCCGAGGCTTGAGCCCATCCCTGTCCCTGTCCCATCCCTGTCCCTGTCCCGTCCCTGTCCCTGTCGCTGTCGCTGTCCCATCCCTGTCCCTGTCCCTGTCCCTGTCCCATCGCTGTCCCTGTCCCTGTCCCATCCCTGTCCCTGTCCCTGTCCCATCCCTGTCCCTGTCCCTGTCCCTGTCCCTGTCCCATCGCTGTCCCTGTCCCTGTCCCATCCCTGTCCCTGTCCCTGTCCCTGTCCCATCCCTGTCCCATCCCTGTCCCTGTCCCTGTCCCTGTCCCTGTCCCATCCCTGTCCCTGTCCCTGTCCCATCCCTGTCCTGTCCCCATCCCTGTCCCATCCCTGTCCCCATCCCTGTCCCCATCCCTGTCCCATCCCTGTCCCTGTCCCTGTCCCTGTCCCTGTCCCTGTCCCCATCCCTGTCCCATCCGTGTCCCCATTTCTCTCCCATCCCTCTCCCTCCACCACATCGATCCTAACCAGGACAAAATTCCCCAAATTCCCCCCCTCCCCCTCAGCAGGTGCCATCTGTCCCACCCCCCCCGATGCCACCACCGGGTGCCACCACCGGATGCCACCACCCCCTAAAAAAACCCCAAAAAAACCCCCAAAAACCCCCCAAAAAACCCCAAAAAAACAATAAAAAATAAAAAAAAATTCCAATTTTTACCATCAAATCGCGGCTCCCCCAGCTGCACCAACACCGCCAGCTGTGCCAGCAGCGCCAGCTGTGCCAGCTGTGCCAGCTGTGCCAGCTGTGCCATGGCTGCTCCGGGTGGCGACTGCTCCGAGGCGGAGCTGGCCCCGCTTTTATAGCGCCAGGGTTCGGCCCTGGAGCCGAGTCAGGACGGGAGCGCTGCCCGCGGCTCCGGCCCCGCCGAGCTTTTGTTTTTGTTCGGCTGCTAAAATTGGAGGAGCTCGGGAATGCGGAGGGGAGGGAGGGAAAAAATGAAAAAAAATAAAAATATAATAGGGGAAGGGAGTGGGGATGAAATTTTGGAAATGGGTTGGGGTAATGTGGGAAAAAAAATTAAAATGTGTTTGAAAAATGTGGGGGGGAAATAAATTAAAAAGGGGAAAGAAAATAGAAATGAAATTTAGAAATGGGTTGGGAAAATGGGGGGGAAAAATTAAGATTAAATTTTAAAATGGGTTGAAAAATGGAGGGGGTAGAAATGAAATTTTAAGATGTATTGGAAAAACGTGGGGGGAAAATAAAAATGTGTTTGAAAAATGTGGGGGGAAAATTAAAATTAAATTTAGAAATGGGGGGAAATGTGGGGGGGAAATGGAAATGAAATTTGGAAATGGGTTGGGGAAATGTGGGAAAAAAAAATTAAAATGTGTTTGAAAAATGTGGGGGGAAAATTAAAATGAAATTTAGAAATGGGTTGGAAATGTGGGGGGGTAATGGAAATGAAATTTAGAAATGGGTTGAAAAATGGGAGGGGAAATTAAAATGAAATTTAGAAATGGGTTGGGAAAATGGGGGGGAAATGGAAATTAAATTTTAAAATGGGTTGGGGGATGTGGGAGAAAAAAAATTAAAATGTGTTTGAAAAATGTGGAGGGGAAATTAAAATTAAATTTTAAAACGGGTTGAAAAATGAGGGGGGGAAATAGAAATGAAATTTGGAAATGGGTTGGAAAAATGTGGGGAAAAATTAAAATGGGGAAAGAAAATAGAAATGAAATTTAGAAATGGGTTGGGGAAATGGTGGGGGGAATGGGAATGAAATTTGGAAATGGGTTGGGGGGAATGTGGGAAAAAAAAAATTAAAATGTGTTTGGAAAATGTGGGGGGAAAAATCAAAACGGGGGAAGGAAATGGAAATGAAATTTTGAAATGGGTTGGGGAAATGGGGGAGGAAAATTAAAATGTGTTTGAAAAATGGGGGGGGGAATTAAAATTAAATTTTAAAATGGGTTGGAAATGTGGGGGGGAAAATGGAAATGAAATTTTGAAATGGGTTGGAAAATGTGGGGGGAAAAACTAAAATGGGGAAAGAAAACAGAAATGAAATTTAGAAATGGGTTGGGAAAATGGGGGGGAAAATAGAAATAAAATTTTAAAATGGGTTGGAAAACTGTGGGGGGAAAAATGGGGAAAGAAAATAGAAATGGAATTTAGAAATGGCTAAGAAATGTGGGGGGAAAAATTAAAATGAAATTTTAAAATGGGTTGGGGAAATGGGCGAGGAAATGGAAATGAAATTTTGAAGTGGGTTGGGAAAATGTGGAGGAAAAAAATGGGGAAAGAAAATAGAAATGAAAATTTAGAAATGGGTTGAAAATGTGGGGGGAAAAATTAAAATGAAATTAGAAATGGGTTGGGGAAATGGGGGGGAAATAGAAATGAAATTTTGAAATGGGTTGGAAAATGGTGGGGGGGAAATGGAAATGAAATTTAGAAATGGGTTGGGAAATGTGGGGGAAAAATTAAAATGTGTTGAATAAAATGTGGGAAAAAATAAAAGTGAAATTTAAAAACGCGTTGAAAAAATGGGGAAAAAAATAAAAATTAAATTTAAAAATGTGTTGAAAAAATGTGGGGAAAAAATGTATTGAGTAAAAGAAAAAATAATAAAAATTAAAAATATATTGAAAAAATATGGGAAAAGGGGAAAGAAAGAGATTAAAAAATGTATTGAAAAAATATGGGGAAAAAATTAACTGGGAACTGGGAGGAACTGGAATGGACTGGGAGGGACTGGGATGGACTGGGAGGGACTGGGATTGACTGGGATGGACTGGGATGAGCGAGGAGCCCCCATTGCAACCAAATCCCAAAACATCCCAAAAGCTCCCAAATCCCAAATCCACCCCCAAATTCCCTCCTGTCCCAAACCCATCCCCAAAATTTGGGAATTCGCCCTCCAGAGGGGCACTGGGATAAACTGGGATAAACTGGGATGGACTGGGATGGACTGGGATAAACTGGGATGAACTGGGAGGAACTGGGATAAACTGGGATGAGCGAGCAGTCCCCGACCAAACATCCCAAAACTCTCCCTGTCCCAAATCCACCCAAAATTCCCTCTTGTCCCAAACCCACCCCCAAAATTTGGGAACTTGCTCAGATTTGGGGGAACTGGGAGGGACTGGAATGGACTGGGATAAACTGGGAGGGACTGGGAGGGACTGGGGAGGATTTGGGATGAACAAGGAGCCCCAACTGCAGCCAAATCCGAAAATGTTCCAAAAATGTCCCAAATCCCAAACCCGTACTCTTGTCCCAAACCCACCCCCAAAATTTGGGAACTCGTTCAGTTTTGGGGGAACTGGGATAAACTGGGAGGCACTGGGATAAACTGGGAGGGACTGGGAGGGACAGGGGAGGATTTGGGATGAACGAGGAGCCCCGGCTGGGCGGAAATCCCGGCGCATTCCCGACATTCCGGCGGCTGTGGGGCCCCAGGGGTGGATTTGGGGTCATGGGGGGATTGGGGTCATGGAGGGGATTGGGGTCAGAGAGGGGATTGGGGTCATGGGGGGGATTGGGGTCACAGAATGGCATTGGGGTCATGGGGGGGGATTGGGGTCAGAGAGGGGATTGGGGTCACAAAATGGGATTGGGGTCATGGAGGGGGATTGGGGTCACCAATGCTGGATTTGGGGTCACGAGGTCACCAGGGCTGTATTTGGGGTCATGGGGTCACCAATGCTGGGTTTGGGGTCACCAGAGCTGGATTTGGGGTCACAGGGTCACCAGGTCTGGGTTTGGGGTCAGGATGTCACCAATACTGTGTTTGGGGTCACCAGAGCTGGATTTGGGGTCAGGACGTCACCAATGCTGTGTTTGGGGTCACCAGAGCTGGATTTGGGGTCACAGGGTCACCAGCTCTGGGTTTGGGGTCACAGAACCATCAGTGTTTTATTTGGGGTCACGAGGCCACCACTGCTTTATTTCAGGTGTCACCACTGCTTTATTTTGGGGTCCCCGGGCCGTTTTTGGTGTCCCAGAGATGTTTTTTGGGTTCCCAGGTCAGTTTTTGGGGTCACAAGGCTGTATTTGGATATTTTTTGGGGGTCCCAGGGCTGTATTTGGGGTCCCAGGGCTGTATTTGGGGTTTTTTGGGGGGTCACAGGGCCATTTTTGGGGTCCTAGGGATGTTTTTTGAGGTCACAGGGCGGTATTTGGGGTCCCAGGACTGTATTTGAATATTTTTTGGGGTCCCAGAGATGTTTTTGGGGTCCCAGGGATGTTTTTGAGGATTTTTTTGGGTCTCAGGGCCGTTTTTGAGGTCCCAGGGCTGTATTTGGGGTCACAAGGCTGTATTTGGATATTTTTTTGGGGGTCCCAGGGCCGTTTTTAGGGTCCCAGGGATGTTTTTTTGGGGTCCCAGGGCTGTATTTGGATATTTTTTGGGGTCCCAGGGATGTTTTTTGGGGTCACTGTGCCATTTTTGGGGTCCCAGGGCTGTATTTGGGGTCCCAGGGCCATTTCTGGGGTCACAGGGATGTTTTTGGTGTCCCAGAGATGTTTTTTGGGGTCCCAGGGATGTTTTTTGGGGTCACTGTGCCGTTTTTGGGGTCGCAGTGCCATTTTTGTGGTCCCAAGGATGTTTTTTGGTGTCCCAGGGATGTTTTTTGAGGATTTTTTGGGGTGCCAAGGATGTTTTTGGTGTCCCAGGGATGTTGTTTGGGGTCACAGTGCCATTTTTGGGGTCCCAGGGCTGTATCTGAGGATTTTTTTGGGGTCCCAGGGATGTTGTTTGGGGTCACAGTGCCATTTTTGGTGTCCCAGGGATGTTGTTTGGGGTCACAGTGCCATTTTTGTGGTCCCAAGGATGTTTTTTGGTGTCCCAGGGATGTTTTTTGGGGGTCCCAGGGATGTTTTTTGGGGATTTTTTGGGGTGCCAAGGATGTTTTTGGTGTCCCAGGGATGTTGTTTGGGGTCACAGTGCCATTTTTGGGGTCCCAGAGATGTTTTTGGGGTCACAGTGCCACCACGCAGTCGCTGCCCGGGTACTCGGCCCCGATCCCGAATTTTCTCCGCAGCTCCTCGGGCACGAAGCGCCCGGCCAGGAAATGTCGCCGTCCCTGGAAGCGCCGTGTCACCTCCTTGGGGGCGGCCAGCGACACCAGCACGGCCGGGCTGATGTCACCTGTGCCACCCGCGCCGGGGGTCCAGCCTGGGGACAGCGACAGCGTCAGGGGACAGCGGGGACAGGGACAGGGACAGGGACAGGGACAGGGACAGCGACAGGGACAGGGACAAGGACAGGGACAATGACAGGGACAATGACAGGGACAATGACAGGGACAGGGACAGGGACAGCGACAGGGACAAGGACAGGGACAATGACAGGGACAATGACAGGGACAGGGACAGGGACAGCGACAGGGACAGGGACAGGGACAGCGGGGACAGGGACAGGGACAGGGACAGGGACTGATGTCACCTGTGCCACCCCCGCCCTCTGCCCAGCCTGGGGACAGCGACAGTTTCAGGGGACAGTGGGGACCAGGACAGCATCAGAGGGACATCAGGGGACAGCGAGGACACAGCCCAACCTGTGGGGACAGGGACAGGGGACAGCAGGGGGACACAGACAGGGCTCAGGGAGGACACAGGGAGGTGAACAGAGGTGACACAGGGTGGGTACAGGGAGGTGACACAGGGAGGTGACAAAGGGACGGCACAGGAGTGGCACAGAGGGACGCAGGGGGGTGACACAGGAGTGGCACAGAGGGACGCAGGGGGGTGACACAGGAGTGGCACAGAGGTGGCACAGGAGGACACAGAGAGGTCACAGAGAGGACACAGAGGTGACACAGAGGTGACACAGAGGTGACACAAAGGTGACGCAGAGGTGACACAGGGGTGGCACAGGGGGTGGCACCGCCCCTGTCCCCGCCTTTGTCCCCTGCAGCGCTGCCCGGCAGGGGGAGGTGACACTGCCGGGGCGGGGAGGGGACACGGGTGATGACAAAGCCAGACCCGCGGCTGCTGGGGAGTGACACAGCTGGCAGGGACACATCTGGCAGGGACACAGCTGGCAGGGTCACATCTGGCAGGGTCACAGCTGGCAGGGACACATCTGGCAGGGTCACATCTGGCAGGGTCACATCTGGCAGGGTCACAGCTGGCAGGGTCACAGCTGGCAGGGACACAGCTGGCAGGGTCACAGCTGGCAGGGTCACAGCTGGCAGGGACACATCTGGCCGCCACATCTGGCCATGACGTCATGTCTCGGGCCGGGCACTTTGTTATTTCCCGTGGATGCCCCAAAACCGCCGGGACCCTCGCGGGGGGGGCGGGGATGTCCCCACCCTGCCAGGGTCACCTCGGGGATGTCCCCACTCTCACAGGGACACCTCGGGGTGACATCGGGGTGGGGAGGGGACACCGGGGTGACACCGAGGTGACACCGAGGGGACACGGGCAGCACCTGAGGGGACATCCAGGCTGACGATGGGGATGCGGATGTGGCGCAGGGTGGCCAGGATGGCCGCGCACGGCTCTGTCCCCTCTGTCCCCTCTGTCCCCTCGGGCCCCAGCACCGCGTCCACCACGGCGTTGTACGCGTCGTTGATGAGCTGCACCTGCGGGTGACAGCGACAGCGACAGCGACACTCGGGGGGTGGCCCCGTGTCACAGACAATAAAAGAAAAATAAAAAATCCCAAATAAATAAATAAATAAATAAATAAATAAATAAATAAATAAATAAATAAATAAATATTTAAAAATAGAATTAAAAATTAAAAATTAAAAGTTAAAAATTAAAAATTTAATATTAAAGTTAAATATTAAATATTAAATATTTTTAAAATTAAAATAAAAAATAATGAAAAAAGAAAGAAGAAAAAAGAAGAAAGAAGAAAGAAGAAAAAAGAAGAAAGAAGAAAGAAGAAAAAAGAAGAAAGAAGAAAAAAAGAAGAAAACAAAAAATAAAAAATAAAAAAATAAAAAAAGAAAAAAGAAAAAAATAAAAATAAAAAAGAGGAAAGAAAGAAGAAAAAAGAAGAAAGAAAAAAGAAGAAAGAAGAAAAAAGAAGAAAAAAAAAAAGAAAAAAGAAAAAAGAAAAAAGAAAAAAGAAAAAAGAAGAAATAAGAAGAAAAAAAGAAAAAAGAAGAAAAGAAAAAAAAAGAAAAAAGACAAAATAAAAAAGAGAAAAAAAGAAGAAAAAAGAAAGAATAAAAAAGAAAGAATAAAAAAGAAAAAATAAAAAATAAAGAAGAAAGAAGAAAGACGAAAGAAGAAAGAAGAAAGAAGAAA